>NC_135338.1:15169703-15469703 GCF_023851605.1 Tamandua tetradactyla
ATGTTTGAATGCAAAGATAGCTAAGAATCCAGCTTCACTCTCACCAGCTGTAGCCTCTGGGAGAGACAAAGACTGTAAATGAACATCTGTTCCCTCCTTTTAGACATGGAGTGCAGCCTACACACGCCCCTGGACATAATGAATGATCCATCACTTTTTGTAGAGCTAGGCCTGAGGTATCTGCAAAGAATTTTTATTTGGTTCCAAGCTGTCACAGCTTGTGGGTCCACCAGAAATTCTTAATGTCTCTCATACACAGCCTGCCAAGCATCTTTAATATAGTTATCCTGGGATGAAATCTCACTAATCCAACAGAACTTGCACTCCAAAGTGCTCATTGGGCAGAGGACCTGCCTCCATTTTCTTTGCCCCCTCCCTCCTATGGCCAACCCAAAAGAAGGTTGCCTGTGCTCTTAATAGCTAAAATCTTTCCCATTTGACTTAACCCCAGTTTGAATTGGACTGACTAACAATTGAGTTATTTGGTTAGAGCTCGGACCTTTTGCAGTTCTTGTGGCAGCAGCTGTTTGCATTCTGCAAGACCCAGTACTTGGAGGCTCCATCTATAAAACTATGAGGACAGAAAATGGAATGAAGAGGGTAAGCCTAGAAAGCTTTGAGAGCCAGGCACAAAAGTATTGACTCTCATTCCACAAGAGGGCAGTTTTCTCAAGAATCCTTATTGAAACTATATCCCCTGAACCATCAGCTTATCTGTTTTGGGGAAGTTCAGCTGAAGATTTCACCCATTTGCTAGTGATAATTGATTTCTACCTATATCAGGGGATTTTTTGTTGAAATAATATTCTTTTCCTTTTCTCCTCTTTCTCCAGATTTCTTTAAGCTTTCTGGCTACACAGGGCCATAGGTGAGTGAGGTGTATCTGTATACACCCTCAAACTAATTCCCCAATGATACCTCCCATTTTCCATTGCCCTGTTTGGAAGATGGGAAGTTTTGCTTTGGTTCTGGTTTTAGGCCAATGCTAGTAATAGTTTGGAGATGCCATAAGTTTCCTGGTCATCTTTCAACCCTGTGTTATTGGGTCAGTTAGGGTCCAACTGGAGTAGGGTGGACCCAAATATGTTGGAGACAAAAAACACCAGTAATTTTAACCAGAAACTTTTACTATAAAGAGCTGGTCAACTCATAAAAAGGGTAAGGAATCTGTCCCATGTGTCTCTTGACTTCCAGCCATGTCTTGTTGGCCTTTCATGGTGTTCTGTGCCTCAGCTGTCATGTGACATCCTCCCTTGTCTCTCTACGTACAGATTCTTCTTACAGGGACACCAGGCATATCAGATTTGGGTCTATCCTACTCCAATTTGGCCTCTTCTTAATTAATAATATCTCCAAAAACCCTATTTTTAAATGGAATATATTCACAGGACTGGGGGGTTAGAACTTGAATAAGTCTTTTTGGGGTACAGAAATCAATCCACTGTATTCCAAAAAGACATTAAGTTATCACTAGAGATGATGGGCTCCAGGGCTGGGCAAGGAAGAGAAAAGAAACCCTGGGGAGGTGGGGAAGGGCTCTTGTACCTTATTATTGTTTTGTCAAATTTAGCCCCTTCTCTACATGGTCTAGTATTTGCTTGGCTTTGCCACCAGGTGACATGTTTCACATGGAGCAGAGCAAGGAGGTAACTTTTACTGGGCTAGATTGGAGAATTCTGCAATGGGGCATCAGGAAGGAAGGGATATAGATATAGACGAGTTGAAGCCTACCTAGACTAGCTCATCCAAACATGTATATTCTTTTCTAGCAGAAAAGGAACGTTGAAAAATATTGAGTATATACTGGGCTATAAAGCAAGTTTCAGTGAATTCCAGATGATTCCAATTATTCAGCACATGTTTTATCAGTAAATACTATAAACCAATAATAAACTGGAAATTTTTAACAGAGAAATAACTAGAACATCCCATATGTTTTGGAAATAAAGAAATATGTTCTCAACAGCTAAAGATAGACCCAGAAAATTCATTAACATTTTAAAATCACCATGTAAATATCTGTGGAATGCAGCTAAAACTCTATTAGGGGAAAATGAGTGCAGACATTTTAGAAAAAAGGCTGATAATAAGCTAAACACATATCACAGATAGTAAGAAAAAACATAGTAGTATGAAGGAAATAAGAAAGGGAAGAGCAAGCATTAATGAAAAAGATCACAGATACAAAGTGGATGATGAAACAAAGATGTAGAGAATTATTTCATTTATAATATACCGATATTGAAAATAATAATTAGGTAAATGTATCAAGAATTAGGAAGAAGGCACAAATCACCCATATCAGTATGAAAAAGGACATTTTTGCAGATGTGGACTACTGAAATGGATAGCAAAGGTCTATCAGAAGAACATTATGCCAGGAATTTTAGATGAAATGAAAAAGTTCTTAGAAGAATCTAATCGGATGCACATATTTGAAGACGAAATAGAAAACCTCAATTCTAAAGTCACTGAATCAGTAGTCAACAGCCTTCTCACAAATGAAACTGCTGACAGAGTTTCACTGATAAGCAGTTACCACTTCACACAAATTTCTCTAGAGAATAAATGGATTCTTCCAGGGAGTAGACAATGCCTCATTTATGAAGCTATCCCAAACTTCACTGCAAAATGTGACAAGGGCAGTGAAAGAAAGTTGAGAGCTCTCTCACTCTGGAGTAGAGAGGCACACATCTAAACAAAATATTAGCATATCCCTGCACTGCTGCATGGTAGTCCCTAGTGGACATGTCTGGTTAATCCATTGAAGGAATGCAAGGTAGGTTCAACATTAGAAAAACCTACACAATTTGCAACATTAAAAGATACATGAGAAAAAAGATCAAAAGTGAATTCCAGAGTACGTTTTCTACAAACCCACTTGGCATATAAGGAATATAAAAGATATTCCTTAATCCGATGAGGGAATCCTGGGGCAGCCTATAATAGGCATCATGTTTAACAGTGAAATGTATGAAAACATGCCTTTTGGACAAGACAAAGATGCTCTTACTTTCCCGTTGCTGCACATGGCACTGGAACACCAGCAGGGGGCGCATGGAAAGGGAAAGAAATGATATGCTGCAGTGTGTAGCAAATCCCAAAGAATATACAGATAAACTAATAGCATCTAGGACAAAGTGTCACAACTTTACTAGATCCACTTTTGAACCTACTATATTTCTAGTTATCAGCAAATGAATAGGAAATAACATTTAAGAAGGACCAAATTTATAGCAGCATTAACAATGTCAGTTCTAGGAATTAATAGGAAGAGATACACAAGCCATTTTGGGAAGAGATTGTACACCTTCACTGAGAATCATTAAAACTTACTAATATGAGCGATAGAGGATATTCATGGCATGAGAAATTCAATAGGGCAAAGATGTCAACTCTTCCCAAATAGGTAAATTTATTGACAGCCAGTTTGATGCATCTAAATTGCAGCATTTTTTAGGGGGTAGAAGGGAAGGAGCTGATTCTAACTAAGAGAAGCCCAGATACTCTGAGGGAGAAGAGTGGGGTTTACATATGTGCTGGTTTGAAAGGATGTATGGACCCTAGAAAAGCCATGTTTTAATCAAACTCCCACTTTGCAATGGCAGAATAATCCCTATTCAATAGTGTATGTTTGAAACTGTAATCATATCATCTCCCTGGAGATGTGATTTAATCAAGAGTGGTTGTTAAACTGGATTAGGTGATGACATGTCTCCACCCATTCGGGTGGGTCTTAATAAATTTCTGGAGTCCTATAAAAGAGGAAACATTTTGGAGAAAGAAGGAGATTCAGAGAGAGCAGAGAATGCTGCAGCACCGTGAAGCAGAGTCCATGAGCCAGCAACCTTTACAGATGAAGGAAAATGCCTTCCAGGGAGCTTCATGAAACCGGAAGCCAGGAGAGAAAGCTAGCAGATAATGCAGTGTTCACCATGTGCCCTTCCAGCTGAGAGAGAAGCCCTGACTGTGTTCACCATGTGCCTTCTCACTTGAGAGAGAGAGACCTTGAACTTCATGGGCCTTACTGAATCAAAGTATAGAAATTGTCTAATTGGGACATTTTCTTGGCCTTAGAACTGTAAATTAGCAACTCATTAAATTCCCCTTTTTAAAAGCCATTCTGTTTCCAGTATATTGCATTCTGGCAGCTAGCAAACTAGAACAACCTACTTCACGGTCATTGGAGCAGATTCAAGGTCATGACCAGAAGGACCTGGTCCAGTTGGCTGTCCAGTTAGATTCAGGGACTTTTCCTGTCCCCAACTCAGGGGATGATCTGGAGGGTCCCTGCTATGGACACATCCTAGGCTCAGCTTCAACCCTGAGTGTGGGTCGAAGAACTCTGGGGAGGGGCAGGGCCCCCTAGCTTTGGAAGTGGGGTCTACCATCTGACCCCCCAATCCCACCTCCCATCTCCCATGCAATCCTGATTCTGCCCTGGTTCTGGACCCATAGCCCACGACTACTGCCAGAGGGTACAGTCGCCTTGCCAGAGGTGTCAGCAGGGGTCCAGAGGAGTAGGGACCAGGGTGGTAAGACTCAGTGACAAGTGACACCATGGGGAAACTTAGGCTAGGAGTCTAGAGTTCTTGCTAAAGATGGTGGGGCAGAGCTCAGGCACCACCTAGTGACGTCCCTGGGAAACTGAGGCCTGGAGCCCAAGATCACTGAGGCTGAGGCAGAGTGGGGACCAGGACAGGTGGTTTAAGGACAGCAGAGCAATACCCTGAGCTGGGCCCTCCTAAGGTCTACCTTGGCTTCTTATCTAGTAACACCAGGGTACACGCCCTGGCCAGGGAGGCTGACCTCTGAGCATCAAAGATTCTTGGAAGTGGCAGGGTCCAGGGGTTCAGGCTGTGGCCTGGCCTGGGTGAGGCTGGGTGCAGCTGCTCTGGAGATGGTGGGCATCTCTGTGTGAACCCATCAGGGTCCTGGTGTGGACTGGAGAAGACCAAAGTGTGCACAGGGGATGCACAGGGCAACTGGGGATGTTCATCCCTGGTAGGCAGTACTGCACTGTGTGCTCACAGGATGGTGTCTTCCATCCTCTCTATTGGAACTTAGGGGGCTCCTAGTGGGGTCACATGGAGAGGGTTAGAGGGGGCAGCAACTGCATGGCCCTGTTGATGAAAACCTGGAGCCAGTGCAGAGTGCTCAGCTTGGTCAGCAGGTCCCAAGGGACCCCGGATCCTCCTCTGTTCTTCCTCACTCCCCTCTCTCCATAGGCTCCTTCCCTGACTCCCCCTCTCCACTTCCTCCCTGTTCATCAGATCCCTCTTCTACCCCCACCCCCCATATCCTTCCCTCCATGGTATCTTTCCCCTGCCTCCTCCCACTACATCCCTCACTCCGCTTCTCCCTCCCTAGACCTAAGACAAGTCTCCTGACTCTTTAGTTCTGATTTCCCCTTCTACAAAGTTCCTCTTCCCTCTGGTGGGAGCCATACACTCAGTGTGCTGTGTGTGTGTGTGTGTGTGTGTGTGTGTGTGTGTTTGTGTGTGTGTGGTGGGATCTACCCTGTCCCTATTGCCCCAGTCCTCCCTGGGGCAAGGTCCAATCTCTGAGCTCTGGCAGGCCCTGGGAACGGGAATTCCCCAGAACCTGAGGATCCAACCACAAGGGAGGGGTGAGAGCTCTGGGTCAGGAATCAGGGTATCAGGGCTACCCCACTTCCCTGACTGTGACCTTGGCCAGGACACGCCCATGTGAGTGGTGATTAGGATGCAACTCAGATCTGGGCACTCCGTCCAAGGAGTTCACTTGACATCCCTGAGGTCTTTATTGATTGTGCAACTGAACTTAAAAAGACAAAACAAGAGGGGCTACAAGAGGGCACTGCAGGGCCCTGCTGTGGATGTCAGTGTGTGTGTGTGTGTGTGTGTGTGTGTGTGTGTGTGTGCATGAGTTGGGGGGTGAGTTAGGAAATGTATCAACCAGGAATCCAGGGACACATGACCAGACAAGTAACCTGGATGCTCCCTGCCACCCAGGGAGGACACAAGCAAGTGAGGCAGGAGGTGAACAGGTGAGGGGCCTAGATCCCACCAAGGAGGGGACCTGAGTCTGGAAACACATGTGGGGGGCAAGAGCAGGCAATGGGGAAGTTGGGTAGGGAGCTGGGGCTTGGTCAGAAGCTCCAAGGAGCTAGAAAGAGGCCTCTGCAACCATTTCTGCCCTTGCTCAGGACAGAGCTGGAGACTGGCTTGGGTGGTTACCTGGGGGTACCCTGGGGAATGGGCTTGGCAAGGATGCTCATCTACCCCTGCGAGGACACTTCCAAGCTCTGTTGCATGCCTGGCCCTGCAGGTCCGAAGGGAAGAGGGCTGGGGCTGGGTGCTCCTGACACTGTGCCTGTGCAGCTCTCTTTTCCCTGTAGGGGTGCACACTGCCCTCTGCACATCGGTCTGCAGGGAACATCCAAAGCCCGGCACCAAAACCATCCTTGATCCAGACAGCTGGGTTGATCCAAAATAAGTCCTGGGACCAGAGCTCAGAGAAGGGGGTGAGGGGCATGGGCTGCATTCCCCTACCCACTTCTTTTCTCCTCATCAGATCCCCCTCCTGCCTTCAAACCCCCTATGATCCTCCCTGTGGGGTCCCTTCCCTGTCTTCTCACCCCATGCACCTCTCTCCCTTCCTACACCTGAGACAAGTCTCTGGGACTCTCTAGTCCTCCTATCCCCTTCAACAAGGTGCCTCTTCTCTATGGCAGGAGACATACACTCAGTGCGCTGCGTGTGTGTGTGGCAGGATCCACCCTGCCCCTGTTTTCCCAGCCCTCCCTGGGAAAAGGCCCAGCCTCTGGGCTCTGGCAGGGCCTTGGGAACTGGAATTCCCCAGAACCTGAGGATCCAACCATGAGGAAGGGGCCAGAGCTCTGGAGCAGGAGTCAGGGGATCAGGATTCCCCCACTTCCCTACCTGTGACCTTGGCCAGGACATGCCCTCTATGAGTGGAGTTAATGATACATCTTCCCAGATATGTGCACTCCCCCCAGGGAGTTCACTTAACACCCTTGAAGTCTCTACTGAGTGTGCTCCTGACCTTAAGGAAACAAAACAACAGGGGAACTAGAGGGCGCTGCTGGGGCCTGCTCCAGGTATCAGGGTGTATGTGTATTTGTGTATGCACACCCGTGAGTGCACACATTCAGTAAGTACACATGACGATTTATATTAATGTGGGTGTGTATGTGTTGAGGGGGCAGGTTGGGAAATGTATAAAACAGGAATACAGGGATAAATAGCCAGACAAACAGCTGGAACCCTCACTGCTGCTGCCCAGGTAAGAGGCAATAGGTGGGGGGGGGGGGTGCATGCAAGCAGGTGAGGGAGGAGGTGAACAGGTGAGGGCGCAGATGAGCAGATGGGGGAGGCGGTAAACAGATGAAGGGACTTCAAGGAGGGGACCTGGGTCTGGGGACCAGTGTGGGGGTACATGGAGTAGGCAAGGGGAGGGGTCTGGGGCTTGATCAGAAGCTCTGAGGAGCAGGGAAAGGCCTCTGCAAGCATTTCAGTCGTTGCTCAGAACAGAGATGGAGACTGGCTTCGGAGGCAAGCTGGGGGTGCCCTGGGGGAGGGGGTAGAGAAGGATGGTTGCCTTCCCCACTGCGGGGACCCTTTCCTGCACTGTCACATGCCTGGCCCTATAGGCCAGGGAGGCAGAAGGCTAGGGTCTGGGGGTTCCTGACACTGCACATTCGTGGATCTCCCTTCCCTGTGGAGATGCACGCTGTCCTCTGCAGGGCGATCTCAGGGCACTTCCAAAGCCCCGCACGGGAACCACCCTTGATCCAGGTAGGACGGTCCACCCGAAATATATCCTTGGACCAGAGCTTGGAGAAGAAGGCGAGAGGCGCAGGCTGTGTCCTTTGCAGAAGTCCCCCTGCAGTGCAGCCCATGCGTGAGGGGTATGGGGCAGGGAGCGTCCCAGAGGAAGGGGACATGGGCCTCTTGGTTGGCCGTACTCGATGCTGCCCCGTTTCTGCCCCCAGTGACATGAGCAGTCATTCCTTCATCTTTCAGGTAGCCTGGTGCAGGCCTCATGTGTCATGGTAAGGTGATTAAAAACCTCCCTTTTGGGCAAGACTAGGAGAACCCATGTCTCCCGCTGTTGCCTTTGGAGCCAAGGACCCAGCAAGGGATGCCTGGAAAGGGCTAGAAAAGAACCAAGGATGGGGAGGAAGACAAAAGTGCATTTATTCAAGGATGATATGTGCAGGGAGGAGGCAAATGTCAGAGAGAATACAGATAACATAATAGAGACTAAGAAAAAGTGTTGAAGATTACAAGATTCGACTTCAAATGTGTAAACAATATATTTCTGTATATGAGAAAAGGAATGGGGAATTGCATTTAAGAAGTAACCAGTTTACAGTGGCATTAAAGAGACGAATCAAGTAGGGATTAATCTAGAGATGTCCTAGCTATTTTTTTGAGGAAATTGAACAACTCCACTGATTATCATTAAAACCCATGATTGGGAGTGATAGAGGACATTCGTGGATTGAGATTCAAGAGGACAAACTGTCAGTTGGTTCCAAACTGATGGGGAAATGCAAAATTCCAGTACACTTTTTAGGGGATAGAAGTGGAGGAGCTGATTTTAACTAAGAGAATCCCAGAGCTCTTGAGGAGAAAGAAAGGGGTTCACCTCCTTCCTGGTTGTCAGGGGAGGGGCTCAAGGTCATGCCCAGAAGAACCTGGTCCACTTGCCCCACCCAGAGTCTCCCTCTTTGCACATGGAGCCCTGTACTGCTCACCCCACAAGTTGGGCTGCTCTGTCCCCAGTTGAGGGGGTGTCCTGGAAGGATTCCCAATAGGAGCCACCCATGCCCAGCTTCTGCCATGAGTGGGGGTTCTGGGACACACTGGGGAGGGGCCTGTGGGTTGGGAACCTTGAGGAGCAGTGGGATGCCCTGTGCTCTTAAGGGACAGCAATGTCAGCTCAAATCTGGCTCCAGCTCTAGGACCCTGTGGGCCCACCCTGGCCCCCAGGGGTCATGGTCCCCTGGCTAGAATGTCCAGAGGGGGCTCATGTCAGTGCAAACTCAGAGGAGCTGGGATCAGGGTAGCAGGCCTCAGGGGCCACAAAGAGACATCTCTGGGAAGCTGAGGCTTGGCACCTGGGATCATTGAGGTTGGGGCAGAGGGGAACCAGGATGGGGGGTTTGGGGACTGCCAAGTGACACCCTGAGCTGGACCCTTCTACGGTCCTACCTGAGCTTTTCATTTGATGCCACCAGGGTACATGCCCCAGGGGGAGGCTGACCTCTGAACATCAAGGATTCCCAGGAGTGGCAGGGGTGGGGGCACAGACCAGGGCCTGGCCTTGGTAAGGCTACTCTGGAGACAGTGGGCCACTCCATGTGGGCCCACCCAGGGCACCTGGAGACCCACAGTTCCTTTTCCTGCTTCGGGGTCCTTGCACTCACTGCTCCTTCTGTTGGGAACTCTGCCTCCCCAGGCACCTCCACAGTTGCCCCCATTCCCCCCTGCCTTCAGGGCTGGGAAGGTTCCTAGATGTCCCTGTAAGCCACTGGTTTTTCTCTCTCCCTTAACCTCTGCTGTCCCTAAAGGTCTCCTCTCACTCGGTACCATGATGTGTTGTGTGGTCCCAGCCTGTGTCACCCACTGGAACTTCATTCCAGGATGGTCAGGACTGGGTCCTGAGGCCACTGTTGGGTCCCTAGAGCCCTAAGCAGCACTCTGGGCAATGGGGGCTGAGCTGCAGCTGGGAAGGAGGGGGCATCTGGGAGTGGGGAGGGAGCCAGGGAGACTCCACATGTTCAACTGTGTTTCCTTCTGGTGTTGAAAGCATCTGTGGAGAGTGGGTGGCTGTGCTGGTGTTTGTGTCACTGTTCCAGGCTTTTCTGCATCTCCCAACAGCCAGGCTTTTCCTTCCTATCTGGCACAGAAGCCCCCCCAACTCTGGGACCCTCTGGTCTGGAAATTTCCACCCTGCTCCACCCAAGAAGGCTCCTTCACTGAAAGAGTGATTGTTCACATGCATGTATGGTTTGGATCTACGAGCCTATGGTTTGGATCTAGGAGCCCAGCTACCTTGTCCCAGTTCCAGCCTTGCTAACAGGCACTCAGGAGCTGGAATTTTAGTGCAATTTGAGCTCAAGGGACAGCGGGAGGTGGGTGAGACATAGGACCAGGATTTGGGGTCCACGGGTCCCACAGCCTATCCAGTGTGTGGTTTTGGCCAGGTCACACCCCCTCCATGAAAGTAGGTGGTGATGTGTCTTCCAAACCTGTGCACCCCCCTATTTCCACTTCACTTCCTTTGGGGACTGTTTCTGGTGAGAGTGCAGCCTGTTAGCGAGGGGGTGAGAGTGGCCACCAGAGGGCACTGGAAGCCCAGGCTCTGATGTCCTCTGTGCATCTGTGAGTGCGAATGCAGATGCCAGGGAGTGTGGATGTGTGTGAGTGTGGATGTGTGTGAGTGTGTTTGTGCATGGCTGTGTGTGTGATTATATGTGCTTGAGTGAATCTGAATGCATATGTGAGCATGTGTATGAGGGCATGTGTGAATTTGTGTATGTGAGTGTGACTGTGTGAGTGTGTTTGTGCAAGGCTGTGTGTGTGTGGTTATGTGTATATGAGTGAGTGTGGATGTATATGTGAGCATGTACATGAGGGCATGTGTGAATTTGTGTATGTGAGTGAGTGATTTTGTGTGAGTGTGTATGTCAGTTTAATGTGTGTGCTAAGGTGTGTATGTGCACTTTGGCTAGGAATCAGCTGACACACTTATGTCCCAGATGAGGGTGGTGACTCCCCATTTTGGTGGCACTCCTGCCCCCTCCTTCCCAGCTGCAGCTTAGCCCCAACTGCCCCGTGATGGCTTTGGCCACACACACCCTGAGCTCCTCTCCCCAGCCTGGTTGGGTTTAGGGATGTTGGGTTCAGGAGGAACCTGAGTCTGGGGTAAGGAGAGGAGTGAGCTCTCAGTCTCTTCAGGGCAGTGGGGTCCCTCTGCTCCCAGGGGACTGGAAAAGGGGGCAGCAGGAGATGAGGCCCCCAGACTGCATGTCATTGCGTTCATAACATATGATCCCCTGCCAACCACTCTGGTGGTCCCTTCTGTGGGCTGTCTGCTCAGGCCAGACCCCGACTCACTGCAGAGAGGTGACAGGAGGGGCTTCCTGGAGCCCAGTCACAGGGTGGGGTGCAGGGGGTGCCCACACACCCTCATTCTGGGGAAGTGCAACACTGATCCAGTGCAAATGGTCTCAGCTATGGTCAGCACCACAGGCAAGGGGAGGCACTGGGGCCTGCCGGGCCAGGCCCACAGACCAGAGAGGACCCCAAGGCCTGGGAGGCCTGGAGTGGGGCACTGGCTCTCTGGCATCACCGACACCTGGGGTATCCTCAGTTCTGTGTGGGTGAGGCTGAGTCTTGGGGTACAGGGACAGCACCGGAAAGGGGACTCACCAGGGCCCAGGAGGTCATGAGAGTGCCCTGGGGCTCTTTGTGTGACCTGAAGTCTCCTGGGCTCCCTGTGTGCCATGGGGTGCACACTTTGCCTTCTCTGGGCCTCAGATCCTTCTGTGTGAGCTGAGAGGGGGGGGGCCCTATCTCTAAGGCCTCTTCTGCAATTCCCAAGGGTCCCTAGTGACTGTCCCCCAGAACCTCCTGGCTCCTAGTGGGCCTGAGCTCTGAGATGGGGACTGGGGCACAGTGGGGGTGCTCTGCACAGCAGATAGTAGGCCACAGCCCCTCTATCCCTCCCTGCATCCAGGGCAGGCACCCTTGGATGGACAAACTAGGATCTCAGGCATCGGGTCTAAGAGGCAGGGCAGATCAACCCCTTGATGTGGTCATGGTGGTCCAACAGGTTCTCTCTCCTCTTCTTTCAGCCCCGGCCCTCAGCTCTCTGATGTCAGGTGGTACCCCCACTCCCAGAGATGCTTCTTGGATGTAGGGAGGAGTACAAAATCTCCCTAAGGAGGGGCTGACACCTGGCCAGGCCAGTTCATGGTGGAAGTGCCGAGGAACTGGGAAGAAGCTCGACTTGGGGCTGCTGACAGACACCTCCCACCCCTCTGGAGAGCCACTGTGGTGTGCGTGGGGAGCACTGGTTTAGGGGCCTACCCCACCCCTGCCCTGCCAGCTGCAGGGATCCCTCCCTCCCTCCTAGTGTGGCCCAGTGGCTGGTCCTGCTCAGCCCTGGAGAGCTCAGTTCCACATCCCCTGCCACAGGCACCTTCTTAGAATACAGTGTCCTGGGCTCTGAGAGGGCAGGTTGCACTCCCCCCTGGAAGGTCTACAGCATGCTTCCAAGCCATAGACACGCCATATTGTTGATCCTTATGGGGGTGGGGGTGGGGGTCAGTGGTTGGACAAGAGCACAGAGACAGGGCGAGGGACTGTGCTGCGTTCTGCTGGGATCAGCAATGACCTGATGGCCTATGGACCCAGCAAGACCGGGCCGGCTCCTGAGTGTGCTCAGAGCCACACCTTCACAAGTGTGAGACATGCCTGGGGTTACTCACACCCACAGGTATGTGTTGTTAGGGTCAAAGATAAATAAACAAAGTATTGTCTATCCATCCATCCATCCTTCATCTCTCTCTCATGTTTCTCTCTAACATATCTATCTATCTATCATCTATCTATCTATCCACCTATCATTCATCCATCCATCTATCCAGCTGCCATGTGAAAATGCTGGGAAAAGTCTGGAGGAAAAATGTCACATATAACCAGCAAGGAACTTCAGATCTGGGAGTTTTACTGCTTTAGATTTTTCCTAATTTTTTCTTTACAATTTTTCTTCTGTTTTATTTTAAAAGAAACTTTGTAGTGCTTTTTATAGTCAGGAAAAAATTAAGTGACCTCTGCTTCTGAAAACAAAGCACAGGAAAATAATACTTTACACAATGGTGGGGCCCTGGAGAAATCCACGCTGGGTCTCCAGCCTCTCATAGAAAGGCATTCCTGGTACTGAGTCCTCAGGGCAGAATTTCAAAGTGCTCCGTGTCTGCCAACAGTAGAACATGCAAACTGCCCTCCCACATACACCATGTCTAAGAGACTTACAGGGAGGTGATACCACCCAAAGGTAGACTTCTAGTCAGGGGTGACAATGAGTAGTCTATCAGCATCAAAGAATGTTGAGAGATAGAGGAAAGTCATGGAAAACTATATTCTAATTCCACGTATATACAGTACAAGAGCAGGCAAAGCTAAAACATAGTTTAAGGGCACACACAGAGGTGATTAAACTAGATGGAAAAGCTCAAAATACTGTGGCTTCCTTGGTTTCTGGCCATGTTATTAGCCTGTGAGGTGGGTGTGAGGTGGTGGTTTTATTATTATTTATTTTTTCTATTGAGGTGAAATCTGTATAACATGGAATTAACCATTTTAAAGTGAACAACTGAGTGGCATTTAGTGTCTTCGCAA
This sequence comes from Tamandua tetradactyla, assembly GCF_023851605.1. Lineage (NCBI taxonomy): Eukaryota > Metazoa > Chordata > Mammalia > Pilosa > Myrmecophagidae > Tamandua > Tamandua tetradactyla. The sequence continues at coordinate 15,183,122 of NC_135338.1, forward strand.
TATTGTGCAACCATCACTTCTTCTATGATTATTTTTTAAATGTTTTTTTCTTTTTTTCTTTTTTTCTTTTTTTGCATGGGGAAACACTAGGAATCGAACCTGGGTCTCTGACATGGCAGGTGAGAATTCTGCCCTAAACATTTTTCATTGTTAAATGTAACAAAAATACAAAGAAAAGAAAGAAAAAGCAATGAATTTTAAAGTACCCTTCAATAAGTAGTTACAGAACAGATTTCAGAGTTTGTCATGGGGCTATCATACCACTATTTCAGGTTTTTCCTTCTAGCTGCTCCAAAACACTAGAGGCCAGAAGAAATATATATATATTTATTTTTTCTTTTTTTGTGAAAAATAACATATTTACAAAAAAGAAATAAATTTCAAAGCACAGCACAATTAGCTGTAGAACAGATTTCAGAGTTTGGTATGGTTTACGATTCCACAATTTTAGGATTTTACTTCCAGCTGCTCTAAAATACTGGAGACTAAAAGAAATATTAGTATAATGATTCAGCAATCATACCTGTTTATCAAACTCACCTTCTCTTTATAACCCCACTATCACCTTTGATCTTTCTTTGATCTAACTTGTTTTAATTGCATAATATAACATATATACAAAGCAAAGAAAGAAAAAAGCAATAGTTTCAAAGCACTCTTCAACAAGTAGTTACAGGAGATCCCAGGGTTTGACATGTGCTACCATACCATCATCTCAGATTTTTCTTTCTAGCTGCTCCAGAATATAGGAGGCTAGAAGGAATAAATATTCTTTAACATCACAATCAACTTTTTATTTTCTTTTTTTTTGGTGAAAATAACATACACACAAAAAAGAAATAAATGTCAAAGCACAGCACAGCAGTTAGCTGTAGAACAGATTTCGGAGTTTGGTATGGGTTGCAATTCCACAATTTTAGGTTTTTTACTTCTAGTTGCTCTAAGATACTGAAAACTAAAAGAAATAATAATTTAATGATTCAGCAATCATATTCATTTGTTAAACCCTACCTTCTCATTGTATAACCCCACCATCAACTTTGATCTTTCTCCCTTTAGGGGTATTTGGGCTATGGCCATGCTAAATTTTTCATGCTGGAAGGATCTGTCACTAATATGGGGCAGGGAGATGGAACTAGTTGATGTTCTGGAAAGGCTGACCCCTTTGCATTTCAGGGATTATCTGGTACAGGGACCCATCTGGAGGCTGTAGGTTACTGAAAAGTTCCCCTGGTGCATGGAACCTTTTTAGAATCTTACATAACACCCTAGGTGTTCTTAAGGATTGGCCGAAATGGTTAAGGTTGGGGTCTGGCAAGTTATGATAGCAATTTCTAACTGAAGCCTGCATAAGAGCAACCTCCAGAGTAGCCTCTCGACTCTATATGATTCTATGATAACTTTTTATTATTTTATCTTATTTACTCTTTTAGGTATTTGTTCCTTTTTTATTCATTTTGGTGGTTTACTTTACAGTTAGAATAGAAGGAAATACATCAAAGTGTTAGTTGTGATTCTCTTGATAAAGAGGCTAGGTGTGATTTTTTTCCTCCTGTTTGTTTTTTCTAGTCTCTCAACATTGTTTACAGAGAACTGTAACTTATTATTTTTAAACTCAAGACCAATAAACTGCATTTTAAAGATGTCAACAAGCAAACAAGGTGGTTCTCCCTTATAGTGGAGCTAACACCTGTGTCCTCCTGCCCTCATCTGCATTCCAGTTGCCTCCAGTTGGGCCTGATTTGGGGGGGAAAGTGTCTAGGCATCCCAGATCTTACTGCCGGGACCACCCCAAGAGACAGGAGACAACTCACTCCAGTACTTCATCTTTCCTTCCTGGGTTAGCCTCTCCAGCTCTTTGGCCAAATTTTCACACCTGCATTTGATAAATTCTATTTCTGTCTTTTTTGGTCTCTCTTTCAGTGTTTTCTTCATATATGCTTATGAGATAGAGAACTGCAGGTGCCCTAAGTAAGTGGGACAGGATGTTTTTGTTACCAGCCACTACCTCTTTCTCCTCCAACTTCAATTTTTTGTGAAAACACTCTAATAACAACCTTGATAAACACATTGAAAAAGAAGGTCAAAATCCCCCAACCATTCCACTGCTCTACCCAAACAGCAGCCCACTGTTTCCATTATACCCTGCTGCTCTGTGCATACTGCTTCCAGGTGGTGGTAACTCTCTCTCATGTCAGTCATTCCAATGAAGGCCCCTGCCTCTGGGTGGTGAGGAGCTACTCACTGGGCCGAATAGCCATGTCCAACTTTCCCCTGCCACACTGAATGCCCTCGCTGGGTAAGGGTCTTCAGTCTCCTCAGTGTGTTTAACCCTTCAAAACCTCCTTCTTCACAAAGCTCTGAACCTCTTCTGGCGATGCACATTTGCACACATGCCTTTCAGGGTTTTGTGAACCCCTTGGTTACACTTTCTAAAACACTTCACACATCCTGCAGCCTTCAGAGTGCCCCACAGGGCAGGGCAGACATTGGATCTGTCCTTGCACACCTGCTGGTGCTATGCTAGTGCTTTCCTCGACCATCCCACTGAATCCTCTCTCATCCCTGAGGGGGATATTCCCTTTCATCACCGCCATTTACAGAGGAGGACAAGGAAAGGCCAACCACCTGCCCAAGGCCACACACATGGACAGATGATGAACCAGGACTTGGTTTCAGGTCTGTCTTGGTCAGTCTGGGCTCCAAACTTAGGCCCTCATCACTGAGCTGTGATCTGCCTAGGTGGGGAAGTTGGTCCAGTGTCCTCCAGGGTCCTTCCAATACCAAGACTATCCATCCTTGGGCAGCAACTAGGGTTTCTAAAGCATCTTTATGCATGTATGTGTGTTCAGTGCCCTTCCCAGCCATCTCGGAAGGGCATTCTTTGTCTGGTACCAACAACTTCTTTGCCTGGTGAGGGGACAAGGCTCAGAGGCACTACGAAAATCAGAGCTAGGATTTAAACCTAGGTGTTGGACATCAGTTTAATGTTCTCTCCACAGAGCTGCCAGGTACCAAATTTCTGTGCTTGCACAATTAGTGTTTACCCACCCATATACCCATCCATGAACTCACCCACCTACTCATCCAATCACCTACAAATTCACCAGTCCATCCACCCAATCATCCATTTACCCACCCCTGTACATATACTTTCACTCATCTGCCCACCTACCCATTCAACCATCTACACATACAGCCGTCCATCCATCCACCCAATCATCCATTCACCCACACATGTACCTATACTTTCTTTCATCCACCCACCTATGCATCCAGTCACCTACACATCTACCCATGCATTCACTCAATCATCCATTCACCCGCCCACATACCTATACTTTCACCCATCCACACACCTACCCATCCAACCATCGACACATCCATCCACATACAAATCAGGTGGGAAGATTTTCCCACCTACCCATCCACTTACTCATCCACCCATTTATCCACCTTTCATCCACCCATTCACCCACTTGTCCCCCTATCCTTTCACCCATCCTTTCACTCGCCCATCTACCCATCTAACCACATACCCATCCAGTAATCCACCCATCCATCCACCTACTCACCCACGAAACACCCATCCAATAATCTCCTCACCCATTCACCTTTTCATTCATTCATGCATTCATCTACCCATCCACTCATCCTTCTACCCACCCACATTTTCATTCATTCATGCATTCACTCATCCTGACTGTTCACTGGAGCCTTGAATGTACAGGAACGGGGCTGGGGACTGTGGCAGATGCGAAGAAGAGTCTTAAGACCTGGGAAAGTGCCAAACCTTTGGGGGCAGCACCTTTTTCTTTGTCCATAAAAGGGTCCTGAAATGGGGTGCTGAGGTTGGAAGGTGGACAGCCTGGAGGGGCAGCTTTTGGGTTCCTGCCCCTTTGGGCTCTATGTCACAGCACTTGACTTACAGAATTAGGTTTAAAACTTCTGTTTTCCATCATTACAAGACACATGTAAAATTTTTATTTAAAAATTTTAGAAAAGTCAAATATGGAAAATTAAAATCAAAATTGCTAATAGGTCCACCACCCACAGGTAATCCCAGTTAATAAATATGAGTATGGGTCTAGATACAGATGTAGATATGGCTATGGGTCTAGATACAGATGTGGACTCAGATATGGCAATAGATGGTCTAGATTCAGACACAGATATGGCTATGGGTCTAGATACAGATGTGGACTCAGATATGGCAATAGATGGTCTAGATTCAGACACAGATATGGCTATGGGTCTAGATACAGATGTGGACTCAGATATGGCAATAGATGGTCTAGATTCAGACACAGATATGGCTATGGGTCTAGATACAGATGTGGATGCAGATATGGGCATAGATAGAGGGTCTAGAATCAGATGTAGGTGCAGATATGGGCATAGATGGAGGGTCAAGATACAGATGTGGTTGCAGATATCTGTATATCTGTGTATAGATGGAGATATAGGTATGGGTATGGGAATGAATAGAAATATGAATGTGTGTAAGGATGTGGATGTAGATATGTATGTAGACACACACAGAAAAGTGCATGCACACACACATCTTATCTTGTGTCTTCTTTGGGATAACATTGTATTCCAACCTTTCCAGATATCATTCTAACCTAGCACACCTTTTCTGACGGTTGTTTATCTCTGCAAATTAGTTTATTGTTCTGTTTTCTGATGATAAAACTCATACCTATTCTTAGAGAAATCAGAAAATGCCAAAACGTGTGAAGAGAAAATAAAACATATGATCTTGTTACCTGAGTAAGGCCTTGTTAAGGGGTTGGTGTGGATTCTTCTAGACTTTTCTCTGCGTAGAGTCATGTCCTCCCACAAAGGTGGGTTCAGAGCATCTTCCCTTGTGAATCTGCTTGTGTCCACAGGATGTGCCACTCCCCCCCTCCCTGCTGTGGATGTCCACCCTGACTGTGTGCAGCATTTCCCTGTAGGGTGGGTGACAATCCCTAGGCCTTTGACCAGTGAGGTCTCCCTGATAACTTACTCTGAGTAGGGCGGCTAGTGAGAGGGACCATGTTTCTAGGCAGTAGACGCAGGGCCCAGATCCCCTCCTGAAAAGTGGGAGCCAGCCCCTGTGGCAAGGCGGGATGCCTGTGCCCACTGGCTTATTTCTGCATTGTGCTACAGCAAAGCTTGGGGCTGGGACATCGGAGGCCTGAACAGTCCCTCCTGCAGCCTTGGTCACTCCCCTCCCCAGGACCCATGGACAGTGAGGGCTAACACTGGTTGGTTCTGAGATCCCTGGAAATTGCATCCTCCAGGATTCCAGGCTGCAGGACAGAGCAAGGGGAGGGTATGGGAGTGGCAGCTAGGGGGCAGCATTAGGTCCAAGGGCTGGAGGCTTGGAGAGTAGGGGACAGGGCCAGGGGAGGAAGGAGGGTGTTGAGGCCCCCACCTATTACTGCACAAACATCCGCTGCAGCCACCACCCACCTCCCCCATCCTGCACCTGGTCCTATTTGTCACAACACCACACCCTGCTGGTCTCAGTTTCCCTTCCTCTTCTTTCTCCCCTTTGGACACCTTGAGTTCTGGTTTCAGCCACTGTGGGGTTAACTTTAGCCTGGGGATTCCCAGGAGGCAGCCAGCTGCAAGCAGGGTTCCCAGAGCAGGGGGAGGCTCTCTTTCCATCCTTATCCCCTCCCCCTAGCCATCTCCCTTTCCTCTCCTGCCTCAGGCCTCTGGGCCTCCCTCAACTCCTTCTTCCAGTAATCCTACAGTTTCCCTGCCTGGCAGCCTGGGCCTCAGGGGCCTCACCCACCCCCTCCTTGAGCAGACAGGAAGGCAGGGGCCCAGAGAGGGGAAGGAGCCTGCCCAGGGTCAACAGTGTGTCAGAGGCAGGCCCTGGAGATGAAGGCAATGGCGGGGATTTGGTGAAGTTCACCATGGCTGGGCCTGTTGCAGGCTTCCTCTCATTTAACCCCCAAATCCACCGTCAAGGGTTGATAAGGGCTGTCTTGCCCTGAGGTGTTGGCCCCAGCTCTGCTTTGGTGTTGATCCTTCCAGCTTGACTCAGTGTCTCCCTTCTAGCCCACCCAGGCTCTTCCAATGGGAAGTATGCTCTATGACCCCCCCAGCCCCGTGGCCCTCCCTATTCCAACCATGTACTTCAGGGGTGGGGGGGGGGAAAGGGGGAGTGCAAGGCCCTGGCTCTGTCCAGTGTCTGTTCTGGAGCCCCCACTCTGTACCTCTGAAATGATGTCAGGGCTGCAGAAGGGCAAAGGTCAGGGTTACTCTTCTTGAGTGTAGAGGGTGGGGCTCCATGCAACCTCAATTTCCACACTCATCACACTGAGGGACCAGGACTGGAGTTGGCTTTGTCTCACTTTAGGAGACATAAACTACTCAGAAGCTCAGTTTCCCTATCTGTGAAATGGAAGGTGGTGCCTAGAAGCATGGGGGTGCTAAGCAGGGTAGTATGTGTCAGCGCATTTCATCCATGGTTTGGAGGAGATAACCCAGTTCAGCAGGGCCCCAGCTTGGGCATAGCTACCATTTGCAATTGTGGAGCGGTCCATAGTCTGGCCTGAAGGCCTCTTACCCAGTCTTGTCCCCTCTGAGCCCCACCCCATCCATCTGAGGGGCTCCATGGCTGTGTCTCTCTGGCCTATTGGGTGACTCAGCATGCTCCCCTTGACCCTGGCCTCAGCCCCACCCACAGCCCCACCCACAGCATGTCCACCCTGCACCTGCCCATGATGTCCTTTGGGGAAGCTTGCCAGGGCTTCACTTCCAGCATCCTTTGCATCTTCCTGCTGTACTGGTTGTGCCTGATTCTTCCCTTCCCCAATGACATGCCTGGGTCCTCTCTCTCCCCATCTCTCCCTGCCTTGGCAGGAGCCTGGCCCTAAGAAGGATCAGAGGACCTGAGGAAGGAGACCTTCTTCTTGGGTTGTACAGGATACAGTAGGTTAAGGTCTTGCAGGTGGAGGCATCAGGGTGTCCTGTGGGAGTCTCAGTGTGCACCTCCCTTTGAGGCCTTGCAGGGAGAAGGGGTGCTGCACTCATCCCCTGTGAGCCTCTGCTCATGCCAACACCTCCAGGGGCTCCCTTTCCTCCCAGAGCCCCTCCAGCCCCGGGGTCCAACTCACAGGCCCTGGCATTTTTAGGGGGGTGGTAGTGGCATTGGCAGATAATTTCGAACTTACAGGACACTTGCAAAAATAATACAAAACCCATTCAGAGAACTCAAACACCTGCACCCCCAACCTAGCTACCCAGATCCACCAGCTTTTTTCAAATCTGTACCTATAATCCTTATCTCTTGCCATGGCCCCAACTGCCTCCTGAATAACTTATCCTGGATGTCCCTCAGACCCCTTCAGATGTTTCAAACAAAAATTAAGGAGCTTATCTTCCCTAAGCGCAGCTTTTGTTTTGCAATAGCAATATCATCCCATTGTCATAATCTTGGAGTCATTGTTTCCTCCTTCCCTGTCATGCTTTATACTGCTAACAAAGCACTAGGCATTATTTAGTAGAACATCATTAGAAGGCAACTAACACCCAACACCTTGTGAACAAACAGTGAAGGGTACACACTATGCAAGCACTTTTCCCAAAAATTCATTTCAATTGTGAACAAGCCTTTGTAGAAAAAGCAAGGAGTCCCAGAAGATTGTATAACTGATAAAACTCACCTGGTGGGAAGGCAAGGAAGGCTGAGAGGTGGAGGAGATGGAAACCTTGGCCAGGTGAAGTTGGGGCGGAAGGAGAGCACATGTATTTCAGGCAGAGGGGACACACGTACAAAACCCCTGATGTGGGACAAAATGATGGGTGATGCCTGAGAACTACCAGCTTTTCACATTTTGCCTCCTTTGCTTTCTCATTATATGTATCCATTCATATATCCATCCATCGTCTGTCTGTCTATTGTCTAAACATTTGAGAGTAGGTTGCACACATCATGATCCTTGAACACTTAATATATCCGTGCACATTCCTGTGAACAAGGATATTCACTTATGTAACCACCCACAGTGCAGTTACTACATCCAAGAATTTTCAATTTTTCTTTCTTTTTTGCAAGGGCAGGCACCAAGAATTGAACCTGGGCCTCCAGTATGATAGGCAAAAAGTTTTGCCTACTGAGCCACCATAGCCTGCCCTCAAGTTCAAGAATTTTATCATTGATATAGAGCTGACTGCCTAAATTCCTGGCTTGTACGTATCATAGCTCATGCCCTGTTTTGAGTCTGCTATGCCTTCAAGCCACCTTTGCTGGGATTCTCAGTATCCCCTGCCCTGGTGTCATCTTTAGGGTAGGGGTGTGGGTATCTCCTCTATGACAAGCTCCATTCTGGGCAGGGACAGCCCTCCCTGGTCACCCCAGTGCTGAGGTCCCTGTGTCCCCAGGGTGAACAAGGAAACACATTTCAGGTCTAGCTTTGACTGAGCTAGGCCTGGCTTGCCTGGAATGTGAAGATTTTAGGAACTTAAACAGGCTGGCCTCCAGGAGACCTCAGGAGATTCCCCAGATGGATGACTGGCTGGATGGACAGATGGGTGGATGGGTGGATGGACAAGTGAATGACAGATCTGAGGTCCTGTCCACCCCATGAGACCACTTGGAAACAGCCATGCTTCTGGGTTCCTTGTCACCTCAGGCCTAAGATTCTGAAGTTGGTGATTGTGAAGGCCACATCCTCTCCCGCTCTCCATTGTGGTTGCATCCACCATGCTGAGGAGTTCCGGGTCTGGGGGCAGTAGGGCTCCATGTTCAGCCCTGGTCAGTACTAACCCCTAGCACGTCCCCGAACTCTAAATGCCTGGCTGGGCCCCATGGTCAGCTGCAGTCCCATACTTGGCATTTAAAATTGTTCCTAGAATGCCCTGGGGATGGACCAGAACCCCCCCACCCACCTCAATAGAATATTCCAGAACTGAAGATACACTTCTGATTGTTGATTGGCTAGGATTTCAAGATGCTACCTGGCTGGCTCTGGCCTGGCCATGGAGCCTTGAGTGGTCCTGGTGCTGGGCTCTCACTGGGCTGATGGAAGCTTCCAGAGCCTGAGCTCCTACCCTGCCTCCCACCCCCACCCTAGATAGAGGAGAAAGCACCTGCTGCCAGAGCTGGGGCCCTGTGGGGTTTCCCCAGCTATTTTGGTTGTCAGGGATTTCACCAGGCCAGCTGCATTAGGTGTTGGGGGTGGGGTGGGGCATGAGGAGTGGTAAGTGCCCAGGGTGGCAGGGGTGCTAGCCTGAGGCCAGGGCTGAAACACCTAAATGATAATGGTGACAACAAACAACCATGAAGACAAGCATGCAGGGGACTTTGCTTATTGCAAAATGTCCATTTACCAACAAGCCATCCGTTCCCTCCAGGGAATGAGTTACCATTAACACTCATCCAGCTGTTCATAAAGGGAAGCAAGCTGAATTGGACCACCAACTGTCAATCTCAAGGACCAGGTCCTGAGACTAGGGCTCCTGCTAGACCCTGGCTGCCTCTTTCTGAGGCCCTCACCCCCGCAACCTTATCTCCCATCCCCACTTCATTTCCCCCCCAGCACTCATCCCATCACTGAGTACACAACATCATTCACTCATCAATGAGGTTTGTTTCTGCCTCTGCCAACATGGGCCCTCCCAGTGGGGCTGTCCCTGTGCTGTCCACCTCTGTGTCCCTAGCTCAATGAGAAGATGCTGAATGTGTGGCTTTGCTCTGGGCAATGTCTACACTGCTACCTTGTCTACACCAGAACTGAGTTGAAACCCCAGTCAGACCAGTGAGAACTTCTCCTAGCCTGCTCTGGTCTTAGACCCTGGGCTGGTAGGAAGAGGGTATGATATGTGCAGGGTCTGGGCAAGCCACCTGCCACCAGCCCCTGTGTAGAGCTGGGTGGCTCCTCTTTGCCTGTAACTTCTGGACCTTTATCTACCCCATCATCTCCATGGTCAGGAGATACCAGCACCTCTCCATGCAGGCTAGGCACTTTGCAGGCAGTGGCTACCCACTCCCAACCAGTCCCAAGATGGGCTGGCAAGAGACACCTAGAGCCAAGCAATGGATATTGATGAGGCTAAAGGAAGAGAAGATCCCTGCTAGAAAGTGGCTCTGTGGAGACAGACACATGGCTGCCCTCCTGGGAACAGGTGCCCTGGTAGATTATTCTGACCTTTGGCTATTCTGTCTCCTTAAGTGGATACGGCTCCCATCTTGGCTGCACCAACATTCTCCCTCATTCCTGAAGTTTTTCTGGGGACAGGCTGCCCAGAGAACCTATTCCAGCTTGCTGCTGCCCTGCTTGCTGCATGGGAGGTGCTGTTGGGTCATAGCCAGCCTCCTATGGGCTTGGCTGGAGTGATAATGTCCTCAGGGGCTCCCAGGATGGACATCATTTATTTCCCCATCTGGAGCGTTTTCAGGAGGGGAGGGGTCACTGCTGATAATCACACCAGGAGACAGGCATGCACTGGGAATACTCTGGAAAGTACAAGACCCACATCTACCCCCTCAGAGGCCACCCAGGCTTGGGCCATTCTAGGAGAGACAGTCATTCATGGATTGACTGGCCAAGCAAGTTAGGTCTGAGATGCTCACAAAAGCCCAGTTGGATTTTCAGAAGAACTCATGTCAAGACTGACCCTTGCCCTCTGACCCTCCCTGCTATCACAGCCTGAGGCCTGGAGTATACACCCTGCCACCTGTGGCTCCTCAAGGTGATCAGACAGGAGCAGGGGTTGGTTTCCCCCATGTTACTCCAGGGAAAAGGGGTCCTCAGTTTTCTCTGGCACAGGTGTCTCCTGGGGACTTTGCACAACACAGTGTTTTGGGGAAAAACACATCAGTGCTAGTGTAGGAAAACTTTGGTGGCCCTGGGGAGTGGATGATGGTGTGGGTTAGAGACTGTTAGAGTTAGTGACCATGCCCATAATGTATCTCATGCAGACCAGCAGGGATGTGGACAGAGGGAGAACCCGGGTCTCCTTCAGGGTAATAGATCCCCATCCTGAAGTTGGGGATGGTGTGGGGCGGGGTGGGGGAGAAGTCAGGGAGTTAGGATGCTGGCTCTTGGGCCAGGTGGCAGTGAGGATCACACCATGTATGTGGGCTGGGGGATACAACCTGGCCGGGGGATACAGACTTTGGAGAGTGGTGGAAGTAAGGGGGGTGGGGGCTAGACATGAGCCCCAATCTCTAAGATACATACCACTTCACAGCAGCTGACTGTCACTGCGCTGTGCTCAGTTGACTCACTGTCTGTGTCCAGCTGACTCACTGCCTGTGTCCAGCTAACTGTCACTGCACTGTGTCCAGCTGACTCACTGTGTGTGTCCTTCTGACTGTCACTGTGTCCAGCTGACTGTCACTGCACTGTGTACAGCTGCTTGTTACTGCACTTTCTCCCTGTGATTGTCACTGTACTGTGTCCAGCTGCCTGTCACTGCACTGTGTTCCTCTGACTGTCACTGCCCTGTGTCCAGCTGCCTGTCACTGCACTGTGTTCCTCGGACTGTCACTGCACTGTGTCCAGCTGACTCACTGTGTCCAGCAGACTGTCACTGCACTGTGTTCCTCAGACTGTCACTGCACTATGTCCAGTAGACTCACTGCACTGTGTCCAGGTCACTCACTGTCTGTATGAGTCACAGTATGACAAGTGTGCAGTGGATTATTTTGTCTGTGTCCCTGGAAGTTTACATCCCCTGACAACTTGGTTTTGGGTCTTTGTGTAAGAAAGTGCATGTTTGGGGGGATATTGGGGTCCTTGGGTCAGCTGTGTTTTCCCGTTGGTGCCTTTGTCCCACCGAGGACACAAGGGTGGGGCAGACCCCTTCCCCTCCGCATTGTTTCTGGGCTCAGCAAATACTGATAGGAGAATGGAGAGGGTGACCATTATACAGGCCTGGCTGAGCCATGCTCCCTCGTGCTTTGGGGGACTTCCTGGAGGCAGGGGCAGGCCAAATGGGAGTCACCCAATCCAGCTCACCTCAGCTCAACTCTGAGTTCCCTAGTCATCCCTCTCCCAGGGACCCAGAGAACCCCCTCCCCTCCCCCTTCTCAGTCCTCAACAAGCCTCTGGCCCTCCCCACCCCTCCCCTCCCCCAGGCTCCCACTCAGCAACCCCTCCTCCTTCCTCCACCCTTCCTGAGAAGGAAGCTATTTTGAGCTCTGGCATGTCAGCTGTGGAGGAAACCACAGACACTTCCCCGGCCTCCTCAGCCCCTGCCCTTCAGCAAGAAGGAGGCCAGGGTGAAGGATGGGTACTCAGGCCCCAGAGCCAGGCAGATCCTCAAGCTCCTTTCCCCCTCCTGTATGTTCAGTGCCCTAGGTTTAGGAGACTCCCGTGCAGCCCCTAGGTTGGTCCACACACACAGTTGCCCCACTTCTTTCCTATGGGACATTAAATCCTCAAGGACTTGTTAGGCCACATAGGAATCCAGGCACTTTTTTACCTCCTGGCTCCATCCTTCCCCACAGTTTGTTCTATCCGGAGGCACGCTGGCCCTTCATACTGAGCTACTGGGGCCTGAGAGCTGGTGCTGGGACTGGGAAGTGGCTGTCTGGGCTCTCTGATAGAGACAGGAGTGGGGTGGTCCCGAGAGAGCTGGCCTGGGATTCCGGATGGGCTCCCATCACTGCTGCTACAAAACCTGTGATACTGATCAAAAGTTGTGGGTTCTCTGCTTAATGCACTCAAATACCAATTTCTAAGAGCTAGGACTTCAAAGAGAGGAATTTTATTGCTAGGTGGAAGCAGAAGATCAGACAGCCCAGCAGCCTAAAAATCTGTCTCCTCTAACTGCAGTAACCTTGATGGTTTTATAGCACCAAAGCATTGGGATTTTTTTTTTTTTTGCAATATAGTTATACAATAATCATCAAAGATCTGGGCTACTGGCTTACCACTCAACAACTTCAATATTTCCTTCTGGATATCCCAAAACAATACAGTCTGAAAAGAATGATCTATATAATGAGTCAGAAGTCATAGTCCTTTATTAAATCCTAGTTTCTCAATTAATCCTCCTTCCCCTCATTTGATCTTTCAGTCTTCAGGGATACCTGGATAATGACCATTTTAAATTCCTTGTGCTGGAAAGAGGTGTTGACCTTCTGGGGTAGAGGAATGAAACTGATTGATGGTCTTGGATAGACTGGTACCATCTGGGTTTCAGTACTTATCTGGCATAGGATCAGTCTGGAGGCCCTAAGTTTCTGAGAAAATAAACTTAAGAAAAACTTTTATAGAGACTTAGAGCTCAAGGCACTCCCTAGGGTTTTCATGTTGGTTGGGGTATGGCATACCATGGTTTGAAATATCTGTCCAAAGCTTGCATGAAAGGAACCTCCAGAATGACCTCTTGATTCCATTTGAAATCTCTTAGCCACTTAAACATCACTTTGTTCCATTACTTTTCCCCCATTTGTTCAATAAGTCATTCTCAATTCCATTATGCCAGGGCCAGTCTCATCCCTGGGAGTCATGTCCCATCATTCCAGGGAGACTTAGCCTCCTGGGAGTCATGTCCCATGTAGCAGTGGAGTAGTGAGTTTAATTGTAGAGTTGCCCCTATAGAGAAAGGCTATGCCTGAGCTGCAAAAGAGTTCCTCTGGGAATGATTCTTAGGCATCATTACAAATAGACCTAGGTTTGCCACTGCAGAAATAAGTTTCATAAGGTCACACCTCAAGATTGAGGGATTGGCTTATTAAATTGGGAGTCCCCTAATGTCTACAGGAATATCAGGAATTTCAAAGGTGGGATATTTTAATAGTTCCACTTTTCCCTCAATCTCTCAGCGTAACTTTCCAAATATATTTTTATTTTCTGTCCAAAGACTCTGGGTTGTATTTGGATATTACATTGACCTGTACAGAATAATAAGATCTTACTGCATATTACAGGTTCCATGTACTTAGGCTGTTTAAATAAATTGACCAGATAGGTTACATTATATACTGTGCCACAGGAAATTGAAATTTTGGATGAAATCCAAAAATTCCATATTTGTATGGATCTACTTCTGGATGTATTGTTTTATTCCACTCTATATATCTATCTATCTGTCTATCTATCTATCTATCTATCTATCTATCTATCTATCTATCTAGTCTATCTATCTCTGTCAATACTACACTGTCTTAGTTAATTTACCTCTATTATAAGTCTTAAAAGTGAAATCATACGGTGAAATCATTTGTCTTTTATTACACCCAGCATTATGTCCTCAAAGTTCATTCACATTGTCATATGCTTCAGGACCTCATTTCATCTTACTGCTGCATAATATTCCATTGTATGTATATATCACATTTTGTTTAACCACTCACGTGTTGATGGGCACTTGGATTGTTTCCATCTTTTGATGATTATGAGTAATGTTGCTATGAACATTGATGTGTAACTGTCCATTTGTGTCACTGCTTTCAGCTCTTTTGATTCTATACCAAGTAGTGATATTGCTGGGTCATAGGGAAATTCAATATTTAGTTTCCTGAGGAACAACCAAATTATCTTCCATTGCAGCTGTACCTTTATACATTCGCACCAGCAGTGCATAATTGTCCTAATTTCTCCACAATCTCTGCAACATTTATAGTTTTCTGTTTGTTTGATAACAGCCATTTTTATGGTATGAGGTGATATCTCATTGCAGTCTTGATCTGCATTTCCCTTATAGCTAATGAAAATGAGCATGTCTTCATGTACTTTTTAGCCATCTGTATTTGCTACTTGGAAAAATGTCTATTAATCTCTTCAGTCCCTTTTATAACTGGGTTGTTTGTTTTGTTGTTGTTGAATTGTATGATTTATTTATGTATGTAGGATATCAAACCTTTATCTGAAATGTAGTTTTCAAATATTTTATCCCATTGAATTGATTGCCTCTTCAACTTTTTGACAAAGTCTTTTGAGGCATAGATGCATGTGATTTTGAGAAGTGCTTACTAATCTATTTTTCTTTCATTGTTGTGCTTTGGGTTTAAAGTTTAAGGAGCTATCTCCCATTACTAGATCTTGAAGAAATTTCCTTATAGTAATTTTATGGTTCTGTTCTTATATTTAGGTTTTTTATCTACTTTGAGTTAATTTTCATATAGATTATAGGGTAAGGGTTCTCTCTCATTCTTTTGGTTATTGATAGCCAGTTCTCCATGCCCATTTATTGAAAATACTGTTTTGTCCCAATTCAGTGGATTTGGGAACCAGTCAACCATAGATTTGATGTTCTATTTCCATGCTCTAGATTCAATTTCATTGGTCAATACTTCAGTCTTTGTGCCAGTACCATTCTGTTTTGACCACTGTGGCTTTATAACAAGCTTTAAAATTGGGAACTGTTAACCCCCTCATTTTGTTCTTCATTTTAAGAATATTTTTAGCTACTTGACTTCTGTTTTCCTTCTAAACTAATTTGATAACTAGCTTTTCCAATCCTTCAAAATGGGTTGTTGGAATTTTTATTGGTATTGCATTGAATCTGTAGGTCAATTTCGGTAGAACTGACAATTTGTCTACATTTAACCTTCCTATCCATGAGCAGGGAATGCCTTTCCACCTATTTAGATCTTTTAAAATTCCTTTTAATAGTGTTACATAATTTCCTTGTACAAATCCTTTACATCTCTGGTTAAGTTTATTCCTAGATACTTGATTATTTTAGTTATTATTTTGAATGGAATTTTTTCATTGGTCTTAAAATTGGGTAGATTGCAATACTAGTGGTCAATAAGAGGGAGGGGTAAGGGGTATGGGATGTATGGAATTTTTCATTTTTCTTTTAAATTTATTTTCCTGGAGTAATGTAAATGTTCTAATGATCACGGTGATGAATACACAACTATGTGATGATATTGTGAACCACTGATGGCATACATAGTGTGAATTCTACAGTGTGTGATTTTAGGATAATGAGCACAGTGGCTCCAGATGACAAGGTTAGAGGTGATCTAATTATTGAGCATGTGCAGATTGGTTACATGCTTAGCCACAGAATGTATATAAGAAGATGCTGGTCTTAGTATGATGATGGATGTGATTTTTAGTATTATAATAAGGTATAATTTATTTATAGGTGGCTTATATCACCATAGCAGGAGGGCCCATCGTGATTAGATCCAACTTTGTTTTTGAGGTGGGTTAGTTTTGGGCTGACTCAAGTTCCTTCATTAAGAAACATTAAAGGCTGTCTTTTTTATCATAAGACTCTAAAGTTGAAAATCAGGGTAAAGGGATACAAGTGGGACCAGGCACAAAGTTTTTACAATTATGAGATATGGCCATATAATTAAATAGCCATTACTGGAGATCAAGGCAGCTGAGCCACAGTTTAGTCATCTGAGGCATTTCCCTAAGGTCATTTTACAATATATGAGAAAGTAAGAAAAGCATCTTTATAATGATTCAGTAATTGTAATTATTTGCTAATTATTAACTTTTGGTTACAATGAGTCAGGGCCATGACAACAAGGCAGGGTCATGACTGGGTCCCGGGTTGCTGTGGCCTGGGCACCCAATGGGCACTTGGGAAAGCACTGCAGATGACTTGGATCACCTGGATCACACATAGATTGGGATCACCAATCCCTTGTGGGGTGGGGTGGGGTGGTCATTGATCCAGCCCCAGAATCAACATCAAGTTTATGTAAAAAAAAAAGACAAAATAGAGTTACTCAATTTTTAATCTATTATTACTCTATTTTTATTGGCCAAGAGATTTAAAATGGAGTTGGGAGGCCATTCTGGAGGTCATACTCTTGCACATCTCAATCAGATACAACAAAATGCCAAAATCTGAAGAGCCACAGGTAAAGACGCCCCTCAAAACCCTAAGGGCTCTGGACACCATGACCAAACCATGAGATAAAGAAATCAGTAAATTCACCTGAAGCACATTTTGAGCACCTCAAATGTCCACCCATCACAAACAATTTATGTGATATCTTTTCCTTTAAAAACCCATGCTTGAAAGAGCCAAGAGGGGACACAATTTGGGTTGCTATCCAAATCTGTGTTCCCCACATTGCGATTGTAAGACCCTGAAATAAATGCCCTTGTGGCCCAGCAGTTGTTTGTTATTTCTAGGTTGATAGCTCTCAGGCTGAACAGCTTCCAGTGACAGTAAGTGCAAGGACATGTGATGCATAATTTCTTTGGGTTGCAATTTACCACAGACTTTATTGCCTCAGAGTTCTGAAGGGAAGAAAGCTGAAATCAAGGAATAGCAGAGCTATATTCCTTCTGAAACCTGTAGAGGAGAATCCTTCCTTGTCTCTTCCAGCTTCTTGATGACCATTTTCAGTGCTCCTTGGCTTATAGATGCGTCACTCCAATCTCTGTACCAATCTGCTCATGGTCTTCTTTCTCATCTCCATCTTCACACGGTGCTCTTCTCTCTGTCTGAATGTGTTTCCAAATTTCCCCTCCTTACAAGGACACTGGCCATGTTGGGGTAAGGCCTACCATAACCCAATTTGGCCTCATCTTAACTTATCACATCTTCAAAGTCCCTATTTCCAAATAAGTTCCCATTCATGGGTATGGGGGTTGGAACTTGCACATGTCTTTTGGGGAGGCAAAATTAAATTCTTAATGGCCCCCTCTCTGTGACCCTCCAAAATCCATGTCTTTCCCTGCAAAATAATTCACACTATCCTAACATCCCCCAAAGTATTAACCTTTCTACCATCGACCCATCATCGAAAATCTCATCTCAATCCATTATGGGTGAGACTTGGGGTGGGTTCTGTCTTGAGGTAAAATTTGTCCTCATCTTTGGATCTGTGAAACCAGAAAGAAAAAATTGTATTTGTGTTCCAAAATACAATGGTGGGACAGGTATTAGATAGATACACCCATTCAAAAATGAGAAATTAGAAGGAAAATAAGGATCATGATCTTAAGCATGGCTGAAATCTAGAAAGGTAAATTCCATGAAATTTCAAGGACTGAGAATCATCTTCTGTGCTTTGATGCTCTGTCCTTCCAGCCCACTAAATGCCCCACTTGCTACCTTCCCAACTTAAGGAGATCCCACTGGTCTTGGCCTCTGCATTTTTGGCTCTAAAGTCATACTTCAGAGTATGGCATACTTGAATTCATACTTTTTTCACTTTGTTACATTTTTGTCCATTTCATTCCAGGCTGGCAGTGTTTCTGCTGATATATAGTTCTCAAAAAAATCTTGGTCTCATGTGCAATTCACAGGGGTCCCAAGCCATCAGACAAGAAGGTCCTCCACAGATCTTTTCTGTATAACTGCATCTTCATTCTTGGCTTCTGCTGAGGTGGTTGATTGGTTCCATGGAAAACATGCCTGTTCTCGTTAACAAACAGTTGTCAATCCATACCCTTGGCCTTATCTTGGATTGGCTGAGAGTTCTTCAAATCATCAAGCGTTGCCTTCTTTGTGCTGAATGTTTTATCTCTTTATTCTTGCATTTTACTGTAAGCAGCAAGGAGAAACAATGCTGCACCTTCCACATATTTCTTGTAAATCTCCTTAGCTAAATACCCAAGTTCACCAGAAGTTCTGCTTTCTACCCACCATCAAAACATAATTCCACCAAGTACCCTGTCACTTTATAACAAAGATGACCTTTACTGTAGTGTTCAATAACATATTCTTCATTTCCTTCCAAGGGCTTTCCTTCTGAGCCCTAACCTAACATTCATATTTCTAGTAACGTTCTGTCCATGACAAACCCTGTGCTCTCTAGGATGACAAACTTTCTCTACAGCTCTCCTCAATTCTTTCTAAGCCCTCACCAAAATCACTTTTAACATACATGTTTCTAGCAACAGTCTCTTCAAAGCAATCTAAGATTTCCCTATCAAGCACTTCAAAATTCTTCCAGCCTTTGGAATTGGGAACCCATTACCTAATTCCTTCTATATCACTTCTACAGTTTCTAAGTATTTGTTACAGCAGCACACCACTATCCATTACCAAAAACTGTCTTAGTTTCCTAGGGCTGCCATAACAAAGTACCACAAACTAGGTGGCTTAAAAAACAGAGATGTATTTCCTCCCAGTTCTGGATATGACAAGTCTGAAACTAGGGTGGGCAGGGCTCTGTTCCCCTTAAACCTGGAGGGAGAACCCTTCTTTGCCTCTTATAGCTTCTGATGTTTGCTGGCCATCATTGGTGTTCCTTGACTTCTAGATGCATCACTCCAGTGCTTCTAGATGCCTCCAACTCCACATGATCTTCTCTGCATCTACGTTACTTCTCTTCTTCTTATAGAGATACTAATCATATTAACTTAGGGTCCACTGTAAATTTTGGTCTTACCTAACTAATCATATCTTCAAAACCCTATGTCCAAATAACGTTTCACTTGTAGGACTGGGGGTTAGGATTTGAACATATTTCTTGGTGGGGAGTGTTCTAGTTTGCTAGCTGCCAGAATGCAAGACACCAGAGATGGATTGGTTTTTAATAAAAGGGGATTTATTTTGTTAGTTCTTCAGAGGAAAGGCAGCTAACTTTCATCTGCAGTTCTTTCTTACATGGGAAGGCTCAGGGTAATCTCTGCTGGCCTTCTCTCCAGGACTCTGGGTTCCAACAACTTTCCCTGGGGTGATTCCTTTCTGCATCTCCAAAGGCCTGGGCTGAGCTGCAAGTACTGAGATGAGATATGCCTAGCTGCTTGGGCTGTGCTACATTGTGCTCTCTCATTTAAGCACCAGCCAATTAAATCAAATGTCATTCATTGCAGCAGGCATGTCTCCTGGTCGACCGCAGGTGTAATTAGCAATAGATGAGGTTCACATACCATTGGCTCATGTCTGCAGCAACAAAACTAGATGTCTTCACCTGGCCAAGTTGACAACTGAATCTAACTACCAGAGGGAGTGTACACAATTCAAACCACAACACCTTCTGTTTTAGTTTATCAGCAGCTGAAAGAAATACCATATAATGGGTGAGCTTAAACAATGAGAATTTATTGAGTCATGGTTTTGAAGCCAGGAGAAGCCCAAAATCAAGGTGTCAGCAAAGCAATACTTTTCCTGGAAGACTGTGATTTTCTGGGAATGGCTGTGTGCCATCCTTGGTCCTCATCCCCAGCTTTTCTATCACATTGGTGGTGTCCTCTCCTTTCTCTTCTGAGTTCTGTTGATCCCCAGCTTCTGGCTGCTCCCTGTGGCTTCTCTCTTCATCTGGTTTTCACTCTGCTTATAATCTCCAGTCATCCAGATGAAAACCCAACTTGATTCAGCTAGGTCATACCTCAATTGAAGTAACACCTTGGGGACAGCTTATCTACAGTAGGTTCCCATCCACCAGAATGAGGACCAAGACAAAGAACATGTCCAAACTGGGGTGCACACTTCAAACCACATCACCTTCCCTGCCTCTTCCACCTTCCACTAGCCCCAGCATAGTTTGGGGCAGCATCACTCCAATCTCTTCTTCGGTCTTCAAATGGCCATTTTCCCTCTGAATCTGTGTACTTGTGGTAAAATTTTCCTCTTCTTCTAAGGACACCAGTCACATTGAATTTAGAACTCACCCCAAATCAGTATGTCCTCATCTTAACTTCATTGTATCTGCAAAGACCTGATTTCCAAGTAAAGGTCTCTTCCTGAGGTTCTGGGTGGACATAAATTTGAAGGAACTGTTAGACAGAGGACGGGAGTCATTACTGAGGTTTCATTGAGGAGCTCAGGCAGGGGAGGTTCAGGGAGGGGGCTCCAAGAGGGCAAATCACTCCCATGAGCTGATTGTCTGGGGATGGCTGCTCCCTCCTGGACATTTGTCTTGGGGGCCTGAGGGTCCCTGAAGTCATGTCTCCTCTACCCTTCCCCTGTTTGCTGGTTTGGAATGATGTGTGTACCCTAGAAAAGCCATGTTTTAATCCTAATCCCATTTTGTAAAGGCAGCCATTTCTTCTAATCCCTGTTCAGTATTGTGTGTTTGAAACTGTAATTAGATCATCTCCCTGGAGATGTGACAAGATCTTGAAGTGATCTTGATGTGATCTTGAGTGATCAAGAATGGTTGTTAAAATGGATTAAGTGGAGATGTGTCTCCACCCATTCGGGTGGGTCTTGATTAGTTCACTGGAATCCTATAAAAAATGAAACATTTTGGAGAAAGGGAAATTCAGAGAGAGCAGAATAGAAATACATAACATGAAAAGCAGAGAGTCTACCAGTCAGTGACCTTTGAAAATGCTTCTTGGGGAGCTTCATGCAACAGGAAGCCAGGAGAGAAAGTTAGCAGATGATGCTATATTCACCACGTGCCTTTCTAGATGAGAGAGAAACCCTGACCGTGTTTGCCATATGCTTTTCCACTTAAGAGAGAAACCCTGAATTTCATTAGCCTTCTTGAACCAAGGTATCTTTCCCTGGATGCCTTAGATTGGACATTTCTATAGACTTGTTTTAATTGGGACATTTTCTCAGCCTTAGAAGTGTAAACTAGCAACCTTTTAAATCCCCCATTTTAAAAGCCATTCTGTTTTTGGTATATTGCATTCTGGCAGCTAGCAAACTAAAACACCCTGCCTTCTCCATAAGCTTCAGAGACCTTTTCAGGGCTATAACAAGGACTCAAATCCAGGCCTACCCTACTCCAGATCTCAGACCCTTATACCAGGTACCTGTCCAGCCCTCCAGGTGTTGAGAGTTGATGGTCACTGTGGGGCTCATGGCAGCCTCTCCTCTGGTAGGATCAGTCTGTGAGAGAAGGCCTCTGCAGCCCAATCTCTTTTATCCTCAGTTCAGCTATTTCTCTTGGGATCCAGGAATTCTCATCTCTCACCTCTTTTCCCTCTCTAATTTATTATCTATTTATCTATCTTATCAATCAACTAATTTGTCATCTATTATCTCATCAATCATGTCTATGTATCTATCTCATCATCATCTATCAATCTATCATCTATTATCATAACTATGTATATCTCTATCATATTTCTAAGCATTTGAGAGTAGGTTTTACACATCATTCTCCTTGAACACTTAATACTGTCATGTACTTTTCCTAAAACAAGGATAGTCACTTATGTAACCACCTTAAGTGCAGTTATTAAGTTCAAGATCTTTAATATTGATATAAAGCTTACAATCTAGATTCCTATTTTTCATATATTCCAACAGTGTCCTTTTGGGCCTTTTCTCATTCATTATTAGATCCCATCCAGGATCATGTATTGCATTTAGTTGCTATTGTCTCTGTACTAGTATTTTTTTTAAGCTGTAGAAACATATATACCACATCTCAATTCCTCCTCAGCACACCATTCAATGGGATTTATTACATTTACTAAGTTGTGCTGCCCACGCCACTATTATTACTAGAAATTTCCCGCCATCCCAAACAGAAACCCTACACCCGTAATGCATAAACAATTCCCTATCCCCATTTCCTCCAACCTGAACTTGAGTTTTGACTCAGAGGAAATGGATGGGATATTAGGAATCCATTCTCCTGTATCTTTTTGGCCATGTATCCTGGGCAGGGGGCTTGGGGCTGGGTGAGTTCTAAACACTCAAAACATGCAGCTGGACAGAAAAGAACTAAGGTGGGAAAAGACCAAAGAGCAATAAAGTGAGTGAAAACACCTGGCTTACTGGAGGTGAGCAGGCATGGGTTCCAGGTACTGCTGGGATCTTGGGCAGGTCATGTAGGGTCTCCTGGCTGTGGTGTCCCCATCCATAGGATGAAGATCATCACAGGGTCTTCCTCATAGGATGGAGAGAGGACTGAGGGTTTAAGATATGGAGAGCATTTAGCAAAGGCAGGGAGGGAAGGAAATGCCCCAAAGCAAAAACCAAAATCCCTTCTCCATGATTCTAGGAGAAGAGGGGCCTCAGCACACCAGGAGAAGGGAAGGTTGGGTTTGGGCTGGGAAGGCCCCCAAGATTGGCCCAGACCACGGCCTGGGCAGGACACAAAGAAAGGGAGAAGACTGTGGGAGAAGGTTTCCCAAATCCTCAGGGAATATGAAGTGGAGCTGAGGGTGGCTGATTAATAACCATTTCAGGTATTAAACAGCCTCCAAATACCCACTTCCTAATCCCTGGAACCTGTGGCTCACATAGCAATGAGGATTTTGCAGATGTGACTAAGATCCCTGAGTTGGGAAGACTATCCTTAATTACCAGTTAGTCCCAATGTTTTCACAAGTGCCCATATAAGGGAAAGGGAAGGCAAGGGGTTCTCAGACTGGGAGAAGGAAATGTAAAGATGGAAACAGAGAAGTGTCCATATGTGTGTGTGAGAGAGGAATTTGAAGAAACCACATTCATTGGCTTTGAAGATAGAGGAAGAAGCCATGGCACAAGGAATAAAGGCGGCTTCTAGAAGCTAGAAAAGGCAAGGAAATGGTGACCCCCACTGAGCCTCCAGAAGGAGAACAGACCTGCTAACATTTTAGTAGCCTGTAGCAATGTAGAACTCATTTCAGATTTCTTATCACCAGAACTGTAAAATAATAAATTTGTGATGTATTAAACCACTCATTTGGTGGTCATTTTTTATAGCCACAAGAAGGAAACAAGCCAAGGGAGGGACTCACTCAGGGCACTCAGTTTGGCCCTTCATTGACACATTTCTGGAGACACACATCCCTCATATCCCTGCCTGGCCCCAAACAGGGGCAGAACTAGATCTTGGGACCCTGCAGGGCTGTGTGGGGCTGGGCCCTGATTCCCACCCATACCCTTTTTTGTATCCCCACCCTCATAACTGGTGAGCCTCATAGCACAATTTGGCGAGAGGATGTCTGTGTGTTGGAGTTGGTTTTCCCACTAACATCCAGGATTGAATGGAGATGTGCTTCCAAATAACATGCTCTGAGGAAAATGGCAGGTGATGCCCTGCACCATGTATGCTGGAGGATGCCCCATTCCTCATTGGCTCCTGGGAGCAGGGAGCAGCTCAGGGTCCAAGGACACCACAGGGGGAGGCAGGCAACAGTGTGTGTGGCCTTGGGCAATGGGTTTTCTTGTCAAGGACCCACCCCAGATGCTGGACCAGGACCTTGCTAAGCTTGGCCAGTAGGGCAAACCAGAGTCTGACAGAGCCCACCTTCTACATCTTGTCAGAGCTCATCGGGAAGACAGGGTACAGTTACTGTGCAAACCTCGACCCAGCAATAGTGATGTTGTGATAGCAGTGGAAGTAATTCACCCGCACTGAAGGCTTCTTTGCAGGGACAGCTGATAGCACCTTTCAGGGACTGGCTCATTGCCCCCAGAGTGTCCTGAGGCTGTCCCCTGGGACTGTGTTAGAGCCTGGTGCCTAGTAATGCTGGAACTCAGGGAACAGATGTGCCCCATGATTAAATGATGACATAAGCTGTCTGCCCTCTATGTTAAGAACACCAATTGCCCTCAAGCAAAGACTGATTTCATTGAGGTTATGGGGTGCTGATTTCCTTCTTCCCATTGGCCCCTGGGGAGCTCGGAGATTATCAGAGACAAGTGTCCTGGCCTCGAGGTAGGCATTTTGTGTGATGGTTTTGTTCCTGGCTTTCTCCTATGCCTCTTATGTCTTTGACCCTGCTGTCATGGGAAGAATCAAAGTGGGACCTTGGGAACATTACATAAGGTCTTTCGGCTATGGCATCCCCATTCATTGGATGTTCCAGGGAAGGAAGGAAACCCAGAAGGTAGAGAGGGCCAAGAGCAGTGAAGGGAGGATAGGCAGGTAGGTTCATCACCTTGAGCATATTCTGGAAGGCAGCACCATATAGGAAGGTGGTAGGAGTGGGTGGGGCATTTGTAGTGGAAAAGGGCCTGGACAGATGAATGGGGAAAGAGTTGATAAAGAGGGACCCAGCTCATCATGGCCTGGCTCATTTCAAGGCTGTCATTGGGGTTGGAGCTGCTCCAATGGGGTTGGGGTTGAAGCAGTACATTCCCTTTGACTGTTCCACTTTGACTGAGGAGGACCCCCCAAACCAGAGAGTCCCAAAGAGAATACAAATTAAATAAGGGACAAGCAAAAAAATTACCAGAGTAGGCTCTCTGAGAGAAATGGTATTTTATGGAAAGACAGCTGACAGATCCCTAGAATGGGGGACATTCGGGAAGGTGATGAGGAAGGCTTCATGGGGTCACTGAGCCAAGGACGTGTGGTGTGGGTGGGTCCTCCACGGAGGGAAGAAGGGTCTCTAGGAGATGGGTGCTCTCCTGGAGTGTGAAGGCCCATATGTCCGGAGGGGTGAGGAGACTGTCCTCCAGGCTGTGGTGACCATAGGGAGGGTGTCATGATTATCTGGAAGCAAGCCTGGACCCTAGAGGTGAAGGAAGCCAGGGCAGGGTATGGGCCCAGGCCTGTGGGCCCAGTGTGGCTTCAATGCTCCTGTTCTGCCTTCTTCTCTTAGAGTTTCTAGGGTGACAATGAAATGATGCCATGAGGAAAGAATCAACCTCCTCAACTGAAAAATTTTGAAAGAATGGATTCTGTTCAACTTAAAAGAGGAGGGATTTGAGCTGTCAGATGCATCAAAAAGAAATGAGCCAAGAGGAGGTCATGATTGAAAATGAGGATCCTTTATTGAGAATGTCTTGGGTGTGAGAAGAAGGGTTTTGGGGTGAATGGGTGGGGCAAAGGGATACCCCAACAGTGTCCAGCAGTCAGGCCCTCATGGGAAGGGAGAGGGCAGGAAGCTAAGCACACTGTGTAGCGATCAGACTCTTCTCCATGTTGCACCCCTCATGGATGGCATGGCAGCTGTAAGTGTCTCCTCTCTTCCACTGGGCACTGTCCATGGTCAGGGTAACTGCTGGTCGCATACTTGCTGTTTGCCTGCTTGGAGGGCTTGGTGGTCTGCATGCCCTGGGAGATGGTGCTGCTGACTCTCTTTCATGTCACTTCCATGCTGCCCAGGTAGAAGCCACTAGTGAGACATACCAGAGTGGCCTTGTTTGTTGCCAGCTCCTCAGTAGACAGTGGAAACAAATATACATTGGGTGAGGACTTGGGCTGACTAGCAGGATGGGAATGGTGCAGTGGAGTCTGGGCTCCCAGACCCATGTCAGGGCCCTTAGGTGGGGTCCCCTCTGCTCCAGGGGTGCCATGCCAGGGGAGGGTGGGGGTCCCTCAACCTGGACAGCTGCCATCATATTTCCTGAGACCTGGCTGGGCCCTAGCTTCCCATCAGTATGCCTCTTCTTGACTCTCCTGCCCTTGATTCCTCTTGACATGTATTGCAGGTGTGTTTGGAGTGTCTGTCCTTGGGTGTACGGTATGAGCTCTTTGAATCTTATGTGGGTTCTCGTATGGGAACTTTCTCAGCTGATACATATGTCCTACCAAGCCCTGGGCTCTTTCCCTAAGGGTCTGCGCTTTTCCTAGATCTGCCTCCCCAAGGGTCTTTGATTGGATAAAGTGCTTTGCTTTTCAGTGGAGCTCTACTGCCTGTCCTGGGTACTCCCCCATTCTGGAGAGGTGGTTTTGGTATATGTGCTCCCTTTTGTCTTGTCCTCATGTGGTTACATGCGGAGGGATCTGCCTTTCTCTCCATAGGGATTCCTTAGTCTGAGATTGCCCTCTAAAGTGATACAGAGGTCCCTGTCCTACAGGCGCTCAAGAATCTACCTCCCACCAACACCCTGCCCTTCCATTCCTTGCCTGCCTCCTGGGCCCAGTGCCCTTCTCTCTCCTGCCTCAGTTTCCTGAGTCCTGTTGAAACTGTTGGCTCAAGGTTGGAGTCCCCACTGGTTCAAGGGAAGCTTCCTCCCCATTTCTACCTCCAGGCCCTGGCCCTCTGTCCACCTTCTTTTACTCCTGCCAGAGCCTCTGAGCATTGCATCCCCATGCTGGCCTGGAGACTTCTTATTCTCTCCAAATTTCCCTATGCCTCCTGTTCTGTCAACACCATGCGACCCAAGTGAGGCTTTTCCATGATGTCCAAAATAAGGATGGAAAATAGGGAGCAAGCCGATATGAAAATCCCTTCTGGAACAAAGAACTAGCCCATTTTCTAGAGAAGGACAAGATGTCATCTAGAGAATGAAAGATGACAGGGAAGGACAGGCATCTTTTACAGTTCCTGCCCATGGTGTCAAAAGGGAAGGGGTGAAGTTGAGTTGGAGGTACACAGGAGGTAAAAACAGAGAGGGGAAGAGGCCTGGGATTAGAAATCCTGCTGTGGGAAGCACTGATTGCAGGCTGAGACCAGACACAAAAAGGAAAAAAACTGCAAACAATTGTCCCAGAACATGGGGAGCAGGGGAGGGGACAAGAAGAAGGGACTTACCTAGGACAGTCAGCTGGGCCCCTCCACGAGACATCTAACACTATGACACAGGCTCACTCAAAACTCCAACCTATAATGCCCCTATGACTTCCCTGCAGCCCTGCAAGGAACTAGGCATCCCCATCTTTCAGGGTCCCAGGAGTCCACCTCTCCCCTATACCTTTTTCTTCCTTGTCTTTTGGCAGGTCTCTGGGCCCAATGCCCTTCTCCCTCTGGCCTGAGATTCCTGAGTCCTGTTGAGGCTGCTGGTTCTGTGTCAGTGGTTAAATGTGAGCCCTCCTCCCCTTTTACATTCCCCTGTCCTGGTCCTACATTCATCTTCCAGGACCCTGGTCCTGATCCTCTGATAATTGCTTCCCCAGGCTGGCCTAGAGGGTGTCTGTGCTCTCCAAATTCTCCCAGTGGGTCACTCTCCCAATGGCTTCCTCTTCCCTCATCTTCATGTAATGGGAAAACCATAAATGTTGTTCTGAAGGAGACCAAATAGGGAAGGAAAGAACAGAAGTCGAGTTGTAGGGAACCTGGAAGCCCTAGTGGAGCAAAGGACAAGCCCATTCTCAAAAGAAATTCTAGAGGTCATCTAGAGAAGGACTAGATGACAGAGAAGGATGGTCATCTTATAGAGACCCTGCTAGTGCAACAAAAGTGGAAGGTACAGCTGAGCTGGATTTATACAGAAGGAGCAAGCAGAGAGGGAAAGAGGCCAGGCAGTGGGAAATCTGCTTGTGAGCACCCCTGACTGCAGGTTCAAACCAGAAAAAGAGGTGAAAAAAGAGCAGAAAATTCCCCCAAATATGGAGATCAAGGAAGGGTAACAGGGAGAAGGCACTTACTTAGGACAGACTGCTGGGTCCCTCCACCAAACATGTAACATTGTGACACAGGCTGACACAAAAATTCCAACCTGTTGTGCTCCTATGACTCATCCCAGTTCTGCAGGGAGCCAGTCATCCCCTTTCTGGAGGATCCCAGGAGTCCACCTCACCACTCCACCCTTTTCTTCCATGTCCCTCACCAGGTCTCTGGATCAAGTGCCCTTCTCCCTCCTGCCTGGGATTCCTGAGTCCTCTTAGGACTACTGGTTCCATGCATGGAGGCCCTCAGTGGTTCGGGGTGAACCCTCCTCCCCTTTCCATTTCTCTGCCCTGGTCATCCATTCATCTTCCAGGACCCTGGTCCTGAGCGTCTGACCATTGCTTCCCCAGGCTGGAGTAGAGGGTGTCTGTGCTCTCCAAATACTCCTATTGGGTCGCTCTCTTAATGGTTTCTAGTTTCCTCATCTCCATTCAATGGGAGCCTCAAGTAAACCCCAAAATTGATATTCTAAAAAATCCCCAATGAGGAAGGAGAGAATATGAGTTGTAGGGACCCTAGAAATGCTGGTAGAGTGAAGAATTATCCCATTCTCTAGAGAAAAACTAGATGTCACCCAGAGAAGAACTAGTTGCCAAAGATGGAGGGTCATCTTGTAGAGTCTCTGTCTGTATGGTCAGTGGGGAAGGTAAGGGTGTGCTGGATTATATAGGAGGAGCAAGCAGAGAGGGGAAGAAGCCAGGGACATGGAAATCTGCTCATGGGAAACCCTAACTGCAGGCCCAGACAAGACACCAAAAAGCATCACATACAGCAGAAATTTGTTCCAAAATATGGGTGGGGAGCAGGGGAGGAGGACATCTAGAAGGTACTTACCTAGGATAATCAGCTGGGTCCCTCCACTGAAAATATTACACTGTGATACAAGTTCATACAAAAATCCCAAACTATCATTCCTCTATGTCACTTGCTACCAGTGCCTGTAAGTACCCCAGAGTCCACCTCCCAACAACACCATGTCTTCCATGCTACTCCCCTTTTCCTAGGTCTAGTGCTCTTGACCCTTCAGCATGGGTTTACTGAGTACTGTTTTGGTTGTTGGATCAATGCTGGAGACCTCCATTGGTCCAAAGGGAGCCCTCCTCTCCTTTTCTATTCCAAGGCCCTGGCCCTCTGTCCACCTTCTAGCACTCCTGGTCCTGGGCCTCTGACCACTCTTTCCCCAGCCTGGTGTTGAGTCTTCTAGTTCTGTCTAAATTATCTCTGTAGTCACCCTTGCAATTGTCTTCCCTTTCCTCTTAACCATGAATGGAAGCTCCAAAGAAGCCACAAAAATGCTGTTCCATGGGATCCCAAATAAAGTAAGGGGGACCAGGTCAGTGCTGGTGGAGCAAAGGACTAGACCATTTTCTAGAGAAGGACAAGACATCATCTACAGAAGTAGTAGATGTCAGAGAAGAATGGTCATCTTGTACTGTCCCTGCTGAGGGTGAGCTGGAGGTCACAGGAGTTGTAAGGTGAGGGGGAAGAGGCCTGAGATCTGGAATCCTGCCATGGGAAACACTGATTGCAGGCTGAGAACAGAAAATGAGATGAATAAAAAACTACAGAAAATTATCCCAAAACATGTGGAGCAGGGGAGTGGGACAGGGAGAAGGGACTTACCTAGGACTGTCTGCTTGGTGTCTGCACCGGACACCCAACACTGTGACATGGGCTCATGCAAAAACACTCCCTGTGGTGCCCCTGTGCCCAGTTCCTGCCCTGCAGTTGTGATGGAGGAAACTCAGGCCACCACCCAGGCTGGGTCTGCTCAGTAGAAAGACACATGACTGTCCTGCTCATCCCAGAGGTGACAGAATAGGTGACCCCATGGTCACAAAAGAAGGAGCCATGGATAGTACATATCCAGATGGATGTTGTTTGTTAGATTTTGTTTTTCCATTGACTATCTCACAGTAATGGAAAGTAGTATTGGAGGGTGACTACCAAATCCAGGAGGCAAGTTCCATGGAAGGAACAGGGCTTCTCCTCGATGCAGAGGTAACAAGACCACACTCTGATGAAGAGATGGTGGGGTATGGGGCATAAATACCCCAGGAGTCTCCCAGTACTCCCAAGGGAGTGAGAGTTTGCCCTGGAGTAGTATGAACATCAGAAGCTCCCCCAGATACCTAAAGTGGCTCCAAGGGCCTCAACCCCATCTCTCTTTTGGTGGGTCCTATGAGGCAGGGCAGTCCAGGTCTGGTCCCTGTCAGATGTACAGCCTTGTTCCTCAGGGAAGTACATGGGGACTTGCCCTTCCCCCCTCACTCACTGGTCTCATGTTGACTGGGTTTGGTAGTGTCATTCATGGTATTGACCTCTATACAGGAGACATGATCTTGCACCCAAACTGGGCCCTTCTAATACCACCTCCCAGGCAGAGGAGTCAGGGTATTAGTTTTAAAAGCCCAAGGCAGGCCTGGGGCTGGAACTGCACAAGATGGGCCCAGAATTGCTAGTCATCCTAGAAAGCAGGAGAACCTCCAGGACCACTGAAGCTGCCCCAGGAGGACCCAGAAGCTGCTTAAGGGTCTCCAAAGGACGAGATAGGATATTCTCAGCAACAATAGACTACAGTCAAGGTGAAGTCAAACTCATCAGATCCACCAACAGCTCATCATGTTGTAAATGTGAATTGTCCAGCATGGAAGTAGGCTCGGACACAGGATGCCAACTTTTTTTTTTTTTTTTTTTATTAATTAAAAAAAGAATTAACAAAACAATTAGAAATCATTCCAATCTACATGTACAATCAGTAATTCTTAATAACATCACATAGTTGCATATTCATCATTTCTTAGTACATTTGCATCGATTTAGAAAAAGAAATAAAAAGACAACAGAATAAGAATTAAAACAATAATAGAAAGAAAAAAACCAAAAAAAACAAAAACAAAAAACCTATACCTCACATGCAGCTTCATTCAGTGTTTTAACATAATTGCATTACAATTGGGTAGTATTGTGCTGTCCATTTCTGAGTTTTTATATCCAGTCCCGTTGTACAGTCTGTATCCCTTCATCTCCAATTATCCCTTCTCTTTTTTTTTTTTTTTTTTAATTAACGGAAAAAAAGAAATTAACCCAACATTTAGAGATCATACCATTCTACACATGCAATCATTAATTCTTAACATCATCACATAGATGCATGATCATCATTTCTTAGTACATTTGCATTGGTTTAGAAGAACTAGCAACATAACCGAAAAAGATATAGAATGTTAATATAGAGAAAAAAATAAAAGTAATAATAGTAAAATCAAAACAAAACAACACAAAACAAAACAAAAACCTATAGCTCAGATGCAGCTTCATTCAGTGTTTTAACATGATTACTTTACAATTAGGTATTATTGTGCTGTCCATTTTTGAGTTTTTGTATCTAGTCCTGTTGCACAGTCTGTATCCCTTCAGCTTCAATTACCCATTGTCTTACCCTGTTTCTAACTCCTGCTGAACTCTGTTACCAATGACATATTTCAAGTTTATTCTCGAATGTCCGTTCACATCAGTGGGACCATACAGTATTTGTCCTTTAGTTTTTGGCTGGATTCACTCAGCATAATATTCTCTAGGTCCATCCATGTTATTACATGGTTCATAAGTTTATCTTGTCTTAAAGCTGCATAATATTCCATCGTATGTATATACCACAGTTTGTTTAGCCACTCTTCTGTTGATGGAGATTTTGGCTGTTTCCATCTCTTTGCAATTGTAAATAATGCTGCTATAAACATTGGTGTGCAAATGTTCGTTTGTGTCTTTGCCCTTAAGTCCTTTGAGTAGATACCTAGCAATGGTATTGCTGGGTCGTATGGCAGTTCTATATTCAGCTTTTTGAGGAACCGCCAAACTGCCTTCCACAGTGGTTGCACCCTTTGACATTCCCACCAACAGTGGATAAGTGTGCCTCTTTCTCCGCATCCTCTCCAGCACTTGTCATTTTCTGTTTTGTTGATAATGGCCATTCTGGTGGGTGTGAGATGATATCTCATTGTGGTTTTGATTTGCATTTCTCTAATGGCCAGGGACATTGAGCATCTCTTCATGTGCCTCTTGGCCATCCGTATTTCCTCTTCTGAGAGGTGTCTGTTCAAGTCTTTTTCCCATTTTGTAATTGGGTTGGCTGTCTTTTTGTTGTTGAGATGAACAATCTCTTTATAAATTCTGGATACTAGACCTTTATCTGATATATCATTTCCAAATATTGTCTCCCATTGTGAAGGCTGTCTTTCTACTTTCTTGATGAAGTTCTTTGATGCACAAAAGTGTTTAATTTTGAGGAGTTCCCATTTATTTATTTCCTTCTTCAGTGCTCTTGCTTTAGGTTTAAGGTCCATAAAACCGCCCCCAGTTGTAAGATCCATAAGATATCTCCCAACATTTTCCTCTAACTGTTTTATGGTCTTAGACCTAATGTTTAGATCTTTGATCCATTTTGAGTTAACTTTTGTATAGGGTGTGAGAGATGGGTCTTCTTTCATTCTTTTGCATATGGATATCCAGTTCTCTAGGCACCATTTATTGAAGAGACTGCTCTGTCCCAGGTGAGTTGGCTTGACTGCCTTATCAAAGATCAAATGTCCATAGATGAGAGGGTCTATATCTGAGCACTCTATTCGATTCCATTGATCGATATATCTATCTTTATGCCAATACCATGCTGTTTTGACCACTGTGGCTTCATAATATGCCTTAAAGTCAGGCAGCGCGAGACCTCCAGCTTCGTTTTTTTTCCTCAAGATGTTTTTAGCAATTCGGGGCACCCTGCCCTTCCAGATAAATTTGCTTATTGGTTTTTCTATTTCTGAAAAATAAGTTGTTGGGATTTTGATTGGTATTGCATTGAATCGGTAAATCAATTTAGGTAGGATTGACATCTTAACTATATTTAGTCTTCCAATCCATGAACACGGTATGCCCTTCCATCTATTTAGGTCTTCTGTGATTTCTTTTAGCAGTTTTTTGTAGTTTTCTTTATATAGGTTTTTTGTCTCTTTAGTTAAATTTATTCCTAGGTATTTTATTCTTTTAGTTGCAATTGTAAATGGGATTCGTTTCTTGATTTCCCCCTCAGCTTGTTCATTACTAGTGTATAGAAATGCTACAGATTTTTGAATGTTGATCTTGTAACCTGCTACTTTGCTGTACTCATTTATTAGCTCTAGTAGTTTTGTTGTGGATTTTTCCGGGTTTTCGACGTATAGTATCATATCGTCTGCAAACAGTGATAGTTTTACTTCTTCCTTTCCAATTTTGATGCCTTGTATTTCTTTTTCTTGTCTAATTGCTCTGGCTAGAACCTCCAACACAATGTTGAATAATAGTGGTGATAGTGGACATCCTTGTCTTGTTCCTGATCTTAGGGGGAAAGTTTTCAATTTTTCCCCATTGAGGATGCTATTAGCTGTGGGTTTTTCATATATTCCCTCTATCATTTTAAGGAAGTTCCCTTGTATTCCTATCTTTTGAAGTGTTTTCAACAGGAAAGGATGTTGAATCTTGTCGAATGCCTTCTCTGCATCAATTGAGATGATCATGTGATTTTTCTGCTTTGATTTGTTGATATGGTGTATTACATTAATTGATTTTCTTATGTTGAACCATCCTTGCATACCTGGGATGAATCCTACTTGGTCATGATGTATAATTCTTTTAATGTGTTGTTGGATACGATTTGCTAGAATTTTATTGAGGATTTTTGCATCTGTATTCATTAGAGAGATTGGTCTGTAGTTTTCTTTTTTTGTAATATCTTTGCCTGGTTTTGGTATGAGGGTGATGTTGGCTTCATAGAATGAATTAGGTAGTTTTCCCTCCACTTCGATTTTTTTGAAGAGTTTGAAGAGAATTGGTACTAATTCTTTCTGGAACGTTTGGTAGAATTCACATGTGAAGCCATCTGGTCCTGGACTTTTCTTTTTAGGAAGCTTTTGAATGACTAATTCAATTTCTTTACTTGTGATTGGTTTGTTGAGGTCATCTATGTCTTCTTGAGTCAAATTTGGTTGTTCATGTCTTTCCAGGAACCCGTCCATTTCCTCTAAATTGTTGTATTTATTAGCGTAAAGTTGTTCATAGTATCCTGTTATTACCTCCTTTATTTCTGTGAAGTCAGTAGTTATGTCTCCTCTTCCATTTCTGATCTTATTTATTTGCATCCTCTCTCTTCTTCTTTTTGTCAATCTTGCTAAGGGCCCATCAATCTTATTGATTTTCTCATAGAACCAATAAGGCCAATAGGCCTTATTGATTTTCTCTATTGTTTTCATGTTTTCAATTTCATTTATTTGTGCTCTAATCTTTGTTATTTCTTTCCTTTTGCTTGCTTTGGGGTTAGCTTGCTGTTCTTTCTCCAGTTCTTCCAAATGGATAGTTAATTCCTGAATTTTTGCCTTTTCTTCTTTTCTGATATAGGCATTTAGAGCAATAAATTTCCCTCTTAGCACTGCCTTTGCTGCGTCCCATAAGTTTTGATATGTTGTGTTTTCATTTTCATTCGCCTCGAGGTATTTGCTAATTTCTCTTGCAATTTCTTCTTTGACCCAGTCATTGTTTAGGAGTGTGTTGTTGAGTCTCCACGTATTTGTGAATTTTCTGGCACTCTGCCTATTATTGATTTCCAACATCATTCCTTTATGGTCTGAGAAAGTGTTGCATAAGATTTCAATCTTTTTAAATTTGTTAAGACTTGCTTTGTGACCCAGCATATGGTCTATCTTTGAGAATGATCCATGAGCACTTGAGAAAAAGGTGTATCCTGCTGTTGTGGGATGTAATGTCCTATAAATGTCTATTAAGTCTAGTTCATTTATAGTAATATTCAGATTCTCTATTTCTTTGTTGATCCTCTGTCTAGATGTTCTGTCCCTTGATGAGAGTGGTGAGTTGAAGTCTCCAACTATTATGGTATATGAGTCTATTTCCCTTTTCAATGTTTGCAGTATATTCCTCACGTATTTTGGGGCATTCTGATTCGGTGCGTAAATATTTATGATTGTTATGTCTTCTTGTTTAATTGTTCCTTTTATTAGTATATAGTGTCCTTCTTTGTCTCTTTTAACTGTTTTACATTTGAAGTCTAATTTGTTGGATATTAGTATAGCCACTCCTGCTCTTTTCTGGTTGTTATTTGCATGAAATATCTTTTCCCAACCTTTCACTTTCAACCTATGTTTATCTTTGGGTCTAAGATGTGTTTCCTGTAGACAGCATATAGAAGGATCCTGTTTTTTAATCCATTCTGCCAATCTATGTCTTTTGATTGGGGAATACAGTCCATTGACATTTAGTGTTATTACTGTTTGGATAATATTTTCCTCTAACATTTTGCCTTTTGTATTATATATATCATATCTGATTTTCCTTCTTTCTACACTCTTTTCCATATCTCTCTCTTCTGTCTTTTTGTATCTGACTCTAGTGCTCCCTTTAGTATTTCTTGCAGAGCTGGTCTCTTGGTCACAAATTCTTTCAGTGACTTTTTGTCTGAGAATGTTTTAATTTCTCCCTCATTTTTGAAGGATAATTTTGCTGGATATAGGAGTCTTGGTTGGCAGTTTTTCTCTTTTAGTATTTTAAATATATCATCCCACTGTCTTCTAGCTTCCATGGTTTCTGCTGAGAAATCTACACAAAGTCTTATTGGGTTTCCCTTGTATGTAATGGATTGTTTTTCTCTTGCTGCTTTCAAGATCTTCTCTTTCTCTTTGACCTCTGACATTCTAACTAGTAAGTGTCTTGGAGAACGCCTATTTGGGTCTAATCTCTTTGGGGTGCGCTGCACTTCTTGGATCTGTAATTTTAGGTCTTTCATAAGAGTTGGGAAATTTTCAGTGATAATTTCTTCCATTAGTTTTTCTCCTCCTTTTCCCTTCTCTTCTCCTTCTGGGACACCCACAACACGTATATTTGTGCGGTTCATATTGTCCTTGAGTTCCCTGATACCCTGTTCAAATTTTTCCATTCTTTTCCCTATAGTTTCTGTTTCTTTTTGGAATTCAGATGTTCCATCCTCCAAATCACTAATTCTATCTTCTGTCTCTTTAAATCTATCATTGTAGCTATCCATTATTTTTTCTATGTTTGCTACTTTATCCTTCACTTCCATAAGTTCTGCGATTTGTTTTTTCAGTTTTTCTATTTCTTCTTTATGTTCAGCCCATGTCCTCTTCATGTCCTCCCTCAATTTATCGATTTCATTTTTGAAGAGGTTTTCCATTTCTGTTCGTATATTCAGCATTAGTTGTCTCAGCTCTTGTGTCTCATTTGAGCTATTGGTTTGTTCCTTTGACTGAGCCATATTCTCAATCTTTTGAGCGTGGACAGTTATCTTCTGCTGCTGGCGTCTGGGCATTTATTCAGATTTCTCTTGGTGTTGGACCCAGCAAGGTTGTAATATTTTTCTGTGAAATCTCTGGGTTCTGTTTTTCTTATCCTGCCCAGTAGGTGGCGCTCGTGGCACCCGTTTGTCTGCGGGTCCCACCAGTAAAAGGTGCTGTGGGACCTTAAACTTTGGAAAACTCTCGCCGTCCTGGGGGTTCGCTAGCCGAAACGGCTGGAGCCGGCCCGGGGTCCAAACGCAGGGAGGGTTGCTGGTCGCCGCAGCCAGGGAAAGAGCCCGTCCGAATTTCCTAGTCGGCCCTGGGCAACAAGCGTGGCGGGAGGGCGCCAGCGGCAGCGGCCCGCCCCGAGAGAGTGCACGTTCCCCGGGAGTCACGGGTTTGGAAGGGGCCTCCCCCACCCGTCACCGTTCTCCGCGGCCTGGGGGTTTCTGATCCAATTCTCTCAGTTGGTCCGGGGGCTGCGCGTGGTGTGGGCGCCAGCCGTCTTTGTTTCAGGGGACCGCCTCTCCAATTCTCCCAGCCGGCCCAGGAAGGGGGAAGGGAGTAACTCCGGCCGCTTGCCACCCCGCCCGGTAAGGCCCGCGCGCCTCGGCGATCTCACCCGAGCTGCTTCTCTCAGCCAGCCAGCCGTTCCAGGATGGGGTACGCTGTCTTTTTTATCTCTGTTGTGGCTTTGGGCGCTTTCTGTATCGTTTCTACTCCCCTAGTAGGTGTCCTGGAGAAGAAACTAAGATCCGCGCGTCTTACTAAGCCGCCATCTTCCCCAACTTTTTTTAAAGTAACGAACTTCAGGAAAGATCCAACATGCCTCCATGATACAGAAATATGACAAACACCTTTGGGTGAGCAAAGATTCCCTGATGGGAACCACCTCTATGGAAACTCACAGCCCTAACACCAAAGCACAAGTGAACTGAGCATTTGGCCCTTTGCATTGTGTCCTCCGGGATGGAGCTGGGCACAGAGGCTCAAGCACAAACCAACATCAAAAGGGTAAGGCTCAGTGAGGGGGCCTGTGACTGAAGGGGTCAAACAGTGCTGGGAGATCTTGTGAAAATGTCAAGCCTGGGGAACTACAGAACGGAAATAATGAACCCTACATTGAACTTTCGTTCAGTGGTTAATAATTGTATTAAAAACTACAGTTTATGGTTAATAGTTGGATATGAAATATGTTCTTTCATCAGTTTTAACAGATGTACCACAACAGAGCAGCCTGTTAGTAGTGAGGTAGTAGATGGGAATTTGCTATTTTATGTATGATTGTTCTTCAGACCCACAAGATGTAGCATAAAAAAATAAAAAATAAAAAACAACTGTGAAAAATGGGAAATAAAGGGCCAAAAATCAAAACTCAAGTCTGAACCTGGTTAAACCTCTTGATATAATGACTCCCTGAAGGGAGAAGAAGTCCCTGACAGAGGTACCCTTGCTGCTGGGGCAATTCCAGGGCCTTGTCTGACTTGGGAGAAATCCCAGGACAAAGAGCTCTGCTCCTTCAGTTCTTCAGTTGCCAAAGTAAAGCCAAGAAAATTGATTCATGCTTGCAGATCAAACTGAAGGCAGTGCAACAGTGGCTCAGTGGCAGAATTCTCACTTGCCATGCTGGAGACCATGGTTCAATTCCCAGAGCCCATTCATGCAACAACAACAACAAAAAAGACACAGACTGAGAAACATTTTTTTTTTAATTCACAATATAAAACACTGTTTGAAAGGAAAGCAGGAATGTATGTCTTGTACTAAAACATGAAATCAATCCTAGGTAATTCAAAGAATCTCACAGAAACTTTGATCTATTGAAGCTGTCTGTTCACAAAATTAAACACAAGCCCTTCATGACAACAGACAAAACCAAAAAATAAGCAAGTAAATACTCTTCTGATACTTAAGGGTCATTTGATTGTGAGCCTATTTTTGATAGTAAGGATTCAGCATAATGTGACAGGTACTTGTTAGAGTCCTTTCCTTTGGAGATGTGCAATGGAAAATGTGTCAAATAGCACATGATATCTGGAATTTGCATGAAAATATTGTGAAAGATAGAGGTTAGTGATGACTTACCAGCACTAGCAGTGAAGAATGTTGAATCTACTTCCATTCAGAACAGGGAATAGTTCATAGTAGTACCAGGAATTGCAGGGCCTTTAAATTTCATTCCTGTTCAGAGGCTGTAATTTGGGGCTGGAAGGCTAGAATCATACACCAAGGGGCCTTTATGTCATGTTCCTAGGTAGCACTGAGCTCAGTGTTTCTCCAGCCCTATATCTGTCAGGACCACATTATTTACTGGAAGAATGTTCACTTACTCTTCATGAGCTGAGGGCACAGACTGCAGTTTTGGAGTGACTGGGCCATAGGGTCTGACCAATACAAGGGTCGTGGTGCACCACCATTAGTGACAGTTTTAAATGTTGGAAGCCTGGAGGTTAGCTTGTGTCTGAGAGACAGGGCAGGGTATGGGGTCAGGCCTGTGGGCTCACTGTGGCCAAAATACCCCTGTACTGGATTCTTCAATTAGAACTTCTAGGGTGACAATGAAATGACAACAAAAAGAAAGGATCAACCTCTATTATCTGGAGGATTTATAATGTGATGATGAATTCTGTTCACCCTAGAAGAGGGGGATCTGAGGTGTCAGAAGCATGAAAAATAAATTAGCTGAGAGGAGGGTTGTGATTGAAAATGAGAATCCTTTATTGAGAATGGTTTGGGTGTGAGAAGAAGGGTTGGGGGTGAATGGGTGAGTAGGGGAAGACTTTAGCAAGGTCTTATAGCCAGGCCTTCATGGGAAGGGGAGGGAAGGGAGAGAAGTACACTGTGTAGCAGCCATGCTCTTCTCCACGGTGCTCCCCTCGTGCATGATATGATAGCTGTAGGTGCCCTCTCTCTCGCACTGGGTACTGTCCAGGGACTGGTAGCTGCTGGCCGTATACTTGTTGTCAGCCTGCTTGGATGGCTTACTGGTCTGCACACCCTGACAAATGGCACTGCTACCTCTCTTACACGACATGCCCACACTACCCGGGTAGAAGCCACTCATGAGACACACCAGTGTGGCCTTGTCGGTTGTCAGCTCCTCAGCAGATGGTGGGAGCAAACGGACATTGGGTGAGACCTTGCGCTGACCCACAAGGCAGGGATGGTGCAGGAGGTGAGAGTCTCAGCGTCTTTCCTGGGAGCCACTGTCCTGCCTGGGTGGTGAAGTCTGGGCTCCCAGGTCCATGTTAGGACCCTCAGGTTGGGTCCCCTCAGCTCCAGGGCTGTGTGTCAGTAGAGGGCTTGGTCCCTCAATGTGGACACACCCATCACCTTTCCTGAGACCCAGCTGGGCCTCAGCTTCTCACCTGGATTCCTATCCATGACCCATCTGGCATTGATTCCTTCTGATACATACTGTGGGTCTGTTTAGGGAGTCCGTCTGTCCTTGAGTGTATGGTATGAGCTTCTTACATCTCCTGTAGAGTCACCTATGGGATCTTTTTCAGCTGATACATCTGTGCTGTCAGGACTTGGGCTTTTTCACTAAGGGTTTGTGCTTTTCCTAAATCTGCCTTCCTGAAGGTTTATGATTGGATAAGGTGATTTGCTCATCAGGGGAGCTTTGTCTGCCTGTCTTAGAGTCTCCACACTTCTGGACAGATGATTTTGGCATATGACCTGGTGATTTATTGTTTCTTGTGTGTTTACATGTGGGGGGATCTGCCTATCTGTACAAAGGAATTCATGTGCCTGAGATTGGCCCCTGTAGGGACCCAGGAGTACACCTACCACCAACACCCTGTCCTTCCATGTCCTTGACTGGCTCCTGGGCCAGTGCCCTTCTTCCTCTGCTTGGGTCTCCTGAAGCCTGTTGAGACTTTTGGATCAGTGATTGAGTCACCCTTTCTTTTAAGGGGAGACATACTTCTCCTTTCTATTCCCATCCCTGGTTTTTTTTCCATGATCTGGTGTCCCTGTCCTGAGTCTCTGATTATTGTTTCCCCTCATTACCTGGAGATGTGCTGTCTCTCCAAATTCTCCCTCTCACTCACCCTCCAATGGCCTCCTTTTCCCTCATGACAATGGGACAAGAGCCACAAATGAGCCAGAGAAATGCTGTCCTGAGGGACCCTTAGATGGAAGCAGAAAAGGGAGGACATCTGAAGAACTTGGGAGTCCATTATGGAGTAAAGGAGTAGCACAATCATTATGGAAGTACTAGATGTCATCTACAGAAAGAATAGATGACAGAGAAGGATGGTCATCTTGTATAGTCTCTGCCCATGATGACAGAGGGGAAGGGGTGAAGGTAAGCTAGAGGTACACAAGAGGTGCAAGTAGTAAACAGAAGATGTCCAGGATCTGGAGTCCTGCTTTGAGAAACCCTGACTGCTGGCTAAGGTGAGATACAGAGAGAAACAAAAACTGCAGATAATTGTCCCAAAACATTGGGAATAGTGGTGGGAGACAAGGAGAATGGACTTACCATTAGGTCAGCTAGCTCCCTCCGCTGAACACCCAACACTGTGACACAGGCTCACATAAAAACCTCAACTTGTAATGATCCTCTGACACCCAAGCCACCACTCTACCGGGCCCCAGGAATCTACCTTCCCTTATACACTATACTTCCAGGTCTCTCACCTGGTCTCTGGGTCCAACGTCCTTCTCCTCCTGCCTAATTTTCCTGAGTCCTGCTGAGCCTCTTGACTTAGCTGGTAGATGGCCTCACTGATTTAGAGAAGGCCCTGCTCTAACTTTCAAATCCCTTCTCCTAGTTCTTCATTCATCTTTAAAAACTCTGGTTCTGAACCTCTGACCATTGCTTCCTCAGTCCTGATGGAAGTGTTTCTATGTGCTCCAAATTCTCCCACTGGGGCAACCTCACAATGTCTTCCTGTTCCTCATTTCTATTCAATGGGAGCTCCAAATGAGCCACAGAAATGCTGCTTTAAAGGAACTCAAATAGGAAATGAAAGAACACAAGTCCTCAAGACCATGGAAACCGTTGTGGAGTGAAGGACAAGCCCGTTCTCTAGAGAAAGAATAGAGGGCAGAGAAGGATGGTCATTTTGTAGGTTCCTTGCCTGTGGGTCAGTGGGGGAAGGTAAAGGAGAACTGCATTATACAGGAACCTCCCCTTCATGAACAGAGGGCATGGACTGGGCCATTCGAGTGGCTGGGACTTGGGGACTGACCAAGTAGAGAGGGGAAGGGGCCAGGAACCTTGAAATCTGCTTCTGAAAAAATCTGACTGCAGATTTAGACCAGATACACTGGAAACATAAACAGCAGAAAACTGTCCCAACATGTGAAGAACAATAGGGGAGCAAGGAGAAGGGACTTAATGAGGAAGATCACCTGGAATCCTCCACCAAACCTGAAGCACTGTGACACAGGCTCATATCAAAACCCCAATCTGTCATGCCCCTTTGTCCCACCACCCATTGTTGTAAGTACCTTGAGGTCTTCCTTCTAAAAACACCATGTCCTTCCATGTCCTTCACCTGGTCTAATGTAATTTTGTCTCCAGGCTGGGTTTCCTCTGTCACTTTGAGGCTGTTTGTTCAATGTTGGAGACCTCCACTGGTCCAAGGGTAGCCCTCCACACCCTTTCTATTCACAGGTTCTGACCCTCTGTCCATTTCCAGCACTCCTAGTCCTGACAGTCTGACCACTCTTTCTCCAGCCTAGTGTAGAGCCTTCCTAGGTTCTCTCTATATTCTCCCTGTGAGGCACCCTTTCAAGGGGTTTCTGTTCCCTAGTCACCATGCAAGGGTGCCATAAATTGGGGGCTGAACATCTGGTCCATAGAGTTCCAAATCAAGAAGGAGAGAACAGAGCAAGGCTTGGAGCTCAGACCAGTGCTAGTGGAGTGAAGGAATAGACCATTTTCTGGAGTAGGACAAGATGTCATCTAGAGAAGGAATAGATGACAGAGGGCAGACACCTTGTATATTCCCTGCTGTGGGATGATAGGGGAATGAATGAAGTGCTGAAAGTCAAAGGAAGTGCAAGAAAAGAGGGGAAGAGACCAGGGAACTGGAGATGTTATCCAAATCCCTAACTGTAGGACGAAGCCAGACACAGAGAGGAACAAAAGCAGCAGATAATTTTCCCAAAAACTGGAGAATAAGAGAGAGAGACAGGGAGAAAGGACTTACCAAGGATGGTCAGCTGGGTCCCTCCGCCGAACACCCAAGGCTGTGACACAGGCTCATACAAAAACCCTACCTGCCATGCCCCTGTGCCCCTCAGCCCAGCTACTGGCCCTGCAGTTGTGATGGAGGAAGCTTGGGCCACCACCCAGCCTGGGCTTGCTCAGTAGAAAGACACACATGGCTGCCCTGCTGACCCTAGGTGTGACAGGTTAGGGACCCCATGGGTAGAGCAAAAGGAATCAAGGATAGAGGGTATCTGGAAGGAAGTTGTTGATTAGATTATGGTTTTCAATTGACTGTCTCCCAAGAATGGAAAGAAGTATTGCAAGGCATCAAAAACCCAAAAGGGAAATAACAAGGAAGGAACAGGGCTACTCTTTAACACAGGTGACAGGACAAAGTTCTATTGTTGAGATCATGGATTCAGTAGGGAGAGTACCCCAGGAGTTTCCCAGTGCTGCCAAGGGAGTGAGAGTTTTCTCTGGAGTGTTCTGGACATTGTAAGCTCCCCCAGTTACTCAATGTGACTCCAAAGTTCTCAGCCCCATCTCTTTTATGATGGGTTCTATCAGGCAAGGCAGACTAGGGCTGGCCCTTGTCAAAGGTAACAAACCTTGTCCCTCAGAGGAGAATGTGGGGACTTGTCCTACCCGCCTCACTCACTGGTCTCATGTGGGGTGGGTTTGGTGGTAGCATCATTGCTGGAACTGAATCTATATATGAGATGTGATCTAGCATCTGAACTGGAGTCTCTTAATGCCACATGCCTGGGAGAGGAGTCAGGGCACTTGTTTAAAAAGCCTAAGGGAGGCCTGGGGCCAGAAATTCATAAGATGGGCCCAGAACAGTTAGTCATCTTAGAAATAAGAGGGTATCCTAGACCACTGAGGATGCCACAAGAGGAGCCAGCAGACACTTGAGCATCTTCAGAGGACAAAGTGGGACATTCCCAGCAGCTACAGACTATAGTCAAGGTGAAGTCAATCTCATCAGGTCCATGAA
This sequence comes from Tamandua tetradactyla, assembly GCF_023851605.1. Lineage (NCBI taxonomy): Eukaryota > Metazoa > Chordata > Mammalia > Pilosa > Myrmecophagidae > Tamandua > Tamandua tetradactyla. The sequence goes on from NC_135338.1 coordinate 15,226,679, forward strand.
GGGAATTTCACACTACCACATATGAATTGTGCATCACAGGGGAATGCTGAGGCCCAGGTGTCAAACCTTAAAATACTGAACTTCAGAGAAACCCCAACACGCCTCCCTGAGACAGCTCCCTTGGGTGAGCAAAGAGCCCCTGAAGGGATTCCTCTCTATGGAGCTTCACAGCCCTCACCCCAAAGCTCAGGTGGTCCTTTGCACTGTGTTCTTCGGGATGGAGTTGGGCATAGAGCCCACCCAATGTCAGAAGGCTGAATGTCAAGTGAGGGGTCCCATGAGAGAAGGGATCACCCAGTGCTGGGAAATTTGGGAAAATATCAAGCCTGGGGAACTACACAACAGAAATAATGTACCCTATGTTCAATGGCTAATAATTGTATTACAAACTATAGTTTATAGCTTATAAACTATAAACTACAGTTTATAGTTAATAGCTGGATATGAAATATGATCTTTCATCAGTTTTAACAGATGTACCATAAAAGAGCAGCCTGTTAGGAGAAGGGTGGTAGATGAGAATTTGCTATTTTATGCATGCTCATTCTTCAAACCCAGAAAAAGAATCATTAAAAAGCTGAAAGATAAGAAATAAAGGGCCAAAAATATAAAAAAACATGTGAACAGGTAAACCCTCTTGATACAAGACTCTCTGTGGGGAGAAGGAGAAGTCCCTGACAGAGACACCCTTGCCACTGGGGAAGCCCAGGGTCTCATGTGACTTGGGAGAAACCCAATGACAAGAAAATCTACTCCTTCAGCTTTTCAGCTATCCACTTAATTTTGCCAAGCAATTTGGCATATTAAAGGCCAAGCAATGTGACTGAGGCCTACTGATTAAAACAGACTGAGAAACATCTTTGCAATTCACGTTATCAAACACTGTTTGAGAGGAAAGCAGCACTGTAAGCCCTTTAGGTTAAAATAGGAGATCAATCCTAGGTGAGTAAAAAGGAGCTGACAGAAACGTCTATCAAGTGAAGCTTTCTGTTCACAAAATGAAACAAGCCCTCCATGACAGCAGTCAAAACCATAAAATAAGCAAATAAATATTCTTCTGATATTTAAGGGTCATTTCATTGTGAGCCTATTTTTGATAGTAAGGATTCAGCACAATGAGGGAGGTAATGTGTTAGAGTCCTTTTCTTTGGAGGTGTGCAATGGAACATGTGTCAAAGAAAGCATACGATATCTGGAATTTGTGCAAAAATATTGTGGAAGACAAAGGTTAGTGGTGCTTTATTAGCCCTCGCAGTGAAGAATTTTGAATCTTCTTCCTTCCAGAACAGGTCATAGTAGCACAGGGTATTCCAGGGCTCCTAAGTTTTCTTCCTGTTCAGAGGCTGTGATTTGGGGCTAGAGAGCTAGGATCAAGCAACAAAGGGCCTTTACCTCCAATCCCAGTGTGGCATTGAGGTCAGAGTTTCTGCAGCCCTATTTCTGTCAGGACCTGCACTGTGTAGTGGAAGACCATTCACCTCCTCTTCATGAACTGAGGCACAGACTGGGCCCTTTGAGTGGCTGGGCCTTGGGAACGGACCAATACAAGAATGGTGGTTCAACTCCATTAGAGGTGATTCTTAACATCAGGGATCCTGGAGGTGAGCATGTGTGTGCTATCAGGGTGCAAGCAAGCACGGAGTAGGCTGTGGGGTGGAAGGCAGTACTGGTGAGTTTGAGAAGTGGAGAAACCTAACTCTGGGGGACAATGGGCTCTAGAGAGCTGGATTTATGGACACTGTCCTTGCTCAAGCCCCAGCCTCCATCCACTCCAGCAAGACCTCACAGTATCTGACCGTGAACCATGTCGTGGGTTCTCTTCAATCCACCACCTGCAGAAGAACTTTGATGCCCAAAATTGCTTTTTGTTGCTATTGTTCCATTTTTATTTTTTGCATGGGCAGGCACAGGGAATGGAACCCAGGTCTCCATCATGATAGGCAAGAACTCTGCCTGCTGAGCCACCATGACCAGCCCCCAACATTACTTTAGACCTGACTCTTTCCTACTTGCCACAAAGAGTCTGTGTCTCCATCACACTCTGTGACCCTCTCCAAACTCCTCCATAAAGCTGTCACTCCTCTGTCCTTGATCCTGTCTTTAGAATTGAGGCTTGTAGTGATTCCTGCCTCACAGTAGGACCTTCTGGACTCTTACCTGACCATGTACCTATCCGATTAAAAGGTTGCAAATGTGCGGGTGTTCCGGGAGAGGATGGGAGACTATCCTGCAGATCATGGTGACTACAGGGTGGGTGTCATGACTATCTGGATGCTGGCTTGCTCTCCTGAGTCAAGAAGGCAAGGGTGGGTTATGGAGCCCAGTCTGTGGGTCCACTGTGGCCTCAATGCCCCTGTTCTGGATTCTTCAATTAGAGTTCATAGGGTGACAATTAAATGACACCACAAAGAAAAGATCAACCTCCATTACCTGGAAGTATTTCTAACTGTAAGGATGGATTCTCTTCAATTTAGAAGAGGGGGATCTGAGGTGTTCAGCCGCATTAAAATAAATTAGCTGAGAGGAGGGTTGTGATTGAAAATGAGGATCCTTTATTGAGAATGGTTTGGGTGTGGGAAGAAGTGTTGTGGGGTGAATGGGTGGGTCAAGAGTAAACCCCAGTAGGGTCCTGCAGCCAGAACCTCGTGGGAAGGAGAGGGCAGGGAGCTAGGTACACTGTGCAGCAGTCACGCTCTTTTCCACGGTGCTCCCCTCATGCGTGACATGGCAGCTGTAGGTTTCTCCTCCCTTCCACTGGGGACTGTCCAGGGTCAGGTAGCTGCTGGCCGCATACTTGTTGTCAGTCTGCTTGGAGGGCTTGGTGGTCTGCACACCCTGGGAGATGGCCTTGCCACCTCTCTTCCACATCACATCCACGTGGTCAGGGTAAAAGCCGTTGATAAGACACACCAGTGTGGCCTTGTTGGTTGTCAACTCCTCAGCAGATGGCGGGAACAAATGGACATTGGGTGAGGCCTTGGGCTGACCTGTAGGGCAGGGATGGTGCAAGAGGTGAGAGTCTCGGCGTCTTTCCTGGGAGCCACTGCCCTGCCTGGGAGGTGGGGTCTGGGCTCCCAGGTGCATGTCAGGGCTCTCAGGTTGGGTCGCCTCAGCTCCAGAGCTGCACACCAGGAGAGGGCATGGTCCCTCAACATGGACACCCTCATCACCTTTCCTGAGACCCAGGTGGGCCCTGGCCTCTCACCAGGATACCTCCCCATGACCCACCTTGCCTCAGTTCCTTCTGATACATACTGTGGGTCTGTTGAGGGAGTCTGTCTGTCCTTGGGTGTATGGTATGAGCTTCTTATATCTCCTGTAGAGTCACCTATGGGATCTTTTCCAGCTCATATGTCCATCCTGCCAGGACCTGGACATTTTCCCTAAGCATCTGTGCCATTCCTCAATGTGCCTCCCTGAAGGTTTTTGATTGGATAAGGTGATTTGCTCATCAGGGGAGCTCTGTCTGCCTGTCCTAGAGTCTCCACACATCTGGACAGGTGATTTTGGCATATGGCCTGGTGATTCATTGTTTCTCATGTGGTTACATGTGGGGTATCTGCCTGTCTGTACACAGGGATTCGTTGTGTCTGAGATTGGCCCCGCAGGGACCAAGGAGTACACCTACCACCAACACCCTGTCCTTCCATGTCCTTGGCTGGCTCCTGGCCCAGTGCCCTTCTCCCTCCTGCTTGGGTCTCCTGATGTTTGTTGAGACTGTTGGATCAGTGTTGGAGTCCCCCTTTCTTTTAAGGGGAGACATGCTTTTCCTTTCTATTCCCCTCCCTGGGCTCTTTCCATATTCTGGTGTCCCTGTCCTGAACCTCTGACTTTCGTTTCACCTCATGACCTGGAGATTTACTGTCTCTCCAAATTCTCCCTCTGAGTCACTCCCCAGTGGCCTCCTTTTCCCTCATGACAATGGGACAAGAGCCACAAATGAGCCAGAGAAATGCTGTCCCGAAGGACCCTAAGATGGAGGCAGAAAAGGGAGGACATCTGAAGGACTCGGGAGTCTTTTATGGAGCAAAGGAGTACCACAACCGCTGCATAAGACTATATGTCATCTACAGAAAGAAGAGATGACAGAGAAGGCAGGTCATCTTGTATAATCCCTATCCATGGTGTAGCGGGGAATGGGGTGAAAGTGAGCTAGAGGTACACAAGAGGTCCGAGTAGAAAGCAGAAGAGGCCCAGGAGCTGGAATTTTGCTTTGGGAAACCCTGACTGCCGGCTAAGGTGAGATATGGAGAGAAACAAAAGCTGCAAATAATTGTCCCAAAACAAGGGGAATAGTGGAGGGGGACAGAGAGAACGGACTTACCGAGGAAGGTCAGCTGGCTCCCTCCAACGAACACCCAACACTGTGACACAGGCTCACATAAAACCTCAACCTGTAATGCTCCTGTGACACCCCAGCCACTGCTCTGAAGGGAGCCAGGTGTCCGCATCCTGCTGGGCTCCAGAAATCTACCTTCCCCTATACCCTATACTTCCAGGTCTCTCACCTGGCCTCTGGGTCCAGTGTCCTTCTCTTCCTGCCTAATTTTCCTGAGTCCTGTTGCACCTCTTGACGTAGCTTGTAGATGGCCTCACTGATTTGGAGAAGGCCCTACTCTCACTGTCAACTTCTCCTAGTTCTCCATTCATCTTCAAGGACTCTGGTCCTGAGCCTCTGACCAATGCTTCCCCAGCCCCGAGGGAAGTGTTTCTATGTGCTCCAAAATCTCCCACTGGGGCACCCTCCCAATGTCCTCCTGTTCCTTTTTTCTATTCAACGGGAGCTCCAAATGAGCCATGGACATGCTGTCTTAATGAACTCAAATAGAAAACGAAAGAACATAAGTCCTCAGGACTATGGAAACCATTGTGGAGTGAAGTACAAGCCCATTCTCTAGAGAAATAATAGGTGGCAGAGAAGGATGGTCATTTTGTAGTGTCCTAGTCTGTGTGGTCAATGTGGGAAGCTATAGGTGAACTGGATTATACAGGAGGTAGAAGTAGAGAGGGGAAGGGGCCAGGAACCTTGAAATCTGCTCCTGGAAAAAACCCTGACTGCAGGTTCAGACTAGATACACAAGAAACACAAACTGGAGAAAATTGTCCCAAAACATGGGAAGAACAAGAGTGGACAGGGAGAAGGGACTTACCAAGGACGATTACCTTGGTTCCTCTACTGAACATGAAGCACTGTGAAACAGGCTCATACCAAAACTCCAATCTGTCAAGCCCCTTTGTTCCACCACCCATAGCTGAAGTACCCTGAGGTCTACCTTCAAAAAACATGATGTCTTCCCACATCCTTTACCTGGTTTCTGGGTTTAGTGTACTTGTCTCTCCAGCCTTGGTTTCCTGAGTCCCTTTGAGGCTCTTGGTTCAATTGAAGCACTCCACTGTCCCAACTGTAGACCTCCACCCACTTTCTATTCACAGGTTCTGACCCTCTGTCAATCTTCCAGCACTCCTAGTCCTGAGTCTCTGACTACTCTTTCCCCACCTAGTGCAGAGCCTTCCTAGGTTCTCTCTAAATTCTTTCTGTGAGACACCCTCTCAAGGGCTTTCTGTTCCCTCATCACCATGCATGGGTGCCACAAATTGGCTGGAGTGCATCGGCTCCATGGGATCCCAAATAAAGAAGGAGAGAATAAAGCAAGGCTTAGAGATCAGACCAGCCCATGCAGCATGAAGGAATAGACCATTTCTGAAGTAGGACAAGATGTCATCTCGAGAAGGAGTAGATGATAGAGAAGGACAGACACCTTGTACATTCCCTGATGTAGGATGATAGGGGAAGGAATGAAGTGCTGGAGGTCAAAAGAGGTGTAAGCAAAGAGGGGAAGACACCAGGGATGTGGAGATATTACCCAAATTCCTAACTGTAGTCTGAAAACAGACACAGAGAGGAACAAAAACGGCAGATAATTTTCAAAAAAACTGGGGAGCAGGGGAGACAGACAAGGAGAAAGGACTTACCAAGGACGGTCAAATGGGTTCCTCTGCCGAACACCCAACACTGTGACACAGGCTCATACAAAAACCCTCCCTGCCATGCCCCTGTGCCCCTCAGCCCAGCTACTGGCCCTGCAGCTGTGATGGAGGAAGTTTGGGCACCATCCAGCCTGGGTTTGCTCAGTAGAAAGACACACATGGTTGCCCTGCTGACCCTAGGTGTGACAAGTTAGGGACCCATGGGCACAGCAGAGGGAGCCAAGAGAAGAGGGAATCCAGAAGTAAACTGTTGATTAGATTTTGGTTTTCCATGGACAGTCTCCCAGGCACGGAAAGGAGTATTGGAGGGCAACAAAAACCCAGATGCGAAATTACAAGGAAGGAACAGGTCTTCTCTTTAACACAGGTGACAGGACAAAGTTCTATTGTTGAGACCATGGATTCAGTGGGGATACTACCCCAGGAGTTTCCCAGTGCTGCCAAGGGAGTGAGAGTTTGCTTTGGAGTGTTGTGTACATTGGAAGCTACCCAATGTGACTCCAAGGTTCTCAGCCCCATCTCTCTTTTGGTGGGTTCTATCAGGCAGGGCAGACGAGGGCTGGCCCCTGTCATAGGTTACAGCCTTATTCCTCAGTGGGGAATGTGTGGACTTTTTCTCCCCACCTCACTCACTGGTCTCATGAAGGGTGGGTTTGGTGGTAGCGTCATTGCCGGTATTGAATCTATATGTAAGATGGGATGTAGCACCCAAACGGGTCTCATAATGCCACCTGCCTGGGAGAGGAGTCAGGGCACTTGTTTAAAAAGTCTAAGAGAGGCCTGGGGCCAGAAATACGTAATATGGGTCCAGGATGTTTGTCATCCTAGAAGTAGGAGGATCTCCAGGACCACTGATTCTGCCCCAGGAGGACCTAGCAGCACTTGAGCATCTCCACAGGACAAGGTGGGACGTTCCCAGCAGCAATGGACTATAGTCAAAGTGAAGTCAAACTCATCATATCCATGAAGGGTTTTTCACATTACAAAATATGAATTGTGCATCACAGGGGCATGCTGGGGCCCAAGGGGTCAACCTTCAAAATACAGAAGTTCAGGGAAACAACAGCATGCCTACCTGATGCAGGTTCTTTGGGTGAGCAAAGAGCCCCTGTGGGTACCCTCTGTATGGAGCCTCAAGCCCTTACCCCAAAGCTTAGCTGAACTGAGATTTTGTCCCTTGCATTTCATTCTTCTGGATGGAGTTGGGCATAGAGCCTCAAACACACCCATTGTCAGAAGGCTGAAAGCCCAGTGAAGGGGCCCTTGAGAGAATAGTTCACTCAGTACCGGGAGATCTTGGGAAAACTTCAAGCCTAGGGAACTACACAATATAAATAATGAACCCTACATTGAATGATCATTCAATGGATAATAATTGGATTACAAACTGTAGTTTATAGTTTATAGACTATAAACTACAGGTTATGGTTAATAGCTGGATATGAAGTATGATCTTTCATCAGTTTTAACAGTTGTCCCATAACAGCAGCCTGTTAGGAGTAGGGTGGTAGATGAGAATTTGCTATTTTATGCATGCTTGTTCTTCAAACCCAGAAGAAGTATCACTAAAAATCTGAAAGATGGAAAATAAAGGGCCAAAAATGAAAAAGCATGTGAACAGGTAAGGCCTCTTGATACAAAGACTCCCTGTGGGGAGAAGGAGAAGTCCCTGACAGAGACACCCTTGCCACTGGGGAAGTCCAGGGTCTCATGTGACTTGGGAGAAACCCCATGACAAGAAAATCTACTCCTCAAACTTTTCAGCTATCCACTTAATTTTGCCAAGCAATTTGGCATATTAAAGGCCAAGCAATGTGACTGAGGCCTACTGATTAAAAAAGACTGAGAAACATCTTTGCAATTCACGTTATCAAACACTGTTTGAGAGGAAAGCAGCACTGTAAGCCCTTTAGGTTAAAATAGGAGATCAATCTTTGGTGAGTAAAAAGGAGCTGACAGAAACGTCTATCAAGTGAAGCTTTCTGTTCACAAAATGAATCAAGCCCTCCATGACAGCAGGCAAAACCATAAAATAAGCAAATAAATATTCTTCTGATATTTAAGGGTCATTTCATTGTGAGCCTATTTTTGATAGAAAGGTTTCAGCACAATGTGGCAGGTAACGTGTTAGAGTCCTTTTCTTTGGAGATGTGCAATGGAACATGTGTCAAAGAAAGCATATGATATCTGGAATTTGTGCAAAAATATTGTGGAAGACAGAGGTTAGTGGTGCTTTATTAGCACTCGCAGTGAAGAATTTTGAATCTTTTTTCTTCCAGAACAGGTTATAGTAGCACAGGGTATTCCAGGGCTCCTAAGTTTTCTTCCTGTTCAGAGGCTGTGATTTGGGGCTAGAGAGCTAGGATCAAGCAACAAAGGGCCTTTACCTCCAATCCCAGTGTGGCACTGAGGTCAGAGTTTCTGCAGCCCTATTTCTGTCAGGACCTGCATTGTGTGGTGGAAGACCATTCATCTCCTCTTCATGAACTGAGGGCACAGACTGGGCCCTTTGAGTGGTGGGGCCTTGGGGACTGACCAACACAAGAGTGGTGGTTCAACTCCATTAGTGGTGATTCTTAACATCAGGGATCCTGGAGGTGAGCATGTGTGTGCTATCAGGGTGCAAGCAAGCACGGAGTAGGTTGTGGGGTGGAAGGCAGTACTGGTGAGTTTGAGAAGTGGAGAGACCTAACTCTAGGGGACAATGGGCTCTAGAGAGTTGAATTTATGGACACTGGCCTTGCTCAAGCCCCAGCCTCCATCCACTCCAGCAAGACCTCACAGTATCTGACCCTGAACCCTGTCATGGGTTCTCTTCAATCCACCACCTGCAGAACAACTTTGATGCCCAAAATTGCTTTCTGTTGCTATTGTTCCATTTTTATTTTTTGCATGGGTAGGCACAGGGAATGGAACCCAGGTCTCCATCATGATAGGCAAGAACTCTGCCTGCTGAGCCACCATGACCAGCCCCCAACATTACTTTAGACCTAACTCTTTCCTACTTGCCACAAAGAGTCTGTGTCTCCATCACACTCTGTGACCCTCTCCAAACTCCTCCATAAAGCTGTCACTCCTCTGTCCTTGATCCTGTCTTTAGAATTGAGGCTTGTAGTGATTCTTGCCTTACAGTAGGACCTTCTGGACTCTTACCTGACCATGTACCTATCCGATTCCAAGGTCGCAAGTGTGCGGGTGTTCAGGGAGAGGATGGGAGACTATCCTGCAGACCATGGTGACCACGGGGTGGGTGTCATGGCCATTTGGATGCTGGCTTGCTCTCCTGAGTCAAGAAGGCCCGGGTGGGTTATAAGCCCAGTCTGTGGGTCCACTGTGGCCTCAATGCCCCTGTTCTGGATTCTTCAATTAGAGTTCATAGGGTGACAATTAAATGACACCACAAAGAAAAGATCAACCTCCATTACCCGGAAGTATTTCTAACAGTAAAGATGGATTCTCTTCAATTTTGAGGAGGGGGTTCTGAGGTGTTCAGACGCATGAAAAATAAATTAGCTGAGAGGAGGGTTGTGATTGAAAATGAGGATCCTTTATTGAGAATGGTTTGGGGGTGGGAAGAAATGTTGTGGGGTGAATGGGTGGGTCATGAGTAAACCCCAGAAGGGTCCTGCAGCCAGACCCTCGTGGGAAGGAGAGGGCAGGGAGCTAGGTACACTGTGCAGCAGTCACGCTCTTTTCCACGGTGCTCCCCTCATGCGTGACATGGCAGCTGTAGGTGTCTCCTCCCTTCCACTGGGGACTGTCCAGGGTCAGGTAGCTGCTGGCCGCATACTTGTTGTCAGTCTGCTTGGAGGGCTTGGTGGTCTGCACACCCTGGGAGATGGCCTTGCCACCTCTCTTCCACATCACATCCACGTGGCCAGGGTAAAAGTCGTTGATAAGACACACCAGTGTGGCCTTGTTGGTTGTCAACTCCTCAGCAGATGGTGGGAACAAATGGACGTTGGGCGAGGCCTTGGGCTGACCTGTAGGGCAGGGATGGTGCAAGAGGTGAGAGTCTCGGCGTCTTTCCTGGGAGCCACTGCCCTGCCTGGGAGGTGGGGTCTGGGCTCCCAGGTGCATGTCAGGGCTCTCAGGTTGGGTCCCCTCATTTCCAGAGCTACACGCCAGGAGAGGGCATGGTCCCTCAACGTGGACACCCTCATCACTTTTCCTGAGACCCAGGTGGGCCCTGGCCTCTCACCAGGATACCTCCCCATGACCCACCTTGCCTCAGTTCCTTCTGATACATACTGTGGGTCTGTTGAGGGAGTCTGTCTGTCCTTGGGTGTATGGTATGAGCTTCTTGCATCTCCTGTGGAGTCACCTATGGGATCTTTTCCAGCTGATACGTCCATCCTGCCAGGACCTGGGCAGTTTCCCTAAGCATCTGTGCTTTTCCTCAATGTGCCTCCCTGAAGGTTTTTGATTGGATAAGGTGATTTGCTCATCAAGGGAGCTCTGTCTGCCTGTCCTAGAGTCTCCACACATCTGGACAGGTGATTTTGGCATATGGCCTGGTGATTCATTGTTTCTCATGTGGTTACATGTGGGGTATCTGCCTGTCTGTACACAGGGATTCGTTGTGTCTGAGATTGGCCCCGCAGGGACCAAGGAGTACACCTACCACCAACACCCTGTCCTTCCATGTCCTTGGCTGGCTCCTGGCCCAGTGCCCTTCTCCCTCCTGCTTGGGTCTCCTGATGTTTGTTGAGACTGTTGGATCAGTGTTGGAGTCCCCCTTTCTTTTAAGGGGAGACATGCTTTTCCTTTCTATTCCCCTCCCTGGACTCTTTCCATATTCTGGTGTCCCTGTCCTGGACCTCTGACTTTCGTTTCACCTCATGACCTGGAGATTTACTGTCTCTCCAAATTCTCCCTCTGAGTCACTCTCCAATGGCCTTCGTTTCTCTCATGACAATGGAACAAGAGCCACAAATGAGCCAGAGAAATGCTGTCCTGAAGGACCCTAAAATGGAGGCAGAAAAGGGAGGACATCTGAAGAACCTGGGAGTCCTTTATGGAGCAAAGGAGTAGCACAATCGCTACATAAGGACTATATGTCATCTACAGAAAGAAGAGATGACAGAGAAAGGTGGTCATCTTGCATAATCCCTGTTCATGGTGTAGCGGGGAATGGGGTGAAGGTGAGCTAGAGGTACACAGGAGGTCCGAATAGAAAGCAGAAGAGGCCCAGGAGCTGGAATCTTGCTTTGGGAAACCCTGACTGCTGGCTAAGATGAGATATGGAGAGAAACAAAAGCTGCAAATAATTGTCCCAAAACAAGGGGAATAGTGAAGGGGGACAGAGAGAACGGACTTACCGAGGAAGGTCAGCTGGCTCCCTCCGACGAACACCCAACACTGTGACACAGACTCACACAAAACCTCAACCTGCAATGCTCCTGTGACACCCCAGCCACTGCTCTGAAGGGAGCCAGGTGTCCACATCCTGCTGGGCCCCGGAACTCTACCTCTCCCCTATACCTTATACTTCCAGGTCTCTCGCCTGGCCTCTGGGTCCAGTTTCCTTCTCCTCTTGCCTAATTTTCCTGAGTCCTGTTGAGCCTCTTGACTTAGTTGGTAGATGGCCTTGCTGATTTGGAGAGGGCCCTGCTCTCACTTTCAAATCCCCTCTCCTAGTTCTTCATCCATCTTCAAGGACTCTGGTCCTGAGCCTCTGACCATTGCTTCCCCAGCCCCAAGGGAAGTGTTTCTATGTGCTCCAAATTCTCCCACTGGGGCACCCTCACAATGTCCTCCTATTCCTCATTTCTATTCAATAGGAGCTCCAAATGAGCCATGGAAATGCTGTCTTAAGGATCTCAAATAGGGAACAAAAGAACTGAAGACCTCGGGACCATGGAAACCATTGTGGAGTGAAGGACAAGCCCGTTATCTAGAGAGAGATTGGGTAGCAGAGAAGGATGATCATTTTGTAGTGTCCTCGGCTGTGGGGTCAGTGGGGGAAGATAAAGGTGAACTGAATTATACAGGAGGTAGAAGCAGAGAGGGGAAGGGGCCAGTAACCTTGAAATCTGCTCTTGTAAAACCCTGACTGCAGGTTCAGACTAGATACACTAGAAACACAAACAGCAGAAAATTGTCCCAAAACATGGGAAGAACAAGAGTGGACAGGGAGAAGGGACTTACCAAGGATGATCACCTTGGTTCCACCACCAAACATGAAGCACTGTGACACAGGCTCATACCAAAACTCCAATCTGTCATGTCCCTTTGTCCAACCCTCCTGCTATTAGTGCCCTGATTATGCTAACCCATGTCCTTCCATGTCCCTCGCCTGGTTCCTGGGTCTAGTGTACTTGTCTCTCCAGCCTGGGTTTCCTGAGTCCCTTTGAGGCTCTTGGATCAATGCTGGAGACCTCTATTGTTCCGAGGGTAGCCCTCCACCCCCTTTCTATTTACAGGTTCTGACCCTCTGTCCATATTCCAGCATTCCTGGTCCTGAGTCTCTCACCACTCTTTCCTCCACCTAGTGTGGAATCTTCCTAGGTTCTCTCTACATTCTCCCTGTGTGGCACCATCTGAAGGGCCTCCTGTACCTTAATCACCATGCATGGGTGCCTCAAATTGTTTGCCAAATATCTGCTCCATGGGGTCCCAAATGAAGAAGGAGAGAACAGAACAAGACTTAGAGATCAGGCCAGCCCTAGTGGAGAGAACATATAGACCATTTCTGGAGTAGGACAAGATGTTATCTAGAGAAGGAGTAGATGACAGAGTAGGACAGACACCTTGATAATTCCCTGCTGAAGGTCAAAGAAGGTGTAAGCAAAGAGGGCAAGAGACCAGGGATCTGGATTTCTTATCCAATACCCTGACAGTAGGCTGAAGCCAGACACAGAGAAGAACACAAACAGCAGATAATTTTCCCAAAACTGGGTAGCAGGGGAGAGATACAGGGAGAACGGACTTACCGATGACAGTCAGCCGGGTCCCTCCACCGAACTGAAAACACTGTGACACAGGCTAATACAAAAACCCTCCCTGCCACACCCCAGTGCACCCCCAGTCCAGTTTCTGGCCCTGCAGCTGTGATGGAGGAAATTTGCACCACCACAGGCTGGGACTGCTTGTAGAAAGACACACACAGCTGCCCTGCTGACCCGAGTGTGACAGGGTAGGTGCCCCCAAGGGCACAGCAGAAGAAGCCAAGGATAGAGGGTATCCGGAAGGAAGTTGTTGATTAGATTTTGTTTTTCCATTGACTGTCTGCCAGGCATGGAAAGGAGTATTGGAGGGCATCAAAAACCCAGATGCAAAATTAAAAAGAAGGAACAGGTCTTCTCTTTAACACAGGTGACAAGTCAATGTTCTATTGTTGAGATCATGGATTCAGTAGGGAGATTACCCCAAGAGTTTCCCAGTGATGCCAAGGGAGTGAAAGTTTGCTTCGGAGTGTGGTGGACATTGGAAGCTCCCCCAGCTAACCAATGTGACTCCATGGTTCACAGCCCCATCTCTCTTTTGATGGGTTCTATCAGGCAGGGCAGACCAGAGCTGGCCCCTGACATAGGTAACAGCCTTGTTACCTATTCTCAGGGGAGAATGTGGGGAATTGTTCTACCCACCTCACTCACTGGTCTCATGTGGGGTGGGTTCGGTGGTAGTGTCATTGCTGGAATTGAATCTATATATGAGATGTGATCTAGCACCCAAATTGGGGTCTCTTAATACTCCCTGCCTGAGACAGCAGTCAGGGCACTTGTTTAAAAAGTCTGAGGGAGAACTGGGGACAGAAATACATAATTTGGGTTCAGGATGTTTGTCATCTTAGAAATAGGACGGTCTCCAGGGCCACTGAGGTTGCCCCAGGAGGACCCAGCACCCACTTCAGCAGCTCCAGAGGACAAGATGGAACATTCCCAGCAGATATAGACTATAATCAAGGTGAGGTCAAACTCATCAAATCCATGAAGGGATTTTCACGTTACTGCATGTGAATTGTGCAACAGAGGGGCATTCTGGCACCCAGGGTGTCAACCTTTAAAATACAGAACTTCAGGGAAACACCAAAATGCCTCCCTGATGCAGCTCCCTTTGTGAATAAAGAATCCCCAAAGGGAAACCTCCCTATGGAGCCTCACAGGCCTCACCCCAAAGTTCAGGTGACCTGAATTTTGGTCCTTTGCATTGCATTCTTCTGGATGGAGTTGGGCATAGAGCCTCAAGTACACCCAATGTCAGAAGGCTGAAGACCCAGTGAGGGGGACCCATGAGAGAAGGGGTCACCCAGTACTGGGAGATCTTGGGAAAACATCAAGCCTGGGGAACTACACAACAGAAATAATGAACCCTACATTGAACCATAGTTCAATGGTTAATAATTGGATTACAAACTATAGTTTATAGTTTATAAACTACAAACTACAGTTTATGGTTAACAGTTGGATATGAAATATGATCTTTCACCAGTTTTAACAGATGTACCGTAACAGAGCAGCCTGTTAGTAGTAGGGTGGTAGTTGGGAATCTGCTATTTTATGCATGCTTGTTCTTCAAACCCAGAAGTATCATTAAAAATCTAAAAGATGGGAAATAAAGGGCCAAAAATCAAAAACGGTGTAAACAGGTAAAGCCTCTTGGTACAAGGACTCCCTGCAGGGACAAGGAGAAGTCCCTGAGAGAGACACTCTTGCCACTGGGGAAGCCCAGGGCCTCATCTGACTTGGGAGAAACCCCAGGACAAGCAACTCTGCTCCTTCAGCTTTTCAGCTATCAAAGTAATTTTGCCAAGCAATTTGCCCTATCAAAGGCCATGCCATTTGACTGAGGCCTACTGATTAAAACAGACTGAGAACCAACTTTGCAATTCACGTTATCAAACACTGTTTGAAAACAAAGCAGTATTGTATGCCCTTTAAGCTAAAATAAGAGATCAAATCTAGGTGAGTAAAAAGGAGTTGACAGAAATGTCTATCTAGTGAAACTTTCTGTTCACAGAATGAAACAAGCCCTCCATGACAGCAGGCAAAACCATAAAATAAACAATTAAATATTTTTCTGATATTTAAGGGCCATTTTGTTGTGAACCTGACTATTTTTGATAAGTAAGGATTGACCACGATGTGGCAGGTAACTTGTTAGAGTCATTTTCTTTGGAGATATGCAATGGAACATGTGTCAAAGAAAGCATATGATATCTGGAATTTACATGAAAATATTGTGGAAGACAGAGTTTAGTGATGATTTATCAGCACTCACAGTGAAGAATTTTGAATCTTCTTCCTTCCAGAACAGGTCATATTAACACAGGGTATTCCAAGCACCCTAAGTTTCCTTCCTGTTCAGAGGCTGTGATTTGGGGCTGGAGAGCTAGGATCAAAGGGCCTTTATCTCAAATCCCAGTGTGATACTTAGCTCGGAGTTTCTGCAACCCTATTTCTGTCATGACCTGCATTGTTTAGTGGAAGACCGTTCATCTACTCTTCACGAACTGAGGGCACAGACTGGGCCTTTCGAGTGGCTGGGCCATGGGGATTGACCAATACAAGGGTAGTGGTTCAACTCCATTAGTGGTGATTCTTAGCATTAGGGATCCTGGAGGTAAGGATGTGTCTGATATCGGGGTGCAAGCGAGCATGGAGTAAGTTGTGGGGTGGAAGGCAGAACTGGTGAGTTTGAAAAGGTGGTGAGACACGCGTCTGGTGGGCAATGGGCTCTAGAGAGCTGAATTTATGGACACTGGCCTTACTCAAGCCCCAGCCTCCACCCACTCCAGCCTGATCTCATAGGACCTGATGCTGAACACAGTCCTGGGTTCCCTTTGATCCACCACCTGCAGAAGAGCTTTGATGCCCAATATTACTTTTTGTTGCTATTGTTTTATTTTTTTTGCATGGGCAGGCATGGGGAATCAAACCCAGGTGTCCATCACAACAGGCATGAACTCTGCCTGCTGAGCCACCGTGGCCAGCCCCCAACATTACTTTTGACCTGACTCTTTCCTACTTGCCACAAAGAGTCTGTGTCTCCATCATACTCTGTGACCCTCTCCAAACTCCTCCATAAAACTTCACTCCTCTGTCCTTGATCCTGACTTTAGAATTGAGGCTCTTAGTGATCCCTACCTCACAGCAGGACCATCTGGACCCTTCCCTGCCCACGTACCTATCTGATCCCAAGGTCGCAAGTGTGCGGGTATTCAGGAAGGGGACAGGAGATTATCCTGCAGGCCATGGTGACCACGGGGTGGGTGTCATGGCCATCTGGAAGCTGGCCTGCTCCCCTCAGTGAAGGAGGCATGAGTGGGTTATGGAATCAGACTTGTGGATCCACTATGGCCTCAATGCCCCTGTTCTGGATTCTTCAATCAGAATTCCTAGGGTTACAATGAAATGATACCACAAAGAAAGGATCAAGCGCCATTACCTGGAGGATCTATAGTGTAAGGACAGGTTCTGCTCAGTTTAGAAGAGGGGGATCTGAGGTGTTAGACACATGAAAAATAAATTAGCCGAGAGGAGGATTGTGATTGAAAATGAGGATCCTTTATTAAGAATGGTTTGAGTGTGGGAAGAAGGGTTTGGGGTGAATGGGTAGGTCAGGAAGAGACCCCAGCAGGGTCCTGCAGCCAGGCCCTCATGGGAAGGGGGAGGGTAGGGAGCTAAGTACACTGTGCAGCAGCCACGTTCTTCTCCACGGTGCTCCCCTCGTGTGTGACGTGACAGCTGTAGGTGTCCCCTCTCTTCTACTGGTCACTGTCCAGGGACAGGTAGCTGCTGGCTGCATACTTGTTGTCAGCCTGCTTGGAGGGTTTGGTGGTCTGCACGCCCTGGGAGAGGATGTTGCCACCTCTCTTCCATATCATAACCATGTTGCCTGGGTAAAATCATTAATGACACACACTATTGTGGCCTTGTTGGTTGTCAGTTCCTCAGCAGATGGTGGGAACAAATGGACTTTGGGTGAGGCCTTGGGCTGACCTGTGGTTGAAGAGGTGATATAAGAGGTGCAGAGAAGGGGCCAGGGGTTTTGGGGGCTCCCTGCCCTGTTCTCTCCTAAACCCAAGCAGATGTTCACAGCATCCTTCCATATTTCCCCCCTTTCCCTCCTTCTTTGGAGCTTCTTAGAGAGTAGAGAACCCAGCATTGCTGAAGCCATTTCCCAAATATCCTTCCTCCAAGGACCTGGTCACTCGCTGCCTCTGACTGCCTCAGTTTCTCCACGTAACAGGGTCAGGTGGTCCTCCCTGTTCCTTGGAGTCCCTGGAATCTGGTCCTCAGTCCCAGCACCCAGGGGAGTGTTACAGGGCCTGAGCCCATCCTTTGCCATCTACATGCCCCCATGCCACTTCACTGTCTGTGCTTGGGCTCTTTTTCTCTGACCTGGGATGCCCTGTCCAGCCCACAGGATTGTCCTGGTGGTGTGTGCAGAGCCTCAAACCTATGCCTCCACGTGGTACAGCCTGGAGCAGCCATCCTGCTCAGGGGGTAAGCACTGCCTGAGCCAGGCTTTCCTAGTTTTGGGGGTGAGCGAGGTGGTTCCTTCAGGTCACAGTCCCTGGGAGCGTCACCAGGCTCTGCCAGCCTCTCCTCTCCACACTGTCCAACCTCAGATCCATCTTCTTGTCTGCTTATTTCAGGCTGTTCATCCCCAAACTTGGGCACAGCTGCCCCCACCTCCACCTCTGTAGCCCCTGCAAGTCCTGACTTACTTTACAGCTGAATGCTCCAATTCTCTCTAAGTCATCAGTCGTGGGTCAAATGACTTTTTGTGGAACATGGGGATGGGCGGAAAGCCCCAGAGGCAGGGGAGCCAGCAGGGCCTCTACAGCGAAGGAGCTCAGGGACAGAGAGGCTTTGCTTGATGGAAACCCCATGCCTGGACTTCCTGCCTGGCTCCTTCTTGACTACTATGCTGGGAGGGAAGGCCTTGCTGCCCCCTCACCAAGTCTCACCATATCTGCATTCCTACAAGAAGCCAGAACCCTCTCCCCATCTGTGGTCTCTCCTTCAGCTGTCCCCTGCCTTACTTGGCCCAAGGTCCCAGACTCCAGAAGTCTGAGAAGTGCAGACTTCTCAGCCCTCATCCTGGGACTGGTAGGCTCAGGGCTCTCTCTAAGACCTCCCTAAGATCCCCTCATCAGAACCACCTCTGACCCCAACCCCAGCATCGGCCATATGGGTGGGGAAGGAAGATGCGGGGGCCAAACTCCCAGCCCCAGGCTCCCAGGGCCAGGCAGTGAGCAGCTGCTGGACTCTGAAGGTGGCTACCTAATACGGGGGTCTGTCCTGCTGATTACCCAAAGATGAGCTTGCCTCCCCTGTACCCCACAGAGAAAGGAAAGGGGGTGTTGGTTCTCAGTCTGGGGAGGTCATAGAGAGAGAGAGTGGAAACTGACTTTCTGGAAACAGGAGAGGGTGGAAGAGGTTGTGAGAAAGGCTGTGAGAGCCACTTACCGATGATGATGACCTCAGTCCCTGAACCAAAGATATACCACAGTGACTGAGGCTCGTACCAAAACTCTCGGAGCCAACAGCTGGGGCCTTCCCCTTGGGGACTGGGCTTAAGTGGGAACTTGTTGGGTGTGATGGGCACAAGATTGAGCAGGTGGGGCAGTGTCCTCAGCACAGGTGAGGTGAGCGGTCAGCCCCATAGAGGCTGGGGCACCCCTGGGGTAGGCACAGCCTTGGTCACATCCATCTAACCAATTGCCCCTCTGTCCATCTATCAATACATCCATCTGTTCATCCATCTTCCATCTGCCTGTTTTCCATCTATCTATCCAACCATCCATCTGTCTGTCCATCCATTGAGGTATCCCTTCAACCTCCATCCATCCATCTATTGTCTGTTTTCCATCATCCATCCGTCTGTCTATCGATCGAGATATCCATCCATCTATACATCCATCTATCATCCATCTGTCTGTTTTGTCATCCATCCATCTGTCCATCTAGCCATCCAGCAACTGCGGTTGAGCACTGATCTGCAGCAGGCATTGTTTAATCTCTCCCTGAAGCATCTAGGCCAAGACCCTCAACACAGTCAAGACCACTGCCCTCCCCAGACCCCATGGTACCTCATCCCCGCAGGATGCACTGATGAGGTCTGCCTTCTCTTTTGCCCCAGCTCACATATGGCTGCCACCCTAGGTCCCCCTCTTTGTGCATCTGTCCCTGCACTCTGGTGACTGTCTGAGGGATCTCAGATCAGTCCTTCCAGACCTAACCTCTCTTCCCTGCTTCAAATTCACATACATTCTGCCCCCTGCACATATCTCTGCTTGAATATTTCACAGGCACCTCCAACTCAACAGACCATGAACAAAACATCCCATTTCTCTACCACCTTGCTCTCCAGCAGTGTCCTCATTTTAGCAGTTCTCTCTCTCTAAGCCTAGGACCTGGAGCCACCCCAGGGTGCTTCAGTTTATCGAATTGTCCTCTTTGTCCTGAACCTTCTACCATAATGTAAAAATGCCATTAAAATAATTCAAAAAAGAACTACCCAATCACATGCTGAGTTTGTGACTGTAAAAATCCTCAGGTTTTGCCATCTCTGATTTATATGCCAATATAGTATATTTAAATTGTATATTTAAATATAACACATCATATTGAGGCCAGCATTTTCCATCTTAACAGTAGGACCATCTTTATACATATAATGTGCACATAAGATTTTAAATAAAATTTAATATAAAAGTAATATGAATTCAACATCTATTTCTGATTTAAAGAAAGCAAACATCCAGCATTTTAGTAAGTTAAATGCTTACTGGTTGAGGAGCTTCTCCCAGAAACCTACAGCAGGTTTCACAGTTAAAGGCAAAGTCATACAACGTCTCCCGACTTTTATTAGTCAAAATGTTCTGAAAATTCTATCCAATGAAATGAGATGAATTTTAAGAAGTCATAAGTATTAGAAGAGAAAATTGTTCTTTTCAGATTATGTGATAGTCTACTTAGAAATAACAACAACAAAAATCCAAGAGAACCAGCAGAAGAACTATTAAAACTAAAACAAGAGTTCATCAAGTGACTGGATACAAAACTCAGTAGGCTTCCCTTCTACACCAGCAGTAAACATGTATATATATAAAATCGGAGAGAAATTTACAACTTCTATAAACATTGTTAGGTATAAACATAAAATGTCTAATAGAAGTGAGTGAATGAAAATACATTATGTTCCTGTATGGAAATGCTGAACATTGTAAAGATTCTTCTCAAAGTTAGCTATATATTCTATAAAATTACAAGCACACCACCAAAAGAATTATTTGTGCAGAGTAGCAAATTGGTTCTAAAATCCAGCGGTAAGAATAATGTTGGGGAATGACACAGATATTTTGAAAAAGAATAGTAATGATGGATTCTTTCCTACCAGATATCAAAACATACTATAAAGCTAAAGTAATTAAAACAATTTGGATCTGATATAGGCATAGACCAACAGATCAATAGGACCACAGAGAAACTTCAGAAGCAGAAATGTGTATAATCAGTAAATTAGCATTTGCTAGATGCTGCATTTATATTCAACAAATATGAGATGATCAGTTCTGCATTTGGAAAATAAAATTAGATTCTTACCTCCACAAAAGTAATCTCCAGGTGGATCAAAAAAAGCACCAGAATGATACAATTACCACGATCATACATAGAAAAATAATTTTATAATATTGAAATAAAGATGACTTTCCTAATCAAGGCACAACTCACCAAAACCACAAAGGGGAAGTTTACCAATTTGACACACAAAAATTAAAAACTGCCCTATAGTGAAACATTTGATAAACAAAAGCCATAAAACAGACTATGGGAAAATACTCACAGCATATATACTAGACAGAGGGTTAATATCCAAAATACGTAAAGAGTTTCTGCAAAACCATAAGAGAATCCAAACAATCAACACAGACAACTGAATCAGGTGAAATTAGTACCAGTAAATTCACAGAAATCCATTTAGTTGATAAAAATATAAAAGAAAAATATGTTTCATTTATGATTAAGTAACGCACAGTAAAACAGCAAACATCTCTTTTTTTGCCCACCAGATGTGCAAACTCAGCAAGGACGGAGGGGAAAGGGCACTGCCTTTCCCTGGAGTGACTATAAATTGGAACAAATTTTAGGAGGTTAACTAAGCTCTACCTGTGAGCATTTCAAAAGCATGTTCTCTTTGATCCCGCAAATTTACTTTTAGGGATTTAACCTGTGGGTATATTTAAGTGTACCTAGCATGCCCACACACACACACACACACACACACACACACACACACACACACAAATACACATACATGACAGTTTTTATTGAAAAATCACTTGTAATTAATTTTTTAATGGAAGTAAATTCCATGTCCATTAAAAGGGGAATGAATGATAAACAAATTCCCATTCTGATTTTGCACTCTCATAAAGCCATTACAGATCTTCTGATAGACCCATACGGACTGACCTATAAAATATCAATAACACATTGTATAAAGCTAGTTGAACTGCACTGAATTATATATTTGAATGTGGCTAAAGGAGGAAATTTTGGATTGTATACCTGGTACTAGTGTAAAAAACTAAAAATAAATAAATAAATAAGTTAGTTGCAGGATGATATGTAGAACATAAGTCCTTTTTTTTTTTTAGAAAAAAATGCCAACATCTCCAATATTGTGTGTGTGTGCGTTTCAGGAGCATGAATACATAGGAAACAGTCCAGAAGTATGGAACAAATTTCCCTCAGTGTCATCTCTGAGGACAGGGTTTTGGGGGAAGAGGAAACAATGTTAAGCAGAAATGCTCACTTTTTATTTTATATATTTCCATGCTTAATTTTTCTTTTGGCAACAAGCATGTGGTACTTGTATTAAAAATTATTATAGAAGACATAATATCTTCTATGACAAAATATAGAAGATAAAGTAAAATATAGAAGATAAAGTAAGGTATACCTTCTCATGAATAGTCTGAAGGACATAGCCAATTATAAAGCAAAAATCAAAATCAAACATAACCAACAAAGATACATCACTATTCTTCAGAAACATAAATTTGAAGGTCCATGTAGGGTATCACACTCTTTGTGCTGCTAGTTAGGTAACTCCAGTTTTCTCCCATTATAAATAATGCTAAGCTAACCAGGCTTATATGTCACCCCTTGGCCACATCCCTCCCTTTTTCTCCCTTATGCTAGATTCCTAGAGCTGGAATTCCGTAATTTAAACAGATAAGCTTTTTATGACTTGATGTATATTGCTAAAATGGTTTACACTTTAAACTTTATTCTACAATCCATGAGAGTGTCCCTTCTTCCCTGGTGGCAGGTTACAAATAACATCAGATTCTCTGTGCTTTGTCAGGGGTCGCACAGCCAGGAGTGGGGGTGGGGGTCCCACATGGATCTCTGCCAGACCGTTCCTACAGAGGCTCCTGCACCCTGGGGTGGCCTGGGCTCCAGAGGACCAGTCTCAGAAGTGGCCTCCACAGCCTGGTGACCTGGAGGACCCAGCCTGGCCTTCCAGCCAACAGCCTCTGTCCATCCAGGGTAAGGGGACAGAGGCGGTTTATTGGCAGAGAGGAGCCAGAGGCCTGGGCTCCCTGGGGGTGGGGGTGGGCAGCAGCCACCCCCAGCCTGGGGCATCCCAGAGCAGGTTGGAGCTAGGGTGCGGCAAGCAAGGCATTCAACTCTGACACAAAATGCAAGGGACGTTCAATACTTAGTTGTCAAGAGAAAGTATATATATATATTTTTTTAAACATTTTCTTGTTTTATTATATTTTGTTTGTTTGTTTGTTTTTTACATGGGCTGGGGCCGGGAATCGAACCGGGGTCCTCCGGCATGGCAGGCAAGCACTCTTGCCCGCTGAGCCACCGCGGCCCGCCCAAGAGAAAGTATATTTTAACGCGATATTAAAAGAAAAAGATTCATGCACAAATTTAGCAATGAACTAAAGAACGACGTGTTAAATAAAGACAGCCTTTGCCAGGACCACTCCCCTCCTGGACATTCTTCCTGTTCATCCATCTCCCGGTCACCACCTCTCTCCCCCTCCATCGACAGCTCTGGGCTGGGGTCGCAGAGACCCCCCATGTCCCTCCCGTGACCCACTCAGCCCTTACCTATCCAACAGACTCTGCAGGTTCCACCGGCTGGACCGGCTGCTTTCTGACATGCCTCTGAGCCCCAGCATGCTGGGTGGTGGGGAGGCGGCCGTCCAGGGCAGCAGGCCGTGGGTGCCCACTGCCAGACCCAGCAGCAGCAGCAGGGGCCAGCACCGCCCTGGGCAAGGGCCCTCTGGCCTGTCCTGAGCCTCACGGGCCCTCGGAGTCAGATGCATCCATGTGAGGCACTGGCTCTCTGGAGGTGGAGTCACAGGTTCCCCTGTCCCTCTCATTGGCTCCCACCTTCTCAGTGCACCCCAGCCTGGGCTGGCTCTGATCCTTGTCCCCATCCTCTCCAGGGCCCGTGGCTATTACCCCTGGGGGTCTGTCCCACAGGGGCACCTGCCAACCGCCCTACAGCGGTCTGGAACCAGGGCTCAGCCACTTTCCACTGCACCCTGGGGCCCCATATGGGGATGCATGTGCCCCTGCTGTGCTCCCCGAGGACTCCTGGGGCTTTGGGGACATCTCCCTGGGGCCATGGAGTGGTAGTGGAGAGCGACTGAGAGGGCCTTAGTTCAGAGGGGCAGAGCTGAGCGCTTCACTTCTGTTTGGAACCTCTGGCTGGGTCTGCAGCCCCTCACCCGAAAGCTGCACTCAGGCCAATTGTACAGGCTGAGCTTCTCACCAGGCCAGTGCCTTCAGGGTCAGACTCTTCACTCACCATCCAAGGAGGACTTAAATCACCTCTCTCAGGTCCTCAGTTTCCTTATCTGCAAAATAAGCAGAGAGGGTCTTTCTAGAATTAATGGAGATAATGGGTCTCCTAGCCACCTGCACAGTGGATTTTATGTCCCCCCCCTTTTTTGCATGTTTTTTAATGTTCTTTCTCCTTTTTTGTTTGTTTTCTAAATGTTTTTATTTTGTTTTTTCTTTTTTGATTTTTAATTTTAAACATTTTCTCTTTTTTGTTTTATGAATTTTTTCTCATTTTGGTTTAATCCCCTTTTTTGATTTTTGTTTTATGTTTTTTCTCTCTTTTTGTTTTATACATTTTTTAATTTTATATTTCTTTGTACTTAGTTTTTAAATTTTTTTGCATAGAACATTTTGAATGAATGCAAGTCCCCTTCCTGCTCTCCTCTTATGTGAGCTTTTAGAATTTTGGGGGTGTGCTTGGGACATGTGTCCCTGTTTTACAGGTGACAACCCTGAGGTCCATAGAAGATGAATACGGGGCTCAGGTTCGCCCTGAGAGGGAGGTACAATGAGCATAGCCTATGAATTTTTAGCATCACATGTTCACATAGAAGGTTTGTGTTTGGCTCCAGAGAATGCTCCCTGTACTTGATTTGGTCCATGGTGGGCTGAGGTGGAGGAAGGGAGGACAGGGCAGGTGGTTTGAGTTTGGGGTGATTTTTGAAGGCTGAGGATTATGGTATAATGAAGATAGAGATGCTGTTTCTGTTTGGGTGCCAGCTGCATGCTTTAAGCTTTTATCCAAGGAGGTAAGAATCTTTTCCCCTCTGGAAATGAGGAAATGGATGACAAGGTAGATTGGGTACTCTTTGGACTCCACACAGCCAAGCGGGGGCAGGACTGGGTCTGACTTTGAGGCCTCGCTGTTCCATGGCACCAATTTTGTTGATTATGGCTCTTTATCCCAAAGGTCCATATGGGATCAGGCTCTAATGTGTGCATCTGGAAAACTCAAACTCCAGAGGCCAGCACAGAGTAACTGCTCAATGAACACTGTTTGTGAATCTGGTTGAATCAAGATTTCTCTTATTTCCATGTGGTCAGACCTGCACCTACACTCCCCCTCATTCCATCATTTTCACCCCCTACCATGGTTGAGAAAAGTCTCCATTGTGCTACCGCAAAGGACTGCAATGAGGGACAGCAACCTGAGATAACGGACATGAAGTGCTGCATGCTTGCAATGGGTTACTATTAATCTTTATCCTCATTGTTTTTGTCATTAACACATTATTTCTCCTCCTGGCTTACCTGGTGTGGTTAGGAGAAACATCAGCTCTTATTATATTTTGCAACTACCTGACCCTGTAGGACACTGCAGTATTGCCCAGGAAAGAAGCAGCAGGTTGCAAATCCCTACCTTTCACACTGATTGAGTGTTCTCCTGGCTTTCCAACTGCCTTTTCTGATGTGAGATTTTTGATATGTCTGCTTGATTCCAAATCTTTGGTCCAGTTTGTTTCAGCAGCTCATAAAGGAGCAGTCCAGAGTGTACTAAAGTGAATTTTCTGGTCTACCCCTTTAAGAGTTGCTTGGCCCATGTTTTGAGTCAGACACTCCTAAACTTCCCTGTCAATTTTGATGCAGACCAGAGCAGCCATTTCCATGGGAGGTGGTAACAAATAGCCTGTCACTTCATTTCATTGATATAGGTAATGATTGCTGGGTGGCAGCTCTCCAGGGGTTACTGCATGTCCACAAGAATCAAGAGCAATGGCACTGACTGACTTCTTTCTAAACTATCTTTTCAAGAATGTTGTCTACTGAGCAGCCTTGGAAGATAGAGATAATATCTCCTTCCAGAGCAAAACATAAGCATGCTTGTCATCTATGTGATGATGTTAAGAATTACTGATTGCATGTGTAGAATGGTATGATTTCTAAATGTTGGGTTAATTTCTTTTTTTCCGTTAACTAAAAAAAAAAAAGAGAAGGGGTAATTGGAGCTGAAGGGATACAGACTGTGCAACAGGACTGGATATAAAAACTCAGAAATGGACAACACAATACTACCTAATTGTAATGCAATTATGTTAAAACATTGAATGAAGCTGCATGTGAGGTATAGGTTTTTTTCTCTCTATTATCGTTTTAATTCTTATTCTGTTGTCTTTTTATTTCTTTTTCTAAATCGATGCAAATGTACTAAGAAATGATGAATATGCAACTATGTGATGATATTAAGAATTACTGATTGTACATGTAGAATGGAATGATTTCTAAATGTTTTGTTAATTTTTTTTAATTAATAAAAAAAAAATAAGCATGCTTGCTGGTTGGAAGATAAAGTGTCCCCCTAAGGTCAAGTATGCTTAAAATTCAGTATAAAAAAATTGGGTTCCCTAAGCTCAGGTGTGCAGGTATCATCTGGCCCTTTTTGCATCGCCCTGCAAGAACTGGGGCTCAGGGAGTTGGTGTGCAAAAATGATACTGCTGTTGCTGTGAGTAATACACTGTCCTTTTTTTTGATCCAGGGGTCTTGTCTCTTCCACCAGCATCCAGGAAACTGTGGCAGGTTTACTTTTTAGCTTGAAAGTAAGATAAAATCTCAGACCCTTCACTGTTCTTGACAATGATGATGACATTGAGAAGGAGTAGGAGGAAGAAAGAGATGAAGATGATCATTGTGAACATTGATTTGACTCAACACATTGGATCAGTTTTCAAGGAACTCTGAGTTGGATTTGTCCACTCTAAAAGCCAGGCCCAGTGCTAAGAGCTGAATAACAAATAAATGCCAGAAAGCACTGACTGCAGAGAGCTAATACAGTAAGGAGTTGAAATGGGGTGTGGGCATCCTAACAGACATCATGTACAGTACCTGGGGGAGTCCAGCTTCTCCCCATCCATTGCGGTGCTGGCCCACTCTCACCTTTGATCTTTGACTTCTTACATATCGAGGACTGGGCAGAAACCGCACCAGACCTCCAGGCAGAGGCTGCTCCCTCCCCAGCTCTCTGGTGTGGTGTGACAATCACCCCATTCTCAGGGCCCAGAAACTGTGGTTTCCCCCAGGGACAGCCTAGGTACTGGGGAGAAGGAGGGGCTGTCCCTAATTGGAGCCATACACATCTGCTCCTCCCCCTACCCCATGCCCTATGCACCTGCCATGGCCTCTGAGCAGACACCACCACAGACCACATCCTCTCATGGTGACCACAGTAGGACATCCTCTTCTGGATGGAACCTGTGAACTTTTGAGGGATGGTCTAGACCTTCCCAGCAGGTGCAGTTGCAGCTCTGGTCCACCCAGGCTCCTTGCCCCACTCTTCTCTGGTCTGAAATATGCTGAAGTTTGGATTCACACTGGGTCAGAAGAGATGGGGTCCAGCTGTCTCAATTGGCAGATGCCTGACTCAGACAGCATGGCTGCTGGACAGAGTCCCCTGTCTCCACCTGGGCCCTTGCCTCCTGAAGCATTTGTGCACATCCTCTAATTGCCTCTGCCAGATCCAGGCTAATATTCGGTTCAGCCAGCACTTCCCCTGCACAAGCCTTCTGCTGGTCAGTCCCTTGTCTAATTGTCCATCCCGAGACCCCCATCTTCACCCCTGTGGCATCTTCTTTTCTAGTTCCCCAGGTTTTCTCATTTTTACATTACCTATGTCCTGTCCCCAAACTCCAACGACTTTGCCCTTCTCATCTTCAGCTCTTTGCTGCTAGGGCTTGAAAGGTCAGAGACACACCAGGTGAAAGTATCAGTCTAGAGAGATGATAAATGTTCTGGAATCTTCCAGGAACCTCAAAGTCAGGGTCTGTCTCCCAAGGAACTCTGATGACCCTGGTTCCTCTGGCCATCTTGGGGGTGCAGTCCCCCAGTTCTCCTCCAGGAAAAGGGTGAAAGAATCTGGCTCCCTTTGTAGAAGTCGCTGAGTCAGTAAACCAGCAGGGACTCTCCACTGATGAGGAAACTGAGGTACAAAGACAGAGAGTTGCCCAAGACATAGAAAAAGTTGGTGTAGACTGTGACCCAGGTCTTCTTGGTACCAGCACTTTTGGCTGCAGGTTGGAACCAGCCTGGAATTGGAGCGTGGGGCTTTGGGAAATGTCAGCCCTTTATCCTCTAACCCTCCCCTCCCCAGTTCTTCTTCCACCCAAGTGCTGGTGGCAGCTGTAAGGAGAAGGTTCACTAGGGGCAGCATGGACCAGCAGAAGAGAGAGGCCAAAGAGCAGAATAGGCTAGACTTCACCCACCCCTGAGGCTCCAAGTCTGGGTGAGATGGGGACTCTCTCTTTCTGTGACCCTGTCCTGCCTCTCTGGACTGTCCTCCATCCTTCCTGGAGTCACTCTTCATGGTGGAAACATCTCAGTCTGGACTCTGAGATGCACTTAAGGAAGTCTGCTCACAGCCACCTCCTCACCTGGCCCTCCCTGCAGGAGGTGGCCCAATGCATTGACCAGGAACAGAATGCCCAGGAAGATCAGGAAGCAATCAATGTGGGAAATGATGGCACTGTGGGAACTGGAGCCCAGAACTCTGGGCACCAATCCCAGGCCTTTTCTAGCAGAGCGTGGTTGGGGGGTGGTGGGGGGCGGACAGGAGAGGTGGGCACAGGATGGGTCAGGAATGGTCTGAGGGTTATAATCCACAACCTGGGTTACTGTGGTCCAGTTTTCCTAGTTGGGCTCTGTTTTAGTTTGCTAAAGTTGCTGGAATTCAGTATACCAGAAGGGGATTGGCTTTTGCAATGTGGATTTATTAGATTACAAATTTAGTGTTCTAAGACCATGGAAGTGTCTGAATTAAAGAATCAACAGAGAATACCTTCACTTAAGAAAGGGCAATGGTGTCTGGGGTTTCTCTGTCATATGGGAAGGCACATGGTAACGTCTGCCACTCTTCCCTCCTGAGCTGGTTTCCAAAATGGCTGTCTCAGCTTTCTGTGGGTGCTTCTGGCTTCTACTGTTGTTTTTTTCTATTTGGCATCTGTGGATCCCCTCCAAGCTTCTCCAGGGCAAACTCTGGATGTTGTCTCTTTGGTTAGTATCTCCTGGGGCATTTCTGCCTCCAAACATCAGTGCTTTCTTCAAAATATCTCCTTCTTTAAGGAATCCAGTAAGCAAATGAAGACTCTTCCTTGAATGAATGGGATCACATCTCCATGGAAACAACCTAATCAAGAGGTTCCACCTAAAAATATATCTGTCTCCATAAGATTGTATCAAAAGAACATGGCTTTTTTGGGCTATATAACAATTTCTAAGCAACACAAGATACACAAAACCCTGTTGGTATTTTTAAAATGAGCATCAGAGGGCTTGGACTGGTTTGTGCAGAGATGATATCTCTTCAAAGCCAAGGAACCTGTAAGGAGAGGAGACCTAAGGCTGAGGGTCCATTCCCAGGATGTCCCAACTCCACAACAGCTCCCAGCTGAGCTCAGGGCCAGAGCCAGCCCAAAGGCTATGGTGGCTGAGGCTATGGGCAGAGCCCTGGGGGCATCACCTGTGCAAAGAGTGAGGAGGGCAAACTGGGAAGGGTTCAGGCCATAGAGGTGACACCTCAGAGCTCTGCCTTCTGAGAATCCCCAGCTGGGCAAGCCTCCCGCAGGAAGGAAGAGGCTCTGTAGAAAATTCCCAGAGTGGTCAGCCTGGGTATAGTGGGGATAGAAAGGGTGAAGGAGAGGATCCCATCTCAGTCATCATTTCCAGCCCCCCCCCCGAGGGTATTCTTAGAAGGAGGAGGAACTCTCTGTCCTTCCAACTGTAGTCTCACAGCTTGTTCTAAGGAGTCAGTGCCTGGAGGCCATTTCCCGCAGGGCTGACTTTATAGTGGGAGCTTCCCAGCCACAATGCCCCTGCAGATAGGAGGACCTTTGTAGCTATGAGAATAGTCAGGAGGAAGGGATTTTTCCAGAGAGTGAACAAACTGGCCACAAATACCTGATTTTCCCTTTAAACACCAATAACATTAATGTCTTTTTTTTCCACATGGGCAGGACTAGGAATTGAACCCAGGTCTCCTGCATGGCAGACGAGTACTCTGCTGCTGAGCCACCGTGGCCTGCCCTCTAATGGGTTTTTTGAGGCTGAACGAGTTTTTCTGAAAGTTTGTCTTGCATACAGACTTCACCAATAAAATGAGTGTATGAAAGAAAGAACAAATAAAATTATTTTTTAAATTTTTTATTAATTAAAAAAATACAAGAAAGAAACACAAACATTCCCAACACATACACTCAAAAATCCACAATATCATCACATAGTTGCATATTCATCATCATGATCATTTTCCAGAACATTTCCATCAATTCGTAAAAATACAACAGAAAAATAAAACAAAACACACACCAAAATTTTTACATACCATACCCCTTACCCCTCCCTTTCATTGATCACTAGCATTTCAAACTAAATTTATTTTAACATTTGTTCCCCCTATTATTTATTTTTATTCCATATGTTCTACTCATCTGTTGACAAAGTAGATAAAAGGAGCATCAGACACAAGGTTTTCACAATCACACAGTCACATTGTGAAAGCTATATCATTATTCAATCATCCTCAAGAAACATGGCTACTGGAACACAGCTCTACTTTTTCAGGCAGTTCCCTCCAGCCTCTCCATTACATCTTGGTTAACAAGGCGATATCTACTTAATGCATAAGAGTAACCTCCAGGATAACCTCTCGACTCTGTTTGGAATCTCTCAGCCATTGGCACTTTGTTTCATTTCACTCTTCCCCCTTTTGGTCGAGGTTTCTCAATCCCTTGATGCTGGGTTTCGGCTCATTATAGACTTTTTCTCAATCCCTTGATGCTGAATCTCAGCTCACTCTAGGATTTCTGTCCCACGTTGCCAGGAAGATCCACACCCTTGGGAGTCATGTCCCACGTAGACAGAGGGAGGGTGGTGAGTTTGCTTGCTGTGTTGGCTGGAGAGAGAGGCCACATCTGAGCAACAAAAGAGGTTCTTTTGGGGGTGACTCTTAGGCCTAAATTTAAGTTGGCTTGACCTATCCCCTGTGGGGTTAGGTTTCATATGAACAAACCCCAAGACTGGGGCTCAGCCTATAGCTTTGGTTGCCCACGACTGCTTGTGAGAATATCAGGAAATCAACTTGGGGAAGTTGAGTTTTCCCCCATTCTCACCATTCCCCTAAGGGGACTTTGCAAGTACTTTTCCACTCATTGATCAAATCACTCTGGGATTCATCAGGGCATCACCTGGACAAACCAACAAAATTTCATGTCCTATACAAAGTTCCATGCACTTAAGGTGTTCAACCAACTATCTACATAAGTTATATTAGGAGATGCACTAGTCAAGGTATAAATTTGTACCAAATAAACATGTTTTGCTTTAGTCTCACACGTAAGTTGAAATTTTAAAATATTAATTACCATCTATTTTCAGCACACTGAAGTAATGACATTCTTTTCTTCTTCCTCGTGCAAATACTTTTTTTAAATTTGTACATTTGGTCACTATCATTATACACTCTAGGCATTCCTAGATTATACCATTTCAATCTTTATCATCTATCTTTCTTTGTGATTTCATTTATGCCCCATACCTCCTCCCTCTATCATTCTCATATGCAGCTTCATTCAGTGTTTTAACATAATTGTGTTATAGTTAGGTAATATTGTGCTGTCCATTTCTGAGTTTTTATATTCAGTCCTGTTGCACAATCTGTATCCCTTCAGCTCCAATTACCCAATATTTTACCCTATTTCTATCTCCTGATGTTCTCTGTTACCAATGAAATATTCCAAGTTTATTCACTAATGTCAGTTCATATCAGTGAGACCATACAGAATTTGTCCTTTCGTTTCTGGCTAATCACACTCAGCATAATGTCCTTAAGGTCCATTCATATTGTTACATACTTCATAACTTTATTCTGTCTTACGGCTGCATAATATTCTATTGTATGTATATGCCACAGTTTGTTTAGCCACCCTTCTGTTGATGGACATTTTGGCTGTTTCCATCTCTTGGTAATTGTAAATAATGCTGCTATAAACATTGGTGTGTAAATGTCCATTTGTGTCTTTGTCCTCATGTTTTTTGAGTAGAGACAGCATATAGATGGGTCCTGTTTTTAAATCCATTCTGCCAGACTATGTCTTTTGATTGGAGAGTTTAATTCCTTAACATTCAATGTAATTACTGCATGGGTAGTACTTTCTTCTACTATTTTACCTTCTGGATTTTATATGTCATATCTAATTTTCCTTCCTTTTACATTTACTCATAGTATTCCTTTCTACACTTTTCTCCACACCTCTCTCTTCTGTCTTTTTGCATCTGTCTCTAGTGCTCCCTTTAGTATTCTCTCAGTGATTTTTTTGTCTGAAAATGTTTTAACTTCTCCCTCATTTTTGAAGGACAATTTTGCTGGATATAGAATTCTTGGATGGCAGTTTTTCTCTTTTAATAATTAAAATATATCATCCCACTGTCTTCGTGCCTCCATGGTTTCTGCTGAGAGATCTGTGCATAGTCTTATTGGGTTTCCCTTGTATGTGATGGATTGCTTTTTCCTTGCTGCTTTCAAGATTCTCTCTTTCTCTTTGACCTCTGACATTCTGATTAGTAAATGTCTTGGAGTATGTCTATTTGGATCTATTCTCTTTGGGGTATGCTGCACTTCTTGGATCTGTAATTTTAAGTCTTTCATAAGAGTTGGGAAATTTCCAGTGATAATTTCCTCCATTAGTTTTTCTCCTCCTTTTCCCTTCTCTTCTCCTTCTGGGACACCCAGAACATGTATATTCATGCATTTCATATTGTCTTTCGATTCCCTGAATCCTTGCTCATATTTTTCCATTTTTTCCCTATATTTTCTTTTTCTTGCTGGATTTCAGATGTTCTATCCTCCAGTTCGCTAATCCTATGTTCTGTCCCTTGAAATCTACCATTGTAGGTATCAATTGTTTTTTTCATCTTTTACCTTGCCTTTCATTCCCGTAAGTTCTGTGATTTGTTTTTTCAGACTTTCAATTTCTTCTTTTTGTTCATTCCTTGCCTTCTTTATATCCTCCACCAATTCATTGATTTGTTTTTTGATGAGATTTTCCATGTCTGTTTGTATATTCTTAATTAATTGTTTCAGCTCCTATATGTCATGTGAATTGTTGGTTTGTTCCTTTGACTGGGCCATATCTTCAATTTTCCTAGTGTGATTTGTTATTTTTTGCTGGCATCTAGGCATTTAATTACCTTAATTAGCTTATTCTGGAGATTGCTTTCACTTCTTTTACCTAGGATTTTCTTGTTGGACGAATTTGTTGCCTATCTGTTCTTTGACATTCAGTTCAGCTTCATCTGGACCTCTAGCTTAAGTTTTGTTTAACAGAGGAGAATTTTTCAGTTCTTGTTTTCTTATTTCTTGACCTGCTTGTATGGTGCCTTTCCCCCCCCTCAACACTTAGGAGGGTCTACTTAGATATTATAGACCCCAGCCAGATTTTCCCAGACCAAACTGGCCTCCTATCAAGAGGAAAGAGTCACCTGCATCAGTTTTCCCTGAGGGTGAGACCCAGCAGGTTGAAAGACTTTCCTGTAAAGTCTCTGGACTCTGTTTTTCTTATCCTGCCCAGTATGTGGCGCTTGCCTGCCTGCAGGTCCCACCAATGTAAGATGATGCGGTACCTTAAACTTTGGCAGACTCTCCCTGCTGGGGTGTGGTGGAGACAGGAGAGGTTGTAGGCTGGTTTTAATGGCTTCAAATTACCAAGCCCTGGTGTCTAAATCCCTTGAGGGAGGGATTCCACCTGAGTTGGGCTTCACCCTTCCCCTGGGGAATGCATAGGCTCCAGACAAGCCCCCAAAGGAGCTCACTTCTGCCTAATGCCTGGGACAGTTGCAGCCTGAGAAGTCCTGCCCCTATATCCAAAGACAGTCAAGCCTTTGTAGAAACACAGTCACAAAAAGATCTGTTCCCTTCTCTTTTCTTTTCCCCTTTTCCTGTCAGGCCTGCCCCCTTGGCACCAGGGCAAAAATGAGCAACCTCCACTTTGACCAGTTTCACCTAAGCTTGGGGCCTATTTTTAGTAGTCAGAATTTGTTAATTAATTCCACAATTGGTGTTTGATTGTGCCCAGTACCTGCTGCTGGTAAAGTCCTTTCCTTTACCCTCTGAGAAGCAGCTGGTGGGGGAGGGGAACCGGCCACTGCAGCTTTGGGAACTCATGGTTCTGTGGGGATTCACAGCTGGTCCAACTGATCCATACTGGGGCATGCTGTGTGTCTGGTCACTGACATGGCCCCAGGAGCTGTTCTGTACTGTTTCTGGTTATTTAGTATTTGTTCTGGAGGACGAACTAAAATGCACATATTGTTAAGCCGCCATCTTGACCCAGAAGTCCTCTTGAATAATCAAAAAATTTTTTTGATGTTGAAATAGCCTCTGGGATTTCTTTGGCACCACTAATATCAAATTCATGCCATAGGGAAACTTTGGTCATGGTGGCAAATGGGCTTGGGTGGCTCCTTGGTTGTGGTGGTGGTGACCTTGCTGTCCCCCCATCCACTGTGATGCTGGCCACTTTTGCCTTTGACCTTGGGCTCCTCATCTCTTGGGGATGGGGCAGAAATGGCAACAGGACTCCTTGCAGTGGCTGCTCTCTCCCCAGCTCTCTGGTGTGGTGAGACCTAGAAGCTGTGGTTTCCCCAGGGACAGCTCAGGTGTTGGGGAGAAGAGGGGGCTGTCTCTAAGTGTAGCCATCCCAGCTGCTCCTTATCTCACCCCATGTCCCATGCACCTGCCACAGTCTCTGGGCAGACACCACTGCAAACCACATCCTCTTGTGGTGACCGCAGTCTCACATCTGCATTTGGCTGGATCTTGGTGACTCTCGAGGGATGGTCTGGGCCTTCCCAGTAGGTACACCTGTGGCTCTGCACCTCCCAGGCCCCTGCCCCACCCCTCTCCATCTTGAAAAGTGCTGAGGGCTGGATTCAGGCTGGGCCAGATGAGTTGGGGTCCAGCTGTCCTGCTTGGCAGACCCCTCTGTTCGACTGGGCCCTTGTCACCAAAGGGACAGTATGCATCCCTTATTTGCCTCTGCTGGTTCCAGGCTAATTCCTGGGTCAGCCCATACTGCCCTGTCCCCCCACGCTCCCTGGGCCTCCTGCTGGTTATTCTCCTGCCCAATTCCCATTCCATAGGCCCAGACCTTTGGAAAGCTGGAAAAAATTCCACCTTTGCCCCTGAAGATTTCTGTTTTTTAGGCACAGGTTTTCTCATGTTTACTTTTTCCCCCATCCTGCTCTCAAACTCCAGCTACTTTGCCTTTTCATCTTGAGCTCTTCACTGTTAGGGACAGACGGTGATAGTAGGGTCCTGGAGAGACAATGAAAGTCTGGAATCTTCCAGGATCCTGAAGACAGGGTCTGTCTCCCCAGGAACCCTGATGACACCATATTCTCTGGCCATCCAGGGGGTGCAGCCACTGAGTTCTCCTCTAGGAAAAGGGTGAGAGAATCTGGCTCCCTTTGTAGCTGTTGCTGAGTCAGTGAACTGGCAGGGACCTTCCACTGATGAGGAAACTGAGGTAGAGAGTGTGGGAGTTTCTTGCTTAAGACATGCAACAAATTGGCTTAAAGACTGTGTCCCAGGACTTCTTGGTACCAGAACTTTTGGCTACAGGGTGGAGCCAGCCTGGAACTGGGAAGTGGGCTTTGGGAAATGTCAACCCTTTATTCTCTAACCCTGCCCTCCCCAGTTTGCCTTTCCCACAAGTACTGGTGGCAGCTGTAAGGAAAAAGTCCACTAGGAGTAGCAGAGACCATCAGAAGAGGGAGGCCAAAGGGCAGAATGGGCTGGACTTCACCCATGCCTGAGGCTGTAAGTCTGGTGAGGTGGGGACTCTCTCTTTCTGTGATCCTGCCCTGCCCCTTTGGACTGCCCTGCATCCTTCTTGGAGTCACTCTTCATGGTGGAAACATCTCAGGTCTGGACCTAAGGAACCTAAGGAACTCTGCTCACAGCCACCTCCCCACTCAGACCTCCCTGCAGCCCTGGGAGGCAGGTGGCCCAATGCACTGACAGGAACTGGATGCCCAGGAAGATCAGTGTGGGAAAGGATGGCCCTGCAGGAACTGGAGCCCAGGACTCAGGCTTTCTCTAACAAAGCATGGTGGGGAGGAAGTGGGAGGTGGACAGGGATAGGGGAGGCAGAATGAGTCAGGAGGGGTCTGAGTCTGGGCTACTGTGGTGTGGTTTTCCTAGTTGGGATTTCTAGAAATAACCAGCACAGTGCATGGCCTGATTTCTGCAGAGATGGCATCTCTCCCAAAGCCAAGGAGTCTTTTCAAAGTGCAAAGGAGAGCCTACTGCTAGGGTCCTTTCCTAGGAGATTCCATTCCTACAGCAGACCCTAGCTGAGCTCAGGGCCACAGCCAGCCCAGGACCCCATGGGGGTTGAGGCTGCAGGCAGGACCTGGGGGGCTAAGTGCCTCACCTGAGTAGAGAGTGAGGAGGGCAAGCGGGGAAGCATCCAGGCCATGGAAGAGACACCTCAGAGTTCTGCCTCCTGAGAATCCCAGCTGGGCAGGGCTCTCCCAGGAAGGAAAAGACTCTCTAGAAAGTTCCCAGGGTGGTCAAACTGGTTACAGTGTGGGTGGAAAGGGGGAGAGAGGTTGTCCATCTCAGTCCCTACTTCCCACCCCCCAGGGTGTCCTCAGAAGGGGGAGGAGCCCTCTGTCCCTCCACCTGTAGTCTCATAGCTTGTCCTAAAGAGTCAGTGCCTGGAGTTCATTTCCCACTGGGCTGACTTCCCAGTGGGAGCTTCCCAGCCACAGACGCTTGCAGGTGAGAAGACTTTTGTGGCTGTAAGAATAGCCAGGAGGGAGTGTTATTCTACACAGAGTGATCAAACTAGCCACAGATACCTGATTTTCCCTTTAAATGCTGCCTGTTTTTCTTTTCTCTTTTTATTTTTCTTTCTTTCTTTTTTTTTTTTGCATGGGCAGGCACAGGAAATCAAACCTGGGTCTCTGCATGACTGGTGAGAATTCTGCCACTGGGCCACCGTTGCACTGCCTGCTGCCTGCTCTTTAAAGAGAGTGAGACTATTTTCCTGAAAGTTGGACCCCCATTCAGACATTGCCAATAAAATGATTGGATGGATGAGTGTATAAAAACTCTTTTCTCAAAATTCACATAGCCTTTGGGTTTTCTTTGGCACCCCGAGCATCAAATTATTGTGATAAACAACTTTTTGTGGTGGCGAATGGGTTTGGGCAGCTACTCAGTGAGTGGGGGTGGTGACCTTTGCAGGTTCTCCAGGCCCAGGGAAGTATAATAGCTTAGAGCCCAGCCTTGCCAGGGTAGGGGCAGAAGAGGCCCAGCCATGTTGGAAGTGATCCAGAGTCTTCCGAAGCATTGGGGTGCCAGTTTTAGGAGAGGTGCCAATTTGGACTCTGACAGCCAGTTGGCCAAGGCATCAGATGAGTATCAGGTATGAGTAATGTACAAAAGGCCCAAGTGTGAATTATTAACTCTGAATTCACAGAACCACAACAACAATAGGCAAATTTGCAACGTGCTTACAGTCCACACAAACACAAGAAAGATTTCACAAGGAGGATTTGAAGAAGCTAGAATCAGTCTGGGACTCTTTAATAGAATGTATTCTTTAGGAATGTTAAAGAGTCACCATTTGATGTTCAACCTGACCCATTAAGAGGAAATTTGGCCCCTGGGAAGTAAGAGAATTCGGAATTTGAAGACAAAGAGAAGGATGGTAATGGAACTGGTTCTACTGATTACTTTCCTGCTAAACACCCTGGGATTTCATTGCCAAGGTTACCATCAGATCCAGGAAACATTCCTCACTATCACAACTGAACAAATTGGTATGAGAGATGCCGGGCATGGCATCGATCTCTTTATTACTGTTTGTGTAAAGGACCTGAATGGTGTAGATTAAAATCATCAAGGCACGTTGCTGTTCACGTAACGCTTAGACTGTGAGTTGTCAGATTCTTAGACTTTAAGCTCTTCAGGTGGCAAGATCCACATTTTCTGCATCTTCTATAACCTTTGGAGTGTTTGGTACCTTTTGTTTGATGTTGCTGATGAGATCTAAAACATAATTCCTTAAAAAAAAGAACTTCAATTAAAATGTAGCAGAATTGGAAAAGAAAATCACTTGATAAACAGAAATGGGAGCCAGAGTTCCACACCAATTTAATGCCTGTGCAAGATACCCCTATGGCTTCAAGAAAAGGAGATACTTTGGTTCATTTTAATGTAGACACTGAGCTCCAGAAGCATGTTGAAAGGTTCGTAACCAAAAGTCCAGTGATCTCCTTTATATTCAAACATCACAAGCCCAAGAAAAGATTTATAAGCACCAGGTGTTTTGCTTTCATGGAAATGGATGAAATTCAACCTGGGTCCTTTGTAATAGAAGTATACAAGAAAGTCAGTGGTTTAAGGAAAAAGAAAATGTACATATTGACCAAGAAACCACTTTATCTTCATCTACATCACACTTTGCAGACAAAATTATCCTGAATCGAATGTGGTGGAATTTCTGTGCATTTTACCACTCGGCAGAAACCATCATGGCCCTGTGAGCTTATTCACCCTGAGGCCAGCAGGGGGTGAGCAGTACCAGGCTGGGAAGCCAGAGGGTGCCCAGTGCACAGCTGGACCACAGATGTCCAAGCCCAGCTCATCACTGCGTGATCGACTCCTTTGGATATGGGCTTTGTATAGATGTTGGAATGTGCTTTTACTTTATGATTAATTGTGCAATTAGTAGTATATTTTCTAAGTTTCCACTATTCTTGTCCTCACACCTGTGGGTAGGACATGCTTATTTTTAAAAATAATATAGTAACAAGAATATGCTAGAGCTTACACATTTGTTCACTTCTGCCTGTGATGCTTTTCTTCATTATAATTCTGAGATAACTTCAAACTTGGGTTGATGTGGGTAGAATATTATCAGAGAATTTTTGGAAAAAAGTAATTGGGCCAGTGTTCTAGCTTGCTAGCTCCAGAATGCAACACACCAGTGATGGATTGGCTTTTAATAAAAGGAGATTTATGTTGTTAGTTCTTCAGAGGAAAAGCAGCTAACTTTCATCTCAGGTTCTTTCTTATGCAGGAAGGCACAGGGCAATCTCTAGTGTCCTTCTCTCCAGGCCTCTGGGTTCCAACAGCTTTCCCTGGGGTGATTCCTTTATGCATCTCCAAAGGCCTGGGCTGAGCTGGGAGTGCTGAGATGAAGTATGCTGAGCTGCTTAGGCTGTACTACATTGAGTCTCTCATTTAAGCACCAGCCAATTAAATCAAACATCACTCATTGCAGCTGGCATGCCTCCTAACAGACTGCAGATGTAATCAGCAACAGATGAGGCTCACATGCCATTGGCTCATATCCACAGCAATAGAAATAGGCACCTTCACCCGGCCAAGTTGTCAAATGAATCTAACTACCACAGCCAGTTATGCTGCCCTAGGTCAGTCTGGAAATTTGTAAGCTGCTCCTCAGGAGTGGCTTAAATTCATCCTGATTTGAGTGTTTCTGCTTAGAAATCATGTGCCTGGTGACCCCTCAATCGTAGGAGGGATTTTTTCCCTAATGACAAGGTTGATTTTGAAAAGTGAGTGTATTTTCAGTCATGATGATTCACCATTCTTAGACACCAGTTTTTAGTCTTTCCGATAACAATTCTAGGGTTAATGTCAGAATCATCTCAGAATAATTACAAATATTCAATTACCATAACATAGCAGATAGATGGATTTAGAGCATCTTCTAAATCATGTACTTTAAATGTAATGGGCCAGATGCTAATGAAGAATATGCTACAGTAATAACTGCTATTTCCTTCAAGACTGTTTGTGAAACCTTAAAACATGCATGCCTCTTATAGTGATGAGTGTGTACATCTGGAAAGATGTTTTATTTTCTTCTCTGATATTGATAAATATGATTGCCATTCATTTCCTATTTAGGTACTTTGATATTCCTCCATATGAAAACATGCAGGTTATTAGTTTATTATACTTAGGCTGTTTACATTGCTTTTGAGAGCCTATTTGGCATACATAAAATGTTCATAGTATACCTAAAATGGGCACTGGATGCACAGAACTTGAAGATGTGCAATGGGTTCCAGTGGGTTAGATGAGGAACCCACATGTTTCAATATTTGATATTTTAAATGAACATTGCCAGCATGAGGGGAATGTATTGTCAGAACTTTGTCTAATTTTTAAACTAGTGTAACCCTAGTCAGAGAATTCAACCTTCTTGCTTTTTTCCCCACCTTTTCACTTTCAAGCATATATGTCCATGGGTCTAAGATATGTCTCTTATAAACAGCATATAGATGGATTATGTAGATATATGTATATATAATATTTTTATTGAGATATCATCATTCAGTGTACAGTCTATCCAAAGTATACAATCAATAGCTCACAACATTACTATACAGACGTGCATTCATTACCATGGTGATTTTTCAAACACTTTCATTACCCCCAAAAAAGAAAAAAATACAAAAAACACCATCAACCCCATACTCCTTACCCTTCCATCTCATTGACCACAGCTATTGCAATCTACCCATTCTTTTTTTTACCCCTTAACCCTCAATTATTTATTTATTTTCTGTCCATATTTTTTACTCATAACTGTGCACTGGATAAAGGGGAGTGTCAGTGATGAGGTTTTTACAATTAGATAGTCACATTGTACTTATACAATCATCTTCAAGAATTGAGGCTACTGGAATATAGTTCAACAGATTCAGGTAGTTCCTTCTAGCTATTCAAAACACTAAAATCTAAAAAGGGATATCTACATAATGTGTAAGAATAACTTCCAGAATAATTTCTTGACTCTTTGAAATCTCTCAGGTACTTAAACTTTATTTTGTTTCATTTTTCTCTTCCCCCTTTTTATCAATCCCATGATGCCAGATCCTGGCTCAACCTGGGAGTACTGCCCCACACTACCAGAGAGATTTAAATCTGTGTGAATGACGTCCCACATAGTGGAGAGGGCTATGAGTTCATCTGTCAAGTTGGTTTTGAGAGAGAGGCTACAGCTGAGCAACAAAAGAGGTTCTCTGGGGGTGATTCTCAAGCATAATTATAAGTAGGGTTAATTTTGCTTGCTTTATAAACTAAGTAACCCCAGGAAGTTGTTTCAGCCCTTGAACTTCAAGATCTAGACTTTACTTTCACTTGTCTAAGGTGAATTTTGTTTAGTAGATAGATTTTAATAAATACCATATGAGCCTGAAAAAATTCTCAACCAAATGCAGTCTTGTCTTTTATCTTGATTGGGTTAATTCCAGATTCTAAAATGCTTCAATCCACAGTAGCTCTGGAATAAAGACTTTGCCTTAATCAGTTACTTTGCTGTTCACTTAACACTTGGAATACAGGTTGCAGATTCCTAGACCTTAAATTTTTCAAGGGATGAGAACAAAAAAGAAGGTATTTTGCCATGTCCAATACCCTTTGGAATGCTCAGTACCTTTTGTTTGATGTTGCTGATGAGACCTAAAATATAATTTTAAGAAAAACTACCATAAATGTAGCAAAATGGGAAAAATATTCATGTGATAAACAGAAATGGGAGCCAGAGTTTCATCCAATTTATCTCCTATGCAAGATAGTGCTATGGCTTCAAGAAAAGACGATAAATACGTTCAATTTAATGTGGACACAGAGTCCAGAAGCTAACAACCAAAAGTCTAGTGATCTCCTTTGAATTCAAACATGACAAGCCCATGAAAAGATTTACCAGCACCAGGTGTTTTGCTTTGATGTAGATGTATGAAATTCAAACTGGGCCCATTGAAATAGAACTACACAAGAAATTCAATGGCTTTAAAAGGAAAAAAAAATGTACTTATTGTCAAGGACACCACTTTATCTTCATCTATGTCAAACTTTGCAGCAAGAATTATCCTGACTTGAATGTTATGGAATCTCTGTGCATTTTACCACTCGGTGGAAACCAACCTGATCCTGTGAGCTTATTCACCCTGTGGCCAGCAGGGGGCGAGTGGTACCAGGCTGGGAAGCCAGAGGGTGCCCAAGGCACAGCTGGACCACAGACGTCCAGGTTCAGCTCATCACTGACATATATGTCTCCTCTGGATATAACAGTGCAATTAATAGTCTACTTTCCAAGTTTCTTCTATTCCATCCCTCCCTCCCATGGGTAGGATTTTCTCATCTTTAAATGTAATACACCAACAGGAATGTGCTAGAGTTTACACATTTGTTCACTTCTGCTACAGTACCCTTTTTCTTATATTTCTGTTAATTTCAAAGTTGGGGTAGAATATTATCAGACTGCTTTTGTCAAACTTAATTGGGTGAGTTATATTGCCCTAGAAGGTCAGTCTGTAAATTTATAAGCTACTCCT
Organism: Tamandua tetradactyla; assembly: GCF_023851605.1. Taxonomy (NCBI): domain Eukaryota; kingdom Metazoa; phylum Chordata; class Mammalia; order Pilosa; family Myrmecophagidae; genus Tamandua; species Tamandua tetradactyla. The sequence continues at coordinate 15,268,859 of NC_135338.1, forward strand.
TAGGGGTGGGGGCATAAAATTCATCCTGGACTGAAGTGTTTCTGCTAGAAATTGTGTGCTTGGGACCACTCAATTGTAGCAGGGATTTTTTTTTTCCAGGATGACCAGGTTGTTTTTTGAAAAGTAAGTATATTTTTAGTCCTATCTATTCACTGTTCCTTGACATCATGTTGTTTGTCTTTCTGATAATGAGTCTAGGGTTAATGTTCAAATCATCTTGGAATAATTGCAAACTTTTATGAGTTTAGCTCCCATAATGTAGCAGACAGATGGTTTTAGAATTTCTTCTAAATCATACTCTAAAAAGTAATGGACTATATGCTAATGAAGTACTGTGAGAATATAACAGCTGTTTTTCTGGCAACTGATTGTGAAACCTTAAAACCTGCATGCCTCTTATAGTGATGAGTGTGCACATTTGGAAAGATATTTTCTTTTCTTCTCTAATATTAGTAGATGTGATTGTCATTTATTTCCTTTTTAGGCACTTTGTCATTCCTCCACAAGAAAACATGCAGGTCATTAGCTTATCATAATTTGACTGTTTATGTAGCTTTTGTCTGACTATTGGGGCATAAATTAAACTTTCATTGTATACCTGTGGTGGGTATTTGATGCACAGAACTTGAAGATGTGTGATGGGTTTCCTGTGGGTTAGAGGGTGTTCTTGTTTGCTAGCTGCCAGAATGTGATATATAAGAACTGGAATGGCTTTTAAAAAGGAGAATTTAATAAGTTGCTAGTTTACAGTTCTAAAGCTGAGAAGACATCCCAATTAAAGCAAGTCTATAAAAATGTCTAAATTAAGGCACCTATGAGAGAATACCTTCACTCAAGAAAGGCTGATGAAGTCCGGGGTTTCTCTCTCAACTGGAAAGGCACGTGGTGAACATGATGACATCTACTAGCTTCCTCTCCAGGTCTCTTACTTCATGAAGCCACTCTGAGAGCAATCACCTTCTTCATCTCCACAGGTCGCTGGCCGGTGCACTCTGTAGGTCTCGTATCTTTGCTGCTCTCATCATTCTCAAGCCTTTTCCAAAATGCTCCTCTTTTTAAGGATTCCAGTAAGCTAATCAAGACCCACCTGGCATGGGTGGAGTCACATCTCCCTCTAATGAAAGGTTAATACTCACAGGTGGGTGAATCACACCTCAGTGGAGATAACCAAATCAAGTTTCCAACCTACATTATTGAATAGGGATTAAAATAAAGGGCTGCTCCCACAAGACCGATTAGGATTAAAACATGGCTTTTCTACGGTACATAAATCCTTCCATCACAGAGGATGAACCCACATATTTTGATATTCACTATTTTAAACAAAGGACACCAGGGTGAATCAAATGCAGTGGCCTATTTTTTAAAATAGATTTATTTATTTATTTATTTTGGCATGGGCAGGCTCCAGGAAGCAAACCTGGGTCTCTGGCATGGCAAGCAAGAATTCTGTCACTAAGCCACCATTGCACCATCTCTGGCCTATTTTTAAGCTGGTGTAACTCTAATCAAATAACTATATTTTTGCTTTTTCTTTTCAACATTTTCACTTTTGATCCGCTTGTGTCCTTGGGTTTAAGATGCACCTCTTATAAACAGCATATAGATGAATTATATTTATATGTGTGTGTATATATATGTGTATATATATATATATAATTTTTATTGACAAACCTTAACACACATACAGTCCATCCAAAGTATACAATCAGTGGCTCACAATGTCATCCCATAGTTCTGTGTTTATCACCATGATCATTTTTAGGACATTTGCATTACTACAGAAAAGGAAATAAAAAGAAAAAAAAAACATCCATTACATTCCCCTTACCCTTCCCTCTCATTGACCACTAGCAGTGTAATCTACTCATTTTTTTTATCTCTTACCACCTATTATTTATTTCCTGCCCTTATATTTTTACTCATCTGTCCATACACTGAATAAGTCAGCACCAAGTTTTTTGCAATCACATGGTCACACTATAAAAGCTTTATAGTCATGTAATCATCTTCAAGAATCAATGCTACTGGGCCTTGATTATTGAAGACAATTGTACAATGATGCAGTTTTGACAGAGGAGTAAAAGACACAGATGGAGAATGAACAAATAATAGGAGGGACAAAGGTTAAAATAAATTGGGTAGATGGAAATACTAAAGGTCAATGAGAGGGAGGGGCAAGGGGTATGGTATGTATGAATTTTTTCTTTTTTCTTTTTATTTCTGTTTCTGGAATGATGTAAGTGTGTTCTGAAAAATGATCATGGTGATTAATGAAGAACTATGTGATGCTATTTTGAGTCATTGAATGTAAACCATGTATGCAATGTTTGTATGTTAAGTTTTATCAATAAAAAAAATTAACAAAAGAATCAAGGCTACTGGAATATAGTTCAACAGTTTCAGGTATTTCCTTCTAGCTATTCTAATATGCTAAAAACTAAAAGAGATATCTATATAATGCATAAGAATCACCTCTAGGATAACCTCTTGAATCTCTCAGCCACTGAAACATTATTTTGTCTCATTTGTCTCTTATCCCTTTTGTTCAAGAAGGATTTCTCAATCTCATGATTTTGGGTCTCTGTTCTATCCCCAAGAGCAATGTTGCATGATGCCAGGGAGACTTACACCCCTGGGGGTCATGTCCCATGTAGCAAGAACGGCAGTGAACTCACCTGCCGAGTTGACTAAGGGAGAAAGACCACATTGGAGAGACAAAAGAGGTTCTCTGGGGGTGATCTTTAGGCATAACTATAAATAGGCTTTATTATGCTTCCTTTTAAAAAAGTACCACAATAAGCTGATTTAGCCCATGCACTTCAAGAGATTTAGATTTTACCTTCAATTTTCTATGGTAAATTTTATTAGGTAGATGTTAGCATACAGTGTACAATCCTGAAAGAATTATCCACCAAATGCAGTCTTGCTCTTATCTTGATTGGATTAACTCCAGATTGCAAAATGCTCCAATCTACAGTAGCTCTAGGCTTTGAAGACTTTGCCATAATCACTTACTTTGCTGTTCACTTAACACTTAGACTGTGAGTTGTCAAATTCCTAGACCTTAAGCTCATCAAGGGGTAAAAGCCAATTTTCTCCATGTCCAATACCCTTTGAATTGTTCAGTACCTTTTGTTTGATGTTGCCATGAGATATAAAAATAATCATTTTTTTAAAAACTATGGTAAAAATGTAGCAAAGTGGGAAAAAACATGTGATAAGCAGAAGAGGGAGCCAAAGTTCCATACAATTTAACTCCTGTGCAAGATACTGCTATGGCTTCAAGAAAAGAAAATACTTTAGTTCATTTTAATGTGGACATTGAGCTCCAGAAGAAGCACGTTGGAAGGTTAATAACCAAAATTAAGATAAAATTTACCAGCACCAAGCAGTTTGCTTTGATGTTGATGGATGAAATTCAATCTGGCCCATTAAATTAGAACTAGACAAGAAGTCCAATCCCTTTAAAAGGAAAAAAATGCACTTACTGCCCACAAACCCACTTTATCTTCATCTACATCAAACTTTGCAGCCAGAATTATCCTGACTAGAATGTGGTGGAATTCCTATGCATCTTACCACTTGGCAGAAACCATCATGGTCCTGTGAGCTTATTCACCCTGCAGCCAGCAGGGAGTGAGCAGTATCAGACTGGGAAGCCAGAGGGTGCCCAGTGCACAGCTGGACCACAGACGTACAGGTTCAGCTCATCACTAGCATATATGTCTCCTCTGGATATGGGCTTTGTATAGAGGCTGGAACATGGTTTTACTTTTCTATTAATCATGCACTTAATGGTATATTTCCAAGTTGCCACTAGTCCCACCTTCCCTCCCATGAGTAGGAGTTTTTAACTTTAATGCAGCAACAAGAATGTGATACAGTTTACACATTTGTTTACTTCTGCTCCAGGATACTTTTTTTTTCCTTTTAGTTAACTTCAAACTTGGGTTGATGTGGGTAAATTAATTGGGCCATTTACGCTGCCCTAGAAGTTCAATCTGGAAATTTATAAGCTGTTCTTTAGGGATGGCTTAAGTTATCCTGATCCAAGTGTTTCTGCTTAGAAATTATGTGCCTAAGGACCCCTCAAGTGTAGCAGGATTTTTTTTACATATAACCAGTTTGCTTTTACTTGTTAGTCCTTCCAATAATGATTCTAGGATTAATGTTAGAATCATCTCTGAATAATTATCAAATATAATTATAATATTATAATAATAGTTATCATCTCTGAATAATAATAAAGGTTTAAGAGTTTTCAGCTCCCAGCTGACACATGGATTTAGAATGTCCTCAATCATATACTCTACAACACCGTGGGTCAGATATTAATGAGGTACTACAGGCATATAATTGCTGTTTTTCTGACAACAGATTGTGAAATCTTAAAACCTACATGCCTCTTCTGCATGTACACATCTGATATTTAATTTTCTTCTCCAATATTGGTAGATAAGATTTCCATTTGTTTCTTATTTAGTTTCTTTAACATTCCTCCATATGAAAACATGCAGGACATTAACTTTTGACTGTTTACATTACTTTTGACTGACTACTGGGGTGTAAATAAACTTTCATAGTACATCTGAGTTGGGCATTTGTTGCACTGATCTTGAAGGTGTGTGGTGGGCTTCCTGTGAGTTAGATGGAAAGCCCACGTATTTTGATATTTGCTGTTTTAAATGAACAACACCAGTGTGAAGAGAATACAGTGTCAGTACTTGGCCAATTTTTAAGATAGTGTAAAAGGGAGAGCAGTGAGTTCACCTGCTGAGTTGGTTAAGAGAGGGGCCACCTCTGAGCAACAAAGAAGGTTCTCTGGAGAAGATTCTTAGACATAATTATAAGTAGGCTTAATTATGCTTGCTTTTTTTATGTTGCTTTTTAAACAAAGTAACCATGGTAAGTTGTTTAAACTCATGCACTTCAAGACATCTACACTTTACTTTCAGTTTTCTGCGGCCAATTCTGTTCACTAGATAGATGTCAATAAACACTATATTCAACTGAAACAATTCTCAACCAAATGCAGTCATGTCTCTTATCTTGATTGCATTAATACTGGGTTCTAAAATGCTTCAATCCTCAATAGTTCTAGCAGATAAAGAGTTTGCCTTAATCAGTTACTTTGCTGTCTACTTAACACTTAGACTGTGAGTTGTCAGATTCCTAGATCTTAACTCTTCAAGGGGCAAGAACCACATTTTCTCTATGCCCTATACCCCTTGGTTTGCTCAGAAAAATTGAGCAAAAAACAATTGCTCAAGACTTTTGTTTGATGTTGCCACTGAGATCTAAAAATAATCCTTTTTAAAAAAACTATGGTAAAAATATAGTAAAGTGGGAAAAAAACATGTAATAAGCAGAAGAGGGAGCCAAAGTTCCATACAAATTTGACTACAGTGCAAGATACTGCTTTGGCTTCAAGAAAATAAAATACTTCAGTTAATTTAATGTGGACATTGAGTTCCAGAATAAGCATGTTGAAATGTTAATAACCAAAGTTCCAGCATCTTCTTTGAATTCAAACATGCCAAAATTAAGATAAACTTTACCTTACCAGATTTTTGCTTTGATGTTGATGGATGCAAGTCAAACTGGGCACTGAAATAGAAGTACAAAAGAAATTCAATTAGTCTCAAAAAATGTACTTATTGATCATGAATCCACTTTATCTTCATCTACTTCAAACTTTGCAGGAAGAATTATCCTGACTAGAATATGGTGGAATTCCTGTGCATTTTACCGGTAGAAATCATGGCCCTGTGAGTTTATTCACCCAGTGGCCAGCAGGGGGCGAGCAGTACCAGGCTGGGAAGCCAGAGGGTGCCCAGTGCACAGCTGGACCACAGACGTCCAGGTTCAGCTCATCACTGCATGATCGACTCCTTTTGATCTGGGCTTTGTATAGATGTTGGAATGTGCCTTTACTTTTCTATTAATTGTGCAATTAATAGTCTATTTTCTTTGTTTCCTCTATTCTCATCCTGACTCCCATGGGTAGGATGAGCTCATTTCAATTTTTTTAAACTTCTGTTTTTCTTCTTTTTTTTTTGCATGAGCAGGCATTGGCTTGGCAGGCAAGAACTCTGCCTCCTGAGCCATGATGGCCCACCCTAACCTTTTTTTTTTTTAAAAAAAATATAACATACAAAGCAAATAAAGAAAAAAGTCTATAATTTTCAAAGCACACTTCAACAAGTTGTTACAGGGCAGATCCCGTAGTTTGTCATGGGCTACCATTCCACCATTTTAGAATTTTCCTTCTAGCTGCTCCAAAACACCAGAGGCTTAAAGGAATATTATTGTAGTGATTCAGCAGCCATCATCATTTGCTAAACACTCTTCTCTGTAATACCTCTTCTTTCTCCTTTGATCCTTTTCCCAATCTACAAGTATTCTTGGACCATGCCCATTCTGACTTTTTCATGTTAAGAAGGGGTGTCAAAGTTAAAAGAGAGGAGCATATAATTAATTAATAATTTTGGAGAGGCTGGTACCTCTGGGATTTAGGATTTATCTGGCTTAGGAAACTGTGGAATTATAGGTTCGAGGAAAGTAAACCTTTATAGAGTTTTGGTTTGAGCCCTATGTATTCTTAGGAGTCAACAAGGGTGATGTTGGTTGGTGTTTAGCAAACCACAACAATTAACAGGCTCTAACTGAAGTTACATAAGATTAGCCTCCAAAATAGCTTCTTGATTCCATTTGATCTCCCTTGGCCACTAATGCCCAATGTTCTTACACTTCTTTTCCCCCTTTTGGTCCAGAAGGCATAGTCGATTTCATGGTGTCATAACCAGAATCATCCCTCCACATTATCAGGGGGATTTTAACCCCTGCATGTCATGTCCCAGGACATGCTCATTTTCAAGCATAATACAGCAACAAGAATGTGCTAGAGTTTACATATCTGTTCACTTCTGCTCCAGAGTGCTTTCTTAAATTGTTGAGTTAACTTCAAACTTGGGGTTGATGTGTATAGAATGTTATCAAACTGCTTTGGGAAAAAAATTAATTGGTCCAGTTATGGTGCCTTAGAGATCATCCCAGAAATTTGTAAGCTGCTCCTCAGGGGTGGCTTAAGTTCATCCTGATCTGAGTGTTTCTGCTTAGAAATTGTGTGCCTGGGGACCCCAACGTTATTATCAGGGATTTTTTCCAAATGAGTAGCTTGTGTTTTAAAAAGTGAGCATATTTTTAGTGATGTTGATTCACTGTTCTTTGACATTACCTTTTACTCTTTCTGATCATGATTCTAAGGTTAATGTCAGAATCATCACTGATTAATTACAATTTTTATGAGTATTAAGCCCCCATAATGTACCTGACAGTTAGTTTTAGAATGTCTCCTATATCATGCATTCTAGAAAATAATGGACTAGATGCTAATAAGAATATGTTGTCAGAATAACTGCTGTTAAACCTTAAAATTTGTATGCCTCTTCTTATAGTGATAAGTGTGCACATCTGGAAACGTATTTTATTTTCTTCTTTGATATTGATAGATAGGATTGCTACTTATTTCTTATTTAGATACTATGATATTTCTGCATATGAAAATATGCAGATCATTAGCTTATTATAATTTGACTATTTACATAGGTTTCAACTGATTATTGGGGCAGAAGTAAACTTTCATAGTACACCTGAGGTCAGCATTTATGCACAGAATTTGAAGATTCATGCTGGGCTTCCTATGGGTTAGATGGAGAACCCACATATTTCGATATTTGCTATTTTAAATGAACAACACCAGTACGAATCAAATGCATTGTCAATAGTTGAAGCATTTTTAGGCTAGTGTAATCCTAGTCAGGAAATCAATATGCTTGCTTTTTTCCCTGTCCTTTCATGCTTAATCTATTTGTGTTCTTGGGTCTAAGACGTGTCTCTTAAATGGGATACAGATGGATTTTATATTTTTTTAAAAACATTTTTATTGAGTTATCTTCATGCACCATACAGTCCACTCAAAGTATACTATCAGTGGCTGACAATACCATCACATGGTTGTGTATTCATTACCATGATTATTTTTAGAATGATGGTGGAGTTATGCAAAGAAGGTAGGGTTTAACAAATGAGTATGATTGCTGAACCATTATATTGATATTTCCTTTAGTCTCCAGTATCTTAGAGCAGCTAGGAGTAAAAGCCTAATAAAAATACAATATTATAGAGCAGCTAGGAGTAAAAACCAAATTTTAGATAAAAACCTCAAGTTGTGGATTTGTAACCCATCTAAACTCTGAAATCTGTTCTACAACTAATTGTTGTGCTGCACTTTGAAATTTATTGTTTTTTAGTATGTATGTTATTTTTCACAAAAAAGAAGAAAAAAAGTAGTGATAATATATATATATATATTTCTTCTAACCTCCAATGTTCCAGATCAGCCAGAAGGAAAAATCTGAGATGATGGTATGGTGGTCGATGACAAACTGCTTTTTACTTCTTTGCTTAGTATGTATGTTACATTATACAATAAAAAAGTAAAAAAAAAAAATACACTAGGACCACCAAAAATGGATATCTTAGTTAGCTTAACCAATAGGCATATTTAAATAAATATCCATATAATCATTGTAAAGCCTGTGTTTGTGCAGTAAGTTTTGTAAACCAATTTAAAATTAAGACAACAAGAGAAAAAGCTACAGATTGTGGATAGAAAAGTTCTTAAATTCTAAGTATTAAAAACTAACTTTGATACCACTTGATCAGCTGTCAGAACTGTGAATGTTCTCAACATTTCAAAAGAACTTTATAGAAAGTTCTTACAAATATCTGCATTGTTATAGTAATGACCTACTGAATATTTTCTTAATTTCCTTATTTTGAGGTCAGTGAGCTCAACAAAGGTCTGCTCCACCATGGAAGCCAGCCAGTGGATGTCTACCAGTGGAGGGAGTCAACCAGCACCTAGGGGATAAGATGATCGACTGATGCGCAGGGCTGGTGGGCCTGCCACAGACCATGACTGTGGCCGCCTATTCCCCCCTCCGACCAGGTGATCCCTCCCCCCACACCAAGCCCTACCTTGCGGTGGACGATCGCCGGCCCCTGGGCTCCCTGCTGGTGGTGCCCACCGCAACCATGTGGGGAGGTTTCCCCAGCCGGCTGGCAGCTGTGCAGGCTGGAGCCGAAGAGGGTCAGTTCCCTCCAATCCTGCCTCGCTGGTGCACAGCAGCTTGCCTGGTAGGGATCCTGGTCACCTGACCCACTCACTCCCTTCCAATCTTCCTCCCCCAAACAACTGCCTAAAGACCCTCCTAGTCTACTCACATCTTGTGACCTACAGACCTGGATGTTTTCTTCCCATTTTGTTTCACGAAGCAGGAGTGAACTCACTCCACCCCTGTCTGCCATCTTCCTGGAAACCAGCTGCCATTTTTTTTATTAATTAAAAAAAATTAACTAGCACAACATTAGAAATCAATCCATTCTACATATGCAATCAGTAATTCTTAATATCGTCACATAGGTGTATGGTCATCATTTCTCAGTACATATGCATCGATTTAGAGAAAGAAATAGCACGACAACAGAAAAAGAAATAAAGTGATAACACAGAGAAAACACAAATAGAAATAAAAAGTACAAAAATATATAAGAGAAAGAAAAAAAAACTATAGATCAGATGCAGCTTTATTCAGCGTTCCAACGTAATTACATTACAGTTAGGCAGTATTGTGCTGACCATTTTTTTTTTTTTTAGACATCATACCATTCTACATATGCAATCAGTAATTCTTAACATCATCACATAGATGCATGATCATCGTTTCTTAGTACATTTGCATCGGTTTAGAAGAACTAGCAGTATAACAGAAAAAAATATAGAATGTTAATATAGAGAAAAAAAATAAAAGTAATAATAATAAGAACAAAACAAACAAAACAAAACAAAACAAGAACCTATCGCTCGGATGCAGCTTCGTTCAGTATTTTAACATGATTACTTTACAATTAGGTATTATTGTGCTGTCCATTTTTGAGTTTTTGTATCTAGTCCTATTGCACAGTCTGTATTCCATCAGCTCCAATTACCCATTATCTTACCCTGTTTCTAACTCCTGCTGAACTCTGTTACCAATGACATATTCCAAGTTTATTCTCGAGTGTCGATTCACATCATTGGGACCATACAGTATTTGTCTTTTAGTTTTTGGCTAGACTCACTCAGCATAATGTTCTCTAGGTCCATCCATGTTATTACATGCTTCATAAGTTTATCCTGCCTTAAAGCTGCATAATATTCATCGTATGTATATACCACAGTTTGTTTAGCCACTCGTCTGTTGATGGACATTTTGGCTGTTTCCATCTCTTTGCAATTGTAAATAACACTGCTATAAACATTGGTGTGCAAATGTCTGTTTGAGTTTTTGCCCTTAATTCCTTTGAGTAGATTCCCAGCAATGGTATTGCTGGGTCGTATGGCAATTCTATATTCAGCTTTTTGAGGAACCGCCAAACTGTTTTCCACAGTGGTTGCACCATTTGGCATTCCCACCAACAGTGGATAAGTGTGCCTCTTTCACCGCATCCTCTCCAGCACTTGTCATTTTCTGTTTTGTTGATAATGGCCATTCTGGTGGGTGTGAGATGATATCTCATTGTGGTTTTGATTTGCATTTCTCTAATGGCCAGGGACATTGAGCATCTCTTCATGTGTCTTTTGGCCATTTGTATTTCCTCCTCTGAGAGGTGTCTATTCAAGTCTTTTTCCCATTTTGTAATTGGGTTGGTTATCTTTTTGTTGTTGAGTTGAACAATCTCATTATAAATTCTGGATACTAGACCTTTATCTGATATGTCGTTTCCAAATATTGATTCCCATTGTGTAGGCTGTCTTTCTACTTTCTTGATAAAGTTCTTTGATGCACAAAAGTGTTTAATTTTGAGGAGTTCCCATTTATTTATTTCCTTCTTCAGTGCTCTTGCTTTAGGTTTAAGGTCCATAAAACCGCCTCCAATTGTAAGATTCATAAGATATCTCCAGACATTTTCCTCTAACTGTTCTATGGTCTTAGACCTAATGTTTAGATCTTTGATCCATTTTGAGTTAACTTTTGTGTAGGGTGTGAGATATGGGTCTTCTTTCATTCTTTTGCATATGGATATCCAGTTCTCTAGGCACCATTTATTGAAGAGACTGTTCTGTCCCAGGTGAGTTGGCTTGACTGCCTTATCAAAGATCAAATGTCCATAGATGAGAGGGTCTATATCTGAGCACTCTATTCAATTCCATTGGTCGATATATCTATCTTTATGCCAATACCATGCTGTTTTGACCACTGTGGCTTCATAATATGCCTTAAAGTCAGGCAGTGCGAGACCTCCAGCTTCGTTTTTTTTCCTCAAGATGTTTTTAGCAATTCGGGGCACCCTGCCCTTCCAGATAAATTTGCTTATTGGTTTTTCTATTTCTGAAAAATACGTTGTTGGGATTTTGATTGGTATTGCATTGAATCTGTAAATCAATTTAGGTAGGATTGATATCTTAACTATATTTAGTCTTCCAATCCATGAACACGGTATGCCCTTCCATCTGTTTAGGTCTTCTGTGATTTCTTTTAGCAGTGTTTTGTAGTTTTCTTTATATAGGTTTTTTGTCTCTTTAGTTAAATTTATTCCTAGGTATTTTATTCTTTTAGTTGCAATTGTAAATGGGATTCGTTTCTTGATTTCCCCCTCCGCTTGTTCATTGCTAGTGTATAGAAATGCTACAGCTTTTTGAATGTTGATCTTGTAACCTGCCACTTTGCTGTACTTGTTTATTAGCTCTAGTAGTTTTGTTGTGGATTTTTCCGGGTTTTCGACGTATATTATCATATCATCTGCAAACAGTGATAGTTTTACTTCTTCCTTTCCAATTTTGATGCCTTGTATTTCTTTTTCTTGTCTAATTGCTCTGGCTAGAACCTCCAACACAATGTTGAATAATAGTGGTGATAGTGGACGTCCTTGTCTTGTTCCTGATCTTAGGGGGAACGTTTTCAATTTTTCTCCATTAAGGATGATATTAGCTGTGGGTTTTTCATATATTCCCTCTATCATTTTAAGGAAGTTCCCTTGTATTCCTATCCTTTGAAGTGTTTTCAACAGGAAAGGATGTTGAATCTTGTCAAATGCCTTCTCTGCATCAATTGAGATGATCATGTGATTTTTCTGCTTTGATTTGTTGATATGGTGTATTACATTAATTGATTTTCTTATGTTGAACCATCCTTGCATACCTGGGATGAATCCTACTTGGTCATGATGAATAATTCTTTTAATGTGTTGTTGGATACGATTTGCTAGAATTTTATTGAGGATTTTTGCATCTATATTCATTAGAGAGATCGGCCTGTAGTTTTCTTTTCTTGTAATATCTTTGCCTGGTTTTGGTATGAGGGTAATGTTGGCGTCATAGAATGAATTAGGTAGTTTTCCCTCCACTTCGATTTTTTTGAAGAGTTTGAGGAGAGTTGGTACTAATTCTTTCTGGAATGTTTGATAGAATTCACATGTGAAGCCGTCTGGTCCCGGACTTTTCTTTTTAGGAAGCTTTTGAATGACTGCTTCAATTTCTTTACTTGTGATTGGTTTGTTGAGGTCATCTATGTCTTCTTGAGTCAAAGTTGGTTGTTCATGTCTTTCCAGGAACCCGTCCATTTCCTCTAAATTGTTGTATTTATTAGCGTAAAGTTGTTCATAGTATCCTGTTATTACCTCCTTTATTTCTGTGAGGTCAGTAGTTATGTCTCCTCTTCCATTTCTGATCTTATTTATTTGCATCCTCTCTCTTCTTCTTTTTGTCAATCTTGCTAAGGGCCCATCAATCTTATTGATTTTCTCATAGAACCAACTTCTGGCCTTATTGCTTTTCTCTATTGTTTTCATGTTTTCAATTTCATTTATTTGTGCTCTAATCTTTGTTATTTCTTTCCTTTTGCTTGCTTTGGGGTTAGCTTGCTGTTCTTTCTCCAGTTCTTCCAAATGGATAGTTAATTCCTGAATTTTTGCCTTTTCTTCTTTTCTGATATAGGCATTTAGAGCAATAAATTTCCCTCTTAGCACTGCCTTTGCTGCGTCCCATAAGTTTTGATATGTTGTGTTTTCATTTTCATTCGCCTCGAGGTATTTGCTAATTTCTCTAGCAATTTCTTCTTTGACCCAGTCGTTGTTTAGGAGTGTGTTGTTGAGCCTCCACGTATTTGTGAATTTTCTGGCACTCTGCCTATTATTGATTTCCAACATCATTCCTTTATGGTCCGAGAAAGTGTTGTGTAAGATTTCAATCTTTTTAAATTTGTTGAGACTTGCTTTGTGACCCAGCATATGGTCTATCTTTGAGAATGATCCATGAGCACTTGAGAAAAAGGTGTATCCTGCTGTTGTGGGATGTAATGTCCTATAAATGTCTATTAAGTCTAGTTCATTTATAGTAATATTCAGATTCTCTATTTCTTTGTTGATCCTCTGTCTAGATGTTCTGTCCATTGATGAGAGTGGTGAGTTGAAGTCTCCAACTATTATGGTATATGAGTCTATTTCCCTTTTCAGTGTTTGCAGTATATTCCTCACGTATTTTGGGGCATTCTGATTCGGTGCGTAAATATTTATGATTGTTATGTCTTCTTGTTTAATTGTTCCTTTTATTAGTATATAATGTCCTTCTTTGTCTCTTTTAACTGTTTTACATTTGAAGTCTAATTTGTTGGATATTAGTATAGCCACTCCTGCTCTTTTCTGGTTGTTATTTGCATGAAATATCTTTTCCCAACCTTTCACTTTCAACCTATGTTTATCTTTGGGTCTAAGATGTGTTTCCTGTAGACAGCATATAGAAGGATCCTGTTTTTTAATCCATTCTGCCAATCTATGTCTTTTGATTGGGGAATTCAGTCCATTGACATTTAGTGTTATTACTGTTTGGATAATATTTTCCTCTAACATTTTGCCTTTTGTATTATATATATCATATCTGATTTTCCTTCTTTCTACACTCTTTTCCATATCTCTCTCTTCTGTCTTTTTGTGTCTGACTCTAGTGCTCCCTTTAGTATTTCTTGCAGAGCTGGTCTCTTGGTCACAAATTCTTTCAGTGACTTTTTGTCTGAGAATGTTTTAATTTCTCCCTCATTTTTGAAGGATAATTTTGCTGGATATAGGAGTCTTGGTTGGCAGTTTTTCTCTTTTAGTATTTTAAATATATCATCCCACTGTCTTCTAGCTTCCATGGTTTCTGCTGAGAAATCTACACAAAGTCTTATTGGGTTTCCCTTGTATGTAATGGATTGTTTTTCTCTTGCTGCTTTCAAGATCCTCTCTTTCTCTTTGACCTCTGACATTCTAACTAGTAAGTGTCTTGGAGAACGCCTATTTGGGTCTAATCTCTTTGGGGTGCGCTGCACTTCTTGGATCTATAATTTTAGGTCTTTCATAAGAGTTGGGAAATTTTCAGTGATAATTTCTTCCATTAGTTTTTCTCCTCCTCTTCCCTTCTCTTCTCCTTCTGGGACACCTACAACACGTATATTTGTGTGGTTCATATTGTCCTTGAGTTCCCTGATACCCTGTTCAAATTTTTCCATTCTTTTCCCTATAGTTTCTGTTTCTTTTTGGAATTCAGATGTTCCATCCTCCAAATCACTAATTCTATCTTCTGTCTCTTTAAATCTATCATTGTAGCTATCCATTATTTTTTCTATGTTTGCTACTTTTTCCTTCACTTCCATAAGTTCTGTGATTTGTTTTTTCAGTTTTTCTATTTCTTCTTTATGTTCAGCCCATGTCCTCTTCATGTCCTCCCTCAATTTATCGATTTCATTTTTGAAGAGGTTTTCCATTTCTGTTCGTATATTCAGCATTAGTTGTCTCAGCTCTTGTGTCTCATTTGAGCTATTGGTTTGTTCCTTTGACTGAGCCATATTCTCAATCTTTTGAGCGTGGACAGTTATCTTCTGCTGCTGGCGTCTGGGCATTTATTCAGATTTCTCTTGGTGTTGGACCCAGCAAGGTTGTAATATTTTTCTGTGAAATCTCTGGGATCTGTTTTTCTTATCTTGCCCAGTATGTGGCGCACGTGGCACACGTTTGTCTCAAGTGTTTGGAATGGGTCTCCCCCAGTCACCGATCTCCGTGGCCTGGGGATTTCGGGTCCAATTCTCTCCGTTGGTTCAGGGGCCGCGCGTGGTGGGGGCGTCAGCTGCCGCGGCTTGAGGGGACCCTGTGGCTGGTTGCGGGCCGCAGCGGGCCTGGGGGATTCCCCACCAGAACAGGAAGCCTCCCGTTTGGGGGGGCTACCACGGCTTGGATAGCCCTCCTATCCGAGACTCGTATCCGCGGACTCGAAGCAGAGACTCGAAGCCGCCCGCAAAAGAGGGGTGCCGCCTGCCTCGGCTTGGGAAACTTGCTTCTCCAATACTCTCATCTGGCCCGGAAAGGAGGGAGGGAGTAGCTCGGACCACCGCAGCTGCCGCTGATCGGGAAATCACGTGCCGCTCGGGGGTCTCACCGCAGCCGAGTCTCGCAGTCAGTCTAGCCAGCCCAGACTTTGGATAGCCCTCTGATCTGAGATTCGTAGCCGCGGACTCAAAGCCGAGACTCGAAGCCGCCCGCAAAAGTGTCGCTGCCATTTTTTTTTTATCTTTTATGGGCAGGCACCAGGAATCGAACCCGGGTCTCTGGCACGGTTAGTGAGAACTCTGCCTGCTCTGTCACCATGGCCCCAGCTACCATTTCTCTTAATCCTGATTGAACACTGTAAGGCAGAAACTTCTAATTAGATCATTTCCACAAAGATGTGGCATGCTCAATTGTGGGTGTGAATTTTTGATTAGATGGAGATTTAATTTCATCTCTTCAAGATTGGTCTTGATTAGTTTACTGGTGTCCTTTAAAAGTGGAAACATTGTGAAGAAGTGACAGAGCCAATGCAGACACTTGGGGAGTAGAAATGACAGAGCCCCCCCCACCAGAGACCTTTGGAGATGAAGAAAGAAAATGACCATTGAAAAGCTGTTTGAAATCAGAAACCAAAGACACCAGCAGATGCCAGCCAAGTGTCCTCCTTGTTAACAGAGGTATTCTAAACCCATTGGACTGTCTTGAATTATCTTTCCTTGGTTGCCTTAGGACGTTTTCATAGGCTTAGAAATGTGAAGTTGCAACTTCTTAAATTCACCTTTTAAAAGCCATCCCATTTTTGATATACTGCATTCCAGGAGCTTAACAACCAATGCAGATGTCACATCCTGTCTATTCTTCCTTTCAGAGCTTCTTTCCCATCTCACAGCCCAGTAGAGTGAGCCCCAAGCTGTCCAGTCTGGCAGCTAGAGGCCCACCCTTGCAACATGCTCTGAAGAGCCTGCTTAGAGAACTAGAAGAAAAGGACAGTCTTGGGATCTCACTTCAAGGTGAACTGGGCTAGACCTGCCCATTATTTGTCTGGAGCCCTCCTGGGGTTTGAGGGTGAGTGGGACATGTTCAGGGAGGCAGCATCTGTGTTTCACTTCCCCTTGTGCTTATGTCTCTGTGGGCTTCATCACTGTTATTACCCCCATTTGACAGTAGAAGCCATGTCCTCAGACTGCAACCTGCAGTTTCATAGCGTGTCCTAACACACTAAGTGCCTCTATCACATTTCCAGCCAGGTGCAGACATCTCAAGGTCAATTTTATGGCAACACTGCCCTCTGCAGGCAAGAGTGACCCATGTGTAAGTGACTGTCATGAGATAGAATAATTTTTTCTATGAAGAATAAAACAAATTAACATGAATTTCTGATTTTACTCTTCAGATACTGTCTGTGGCAGTTGCCATTTTTAATATTGAGTCAGTTCCTCTGAAACCTTAATTTCAATAAAAGGACTACAATTCAATGAATGAATGAATAAACTCTTTCCTCAATGTTAAAATTGAATCTGAGTTTTTCTTTGGCACACCAAGTGTTCTAGTTTGCTAGCTGCCAGAATGCAATATACCAAAACAGAATGGCTTTTAAAAAGGGAAATTTAATAAATTGCTAGTTTGCAATTCTAAGGCTGAGATACTATCCCATTTAAAGCAAGTCTATAGAAATGTCCAATCTAAGGCATCCAAGGAAAGATACCTTGGTTCAAGAAAGCCGATGTAGTTCAGGGTTTCTCTCTCAAGTGGTAGGGCACATGGCGAACACAGTTTCTCTCTCATCTGGAAAGGCACATGGTAAACACAGCATCATCTGGTAGCTTCCTCTCCTGGCTTCCTGTTTATCCCCTGGAGGCATTTTCCTTCTTCATCTCCAAAGTTCGCTGGCTGGTGGACTCTGCTTCTCATGGTTATGTTGTTCTGCTCTGCTCTCTCTGAATCTCCCACTTTATCCAAAATGTTTCCTGTTTTATAAGATTCCGGTAAACTAATCAAGACCCACCCAAATTGGTGGAGACATGCCTCCACTTAATCCAGTTTAACAATCACTCTTGATTAAGTCACATCTCCAGGGAAATGATCTAATTACAGTTTCAAACATACAATGCTGAATAAAGATTAGAAGAAAATGGGATTAGGATTAAAACATGGCTTTTCTAGGGCACAAACATCTTTTCAAACCAGCACACCAAGTCATTCAGTTCAGATGATAAATAATATAGGGAGTAATGGCCCAATACCAGTGGGGTCAGAAAGGTCTCTATCCATATGGGAGACTCGATCAAGTAAAGTGTGTCGTGGCCAGGATGAAACACCCTAGAATGGCTTCAGAAGTTCTCATCAGAAGCTTAAGTGGTCTGATATTTTCTAAGGGGTCCTACTGACCTATTTCAGGGGTCACTGGAGAAGACCCCTCAAGGATAAGGCAGGTCCCCTGGACTCTCTTTTGCTGTCCAGGACAAGAAGTCCTCAGAGGATATGTGGTGTGAGGCCTGTGTAACAGTGCAGCTGAGTGGAGAAATAAGATTCTGACAGAGTTGCTGTGACTGGCCTCCTGGGTGGGGCCTGGACATGAAGCAGAGAGAGGAACCTGGGAAAGTGTAGAGGAACAAGCCATGAGGTTTGCAAAGCCAGAAGATGGGGAAAGACAATGGAGAAGTGGAGGCAGCAAATGACCATAAGTAGAAGAGGAAGGGAACCTGGGAAGATGCTGCTGGAAATATTTGGGTATTTGGGTATACGGCCAGGACTGGAGGAGGGAGAGTGTATGGAATGAGGAAGGGAGCAGAGTATCATGGGACCTGGAGGTGATCTCCTGCAGAGGGAGAGAGGAGCCAGGAAGGATAATGTGGGGAGGTCCTGAAACAGTGGGTGGCCATGCAGTGAACCTTGAGGCAACCTGTTCTCTCCATCTGGAACCAGCCCCTCAAAATCTTCTTGGCCTGTCATGTGGCCATTTCCATCAAAGAGTGAAACTGGTCCTACAGGAAAGAACCACAAGATGCAGCATTTGTCATCTTGCATGCTGAACTATGTATGTCTGTATCACTCCATTCTTTTTCACTCTCATTTTTAGTCCTGGAATGAGTATTTATTGGTTCTAAGAACTGAGACCTCTGGTGTCAAAAGGTCATTGTTTGTCCCAGGATATCTTGCTTAGGAGGATAAGGTGGTAAACCAATAAATCCATCACTCTTGCTTCAGATATTACTGATATCAATTATCCATATAAATAATTTGCACACATGAGTAAAAGTTATCACCTGGACAAACAGTACACCCATCAGACAAAATCTGTCTTAAGATTTCATTCAAGACCAAGCTCATGTTATTAGTCTTAGTTGGGGTTCAATACAGGTCAGTTCACCCTTGAAAGATTTGCCTTAGTCCACTCATTTGCATATCCTGAAATCCTATAAGATTCCACCCCTGTCCTTCCCCTTCTGTCAAATGACAATGTCCCTTCACACTTATCAACTTAGTGTTGCTTGATCAACAGGGTATTTGATGGTCTTTGGTAACTGAGAGTTGACCATTCAAAGTGACCTGAGCAGTTTACAACGAAACAAACTGATGTCCTGTTCTTTTAATTCACTCCTCAACTTGCAGACCTATTTTAGCTGGGAACTGTGATAAGTTTATTTCAATTGAGATGTGACCCATCCCATTCAAGCTGGTTCTTAATCCCCTTACTATAGTCCTTTATAAGAAGACAAATTAGACACAGAAGTTAAGAGATGAAATGCTATGTGTCCTTAGTCCCCCTGGGGCTTGAGGGAGAGGGAGACCAAGATAGGGGAATGAGTTTTTGTCTCACTTCCCCATCTACCTGTGTCACTGAAGATGGCACTGATGTCACTATCCCACAACTGACAATAATAGCCTCAGCCTCAGCCTCAAGACCTCTGATTGTCAGGGTGGCCATGTTCCCTGAACTGGAGCCAGAGAATCAGTCAGGGATCCCTAAGGGCTGGCTGCTATCTCTATATAAGACCAGCTCAGGGGCCTGGCCTGGCTGTTTCTGGTATCAAAAGAAGCATTTACCCCCAGTGCCATCTCCAGAGCAGGTAAACCTGGCCATCTTTCCCATGGCCACTAACACTGAACATGGCTGGGTCAGTGTGTAGGAGATCATGGAATCTGCAAGAGAGAAAAGGGGAGGTGGGTGGTATTGAGGGGCTCTCCCTTGGGGATTGCTGGACATGCTTTGTTGGTTTGATCTCCAGGATTCTGGGACCCTACATGGCAGCCCCTCACATCAGCCCCTGAGACAATGGCCCAGGGCTCCACTGGTGGAAGGAGAATTTGATGGAATTATAGTAACCCACCCCCTCTCTTGGCAAATGCGGTGTCCTCTGGGGATCACAACACAGGGAGCAAAGCACTGAGCAATGGGTGACCCTGGGGCCAGCCCCTGTGCAGTGAGCCAGGAGGGTGAGGAGGAGAGGGGTCCAGGCCATGGTGGAGATGCCCCCAGATCTGCTCCCTGAGTCCCCAGTGATGGGAAGCATTCCCTCAGGCCTCTCTTTTCCCTGGCCAAGGAGAACTTCAGTTATGCAAATCAACTTGACCTCAGGGTTGGCTGCTGAGGGCGCTTTGTGGCTTTCAGGGAAGAGCTCAGCCTGCAGGGACACAAAAAGGGAGAGGAATTGCCCCTGCACATGCACCCTCAGCCCCTCAGTTCTTCCCACTATGGGTCTCCTGAGTCTAGGCTCATTTCTACCCCCAGTCCTTGTCTGGGCATTACTCATGGGTGGTCCAGGCCACCGCAGTGCTGAGAAGGGACATGTGTCTGCATTTTCCAGGGAGTCTGACATCCCTCTTCCTGGGATGGTCCTAAGTCCTGTCCTGGAGGTGGCCATGGACACAGTGTGATGCCGGGATCACATGGGACCCAGAGGTGTCCACCCCTAAACCCACAAGCACTTTATGAAGGAGCTCAGATTCCAGGTCTTCCCCAAGCTCCACCTTTGGGAACTTTAGTATGATGTGTTACTTGACATTTAAGGACTCAGTGCAGTGACTTTCACAGCCTCTTGCACAGGTGAAAGTAGGAGGGCACTAGGATCAGGGCAGCGTGTACCCCTGACCCTAATATGAAGTTGTAAAGCCAGAATCAAGCTTATTCCTGTCAACTTCCCCTGGGGGTCCTAAGGCAGGACTGAGTCTGCCTTTGGCTGTGAGCACCTTGGATAGGTCAGCGGAAAGCAAGAAGCAGCTACAAAGGGGTTAGAAATGGGGAACTTGGGACCACAGGGAGGATGAGGCATTTAGGAACAGTTACACTGATTTAGTACATCCAGATGGGCTGGGAGGGGAAGTGAATGCCTACATTTATGTACAGAGGAAGAAGCAGCATCTTGAATAGCCAGAGAGGAGACTCTCCAAGGCAGAAGGATTTGTATGTCACTTTCAAGGACTTGTGTAGAAATAGGAGCCTGCTCCTTCAGGTCTGAGGTCTCTATCACTAACCTTCCCTGCAAGTCAGAATCTCCCCAATGCTGAGCGTCCCATCCCAGGGGCTTTGCCAGGTGACTCTTTGCTGACCCCAGGGGGCTACTCTGCACTGTCAGCTGGAAACCCAGGGGGTCCTTGTCCAGGTGGAGATTCAGAAGTGAGTGGGGAACAAGCTACATCCATCATCCATGGGGAAGAGTCTGTGTTCTCAATGACCTGAAAGTTCAGAGGCAAAATAACAAGAGTCAAGGGTCAAAACCATTTCATATGTGATGTGGCCTCAAAATAGAAGAATTTCAGAGATGCGGTGAGTGAGAATTTCCAGGTATTAACTCAGATAATATATCAGAGCTGCTCAGCTCATACAGATGCCTCCAAGATGGTCCAGATGGGCAGTGAAGGTTAGACTCATGTGCATTCAGACCAGCCCTCTGTCCATTCCCTAGTTGACCTGGGACCTAAGATGCATGATGGGTGGTTTCCCTCTCCATTTACCCCAATGTGAACCTGTGTCATGGAACAGAGGGTTCTCTTGGGATGCTGTGAGAGCCTCTGATCATGGCAACACCCAGGGTCACCCATGGTGACCCATCCGTACTCTCCCTAATGCTCCTCAGATCATTGACCTCACTTGAGTTATATTTGACAGAGAAGGGAAGGGGCAGATGGAGGGAGTTAAAATCTCAAGGTCACTGGGAGAGAAGGAGAAAAGAGATGGACCTGAGAACCCCAGGCCTGAAACAACAAACTCTTCTGCATGGATGGGGAGCCAGTCTGTACTGAGCTGAGAAGAGTGTTTGGGAAAATCTTCTGGCAGAATTCTCTGGGGCTTTGATGATAACAGTTCTGCCAGCTGACTGTGGGGGGTGTTGCTGCATCTTGGGAAAGAAAATCAGGTTCCTGGGAGGGCTCCTGACCACCTGCTCCTGTAGGGGGATGACCACAAACCACAGGAATGAAAACCTCAAATTAGAAGCAATTAGGGCAGCCTTTCATGATCTCATCATCCTTATGGACATGTTAAATATTGTTCAGGTCTTGTGAATTGTGCTGGTTTGAAAAAATTATGTACCCCCCCAAAATTTTAATGCTCATCCATCTTGTGGAGACATCCATTCCACTTAATCCCTATTAAGTACTGTAGGGTGAAACTTGATTAGATTATCTCCATGGAGATGTGACTCACCCAATTGTGGATATTAATATTTCATTAGAGGGAGATGTGACTCCAGCTGTACCAAGTGGGGTTTGATTGATTTACTGGACGTATTTAAAACAGGAAACATTTTGGAAAAAAACTTCAGAATCACAAAGCCATGAGAGTCAGGATAGCCCACTCAGCCAGAGGCCTTTGTAGATGAAGAAGGAAAATACCCCTGGGGGAACTTCCTGAAACAAGAAACCTGGAGAGGAAGTTAGCAGATGTTGCCACGTTCACCATGTGCCTTTCCAATTAAGAGAGAAACTCTGAATTTCATCAGATTTCTTGAACCTAAGTATCTTTCCCTGGATGCCTTAGATTTGACATTTTTATACCCTGCTTTAATTTGAACATTTTCATGGTCTTAGACCATGTAAACTTGCAGCTTAACAAGTTCCCTTTTTTAAAAGCCATTCTGTTTCTTGTACATCACATTCCGGCAGCTTGCCTACTAGAACATGGATCCTGTGCATCAAAAATCAGTTTTGATCACTAGAGTGTGGTCCTTGAAGTTACAAGTGACCCTCTGTGCCAAGCCCCACATGACTATGCCTTCACCCCATTGTGAGGAAGCAGCAAGAGGGGAGGGGCCTGGCTGCACAGGGCTTGGGACCCCTGTCCTTCAGGATGTCTGAGAAGAGGACACTGCCCTGGGTTCAGGGGGTTCTTTTCTATTATTCTATTCCCCCTCCCTTTTTCTTTCATTAGCAGTAGAACTAGTCTAAGTTTTCAAACATCCTTCCATGAGTTCACTTGAAGAAACAGTGTCACGGGCTCCCCCTTACCCTCTGTCTGGGCACAAGTATTAATAGTTTACCCTATTGGCAGGTGGTCCATCAGCATGACAAGGATTTTGCAGACACCATATCCCAATTATAGTGGTCAGTCCTTTACCAAGAGATAACGATCTTTCCTTCTGATCCCACATCCCTTTCAAGGAAATCAGCTCTCATGTAAACTACTTGCATAGATGGAGGAAACTTCCTTTTTAATAATTTCACCATTTTCCATTTCTACTTTAGGTAAGTGGCCTAAAATTCAATCTCATAAAACTATAAACCTAAGTAATGATTTTGAAAAAAAAAGTAGCCTATTAAAGAATTTGATTTCAGGCTTCAAAAATGATTTTTCCTTTTGGAAGGACATAATTAACTTCAATGATACATGTGGGTTACTGTCCATGTATTTCTGGTTAGACTTAATCTACACATATATACCTCCTGCTCTACTACAATGAGATCACTGTTGGAGATGGCTCACTGAAGGCTTAAGTGGTTGGCTGTCAGCTGAGGGCATGAGCATTGGAGCACCATGCTCAGCTGACATAGAAAACTGCTGAAGCAAATGTTCTCGAGGATGCTGACTCAAGAGCCAGTAGAGACTTGAATAGAGAGCATGCTGATAAGAAATAAACAGTTCCTGAGACAAGGAGCTGGGAAACAAACCTTGTAGGGTTGCAGGCATGACAGATGTTCAAAAATAATCTTGCTTTGATTATACTCCCTAAAGCAGTTCCCAAATAAGAGCATAATAATAAGTGGATGTCAGTTTATTTGGGGCTCTTGCTCTTGCTCCTGATGCACTTGAGTCCCCTGACCCTGCTTAACTAACTTCCTGTGTCTGTCATTTCTTAATCTGTGTGGTGCCCCTTCTTCTCCCCTGCTCTCCAGGGAAATCCTGGCAACTGGCACTGAAGCAGGGACAGAAAAAGGGAAGTCTCCAGCAGATTGGAGAGGATTTTGTCATGTCACCAGGACCCAGAAGGAGGGAGAGTCCGGACTCCAAGAACTTGATAAAAAGTTTTGTTCTGGGAATGTGCTAACCAGGTTTACAAAGGGGCAATATTCTTCTTTACATGCTGAATGTAAAACTTTGCTTATACTTTGTTAAGGGCAAATGGGGTGAAAATAAAAAAGGATAAACTCACAGATTTATTTTGCATTATTGAGAAATAATGTCATTGGTTGCCAGAAAGAAGAACTGAAGAATTTAAATAGTCCATGAAGTAATAAAGGAATTCAAAAAGGTTTACAGGCAAGTATAGGTCTGTAAAATAAACCTATATTAAAAAGCAGAAAGATATTCCTGTTCTATTTGGTCTTGTGTAATTTAATTATAGCCGTATTACAACCATTTCAACATAGAAGTTCAGAAAATGAAAGTGATAATGGACATTAAAGTGATAGGCCAGTTGATGCTACAGATGAAATACAAAGGGAGGAAAAGTCCACTTCTTTTCCTTCTGAGGCATTTTCTTTTTTGCCCTCTGTAGATAAATTATCCCACAAAGGAATTTATTTTGAACAACCAGAATATACTTAGAGTCCTCCTCCTTTTGCTCTTCCCAATAAAGTAACAGATGAATGTCCACCACAATTTTCAGTTGTGGTTCCTAAAGGACCAATGGACTCATTGGGAATTCGACAAGCAAAGCTCAATTAGTGGGGTAGCTGGAAACTAATATGTTTCCAGTACTAATTACTCAAACTCCTCATAATGACCAATTTACTCAAGGAGGGCACTGATTTGAGCATGTACCTCTTCTTTTTAAAATTTTAAGAGTCAAAAGCTGCTTGTACTCAATATGGCACCTCCTCTCAATATACTGTGGGACTTTTAAGAGGACTAACACAGTCTGAGAGATTAATTCCATGGGACTGAGAGATACTTGCTCATGCTGCCTTAAGAGCTGCTCAGCTTTTACAATGAAAAATGTGTCTATTAGATGAAGCAAATCAACAAGCAGCTCAAAATGCTAATGCACAGCCACCAGTGCCAGTCCCAGCAGATCAGATTATGGGCACTGGACCATAAGCTTTGATAGGAGTTCAGGTGCAGTATGATGATGTGGCTATTGTTCAAATTTGACTTGCTTGTATTAGAGCTTGGGAACAAATTACTCCTCCTGGGACTGTTACCCCTTCTTTTAGAAAAATTTTACAAGGAACTAATGAACCATGTACTGATTTTATAGCTCAATTAAAAGAGAATATAGAAAAATCAGTATCTCAGGTGGAATTAAGAGATTTGTTATTACAAAGGCTTGCTTTTGATAATGCTAATACTGAATGTCAAAAGGCCTTATGCCTTATTAAAGCTGCTGGGGAACATCTAGAGGATAATCTTAAATGTTGCAGAGTCATTGGTTCTGAACCACATAGAATGCAAATGTTAGCTGAAGCTATTTCTGGAATAAACATAAAAGGGTCCCCAAAAGGGAAATGTTTCA
Source organism: Tamandua tetradactyla (assembly GCF_023851605.1). Classification (NCBI taxonomy): domain Eukaryota; kingdom Metazoa; phylum Chordata; class Mammalia; order Pilosa; family Myrmecophagidae; genus Tamandua; species Tamandua tetradactyla. Next base: position 15,294,154 of record NC_135338.1, read on the forward strand.
AATGTGGAAAATTTGGACACATGAAAAAAGATTGCAAAACTAGAAATAATTTTGGAGCTCATTCCAAAACTAATAATGGTAATTTGGAAGTTAGATCAAGAAGAAATGCTCCCAGAAAATGTTCTAAATGTCAAAAAGGTTATCCTTGAAGCAATTAATGTAGGTCCCGATTTGATTTTGAAGGCAATTGGTTATCTGGAAACTGGATATGGGGGCCAGCTCAGGGCCCCTGTCAAAACAATGCTGGATGGATGCAATACCCAGTATAAACTCGCCCTGGTGATGTGTCCAAGATCCATCCCCTGCAATCAGCAGGAGAGCTGCAGTAGATTTACCTACTGTTGAAACTATTATGCTAGTCCCTGAAATCTAATCCTCAAAAATTAAGATGGGAATATATGGCCCTATTCCTGCACAAACAGTAGGACTCATGCTAAGAATAAGTAGTTTAAGTAGTAAAGGCATCTTTGTTCATATAGGAAACATTGATGAGAATTATAAGGATGAAATCCAAGTTATGATTTCAGTGGAAGGTCCATGTCAAATTGTAGAAGGAGACTGGATTGCTCAATTATTTATTTTACCATATATAGAATGGGACATTCAGGAAAGAAAAGGATGAGAGAATTTGGCAGTACTGGAAAACAAGTATACTGGCAAGAGTTATTAACAAGAGAAAGACTCATGCGCTATACAGACTGAAAGTAAATATTTTAAAGGACTTGTAGACAAAGGAGCAAACATTACTGTCACTGCTTTAAAATACAGGCCAGTGAACTGGTCTCTGCAAACATTAAGCCACCCTTTACATGGAATTGGCATGGTTAATGTTGTCCAATAAAGTGTTAATATCCTATCTTGTAAAGGGCCAGATGGTCAAACAGGAATCATTCAGTCTTTATGTTCTGGAAATAGTGCCATGACCAGCATGGCTCAGTGTCAGGACTGAAGGGAGGTGACAGTGAATTAAGAAAAAAAGAAAAGAGACAAAGATATAATTAAAGCTTGGACCAGGTGGGGCTCTGAGCTCTGATGGAGACCCATAGACCCCAAGAGGTTCAGCACAGCTTATTTATAGGGCTGTGAGGTAAAGAAATTAACAAAAGTATAACTGAAGAACTGGGGAGGAGGAAGTACCAGCTGAACCATCTGCTTCCCTGTGCCTGGATGAATCAAAAATTACACGTTTTCCAAGGTCTCCTTCTATCCCAGACTCAAGCAGCTTTGTAATACTTAGTCTTTTCAGGACATCAGGTGCCTATTACCACAAAGACAGCTTTGCTATATCTCTGCAGCAAGCATGTGACCTCTGTCTCATCCATGCCCAACACATAACAATAAATCTCTGGGGTGGAGACTTATTAGAACAAAGGGGAGCATATGTTAACATTCCATTCTTAGCTTCCACAGTAAAGGACATGATGAAAAATACGGGTTATAATTCATTTCAAAGCCCCTCACAAAATTTTAATATTCAAGGACGAAGTTTTTGCAAAAGCCTTGGCTATCCAAATTTATAATTGGGGCTGCTGCTGACATTACACCCCAACCCATACCCTTAACTTGGAAAACAAATGAGCCTGTATGGGTTGAGCAGTGGCCCTTATCTAAAGAAAAATTACAGGCTCTAATTCAACTGGTTCAAGAAGTGTTTAAAGCCAGACATGTAGAAGAATCTCATAGTCCTTGGAATTCTGCAGTGTTTGTTGTAAAAAACAAAACAAAACAGGAAAATGGAGAATGTTAACTGGTTTAAGAAAAATTACTGCTGTAATTAAACCTATGGTACTGTGACAACCTGGCTTATCCACACCAGTTATGATTCCTCAAAATTAGTTTATTACTGTGATAGATTTTAAAAATTGCTTCTTTACCATACCTTCAACAGAGTAAGATAAAGAGAAATTTGCTTTTACTGTGCCCACATACAATTATCAAGAGCCAGTACATAGATATCAGTGGAAAGTTCTTCCTCAAGACATGTTAAATAGCCCTACAATATGCCAGAGATATGTTGGGTCGGCTTCGCAACCTATCTGAGACAAATACCTTGAAGCATATATCATTCATTATATGGATGGAATTTTAGCAGCCATGGAACAAGAAGAACAGTTACAATTTTCTTTTCAAAGCTTAGAATAAACATTAAATAAAGTAAGATTAGAAATAGCACCAGAAAAAAATTCAAAAAACAGTTCCATATAAATATTTGGGCAGTATAGTAAATAAAACTACTGTTACTTCTCAAAAGGTTTAAATAAGGAAAGATCATTTACAAACACTAAATGACTTCCAAAAATTATTGGGAGATATTAATTGGTTATGACCCATGCTCAGAATACCTACTTATACCTTACATCATTTATTTGCTATTTTAAAAGGAGATCCTCAGTTAGATAGTCCCAGAATTAACCATTCAGGCTGAAAAAGAATTAGAATAGCTTCAAGAACATATTCATTCAGCTCAATTGCATAGAATTCAAATTGGAGTACCTGTATGGCTTTTTATTTTTTCAAAAAACACCAAATCAATTTTTTAATTAATTTTTTTAAAAAATTACAATAAAGAAACAAACATTCTTAACATATGCTCATTCCGTTCTACATATATAATCAGTAATTCACAATATCATCACATAGTTGCATATTCATCATCATGATCATTTCTTAGAACATTTCCATCAATTCAGAAAAAGAAATAAAAAGACAACAGAAAAATAAAAAGAAAACAGAAAAAATATATATACATACCATAAAGTTAGATCGGGGGAACAGGGAAAGTCACCGTGACTCGAGCTGTGTAAAATGTGCTGCCCCTTCTAGACGTCACCTGACCCTCTTGCTTAAAAACTGCCTGCACCAAGACCCAGGCACGAACTCACAACTCCCTATTTTGAGTTCTATGAGCTCTGCTGAGAAGCACAGGAATAAACTCACTCACTCTAAGGTTTCTTGGCCTGTTTTTTCTCTTTCGCCTCCAAAACCTTTCACATACCCCTTACCCCTCCCTTTCATTGATCACTAGCATTTCAAACTAAATTTATTTTAACACTTGTTCCCCCTATTATTTATTTTAATTCCATATGTTCTACTCATCTGTTGACAAGGTAGACAATCACACAGCCACATTGTGAAAGCTATATCATTGTGCAATCATCATCAAGAAACATGGCTACTGGAAAACAGCTCTACATTTTCAGGCAGTTCCCTCCAGCCTCTCCATTACTTCTTGGATAGCAAGGTGATGTCTACTTAATGAATAAGAATAACCTCCAGGATAACCTCTCAACTTTGTTTGGAATCTCTCAGCCATTGACACTCACTCTTTCCCCTTTTGGTTGAGAAGGTTTTCTCAATCCCTTGATGCTGAGTCTCAGCTCATTCCAGGATTTCTGTTGCCAGGAAGGTCCACACCCCTGAGAGTCATGTCCCACGTAGAGAGGGGGAGGGTGGTTTGCTTGTTGTATTGGCTGGAGAGAGTGGCCACATCTGAGCAACAAAAGAGGTTCTCTTGGGGGTGACTCTTAGGCCTAATTTTAAGTAGGCTTGACTTATCCTTTGTGGGGTTAAGTTTCATATGAACAAACCCCAAGACTGGGGCTCAACCTATAACTCTGGTTGTCCATACTGCTTGTGAGAATATTAAGAATTCAACTTAGGGAGCTTGAATTTGTCCCCATTCTCACCATTTCCTGAAGGGGACTTTGCAAATATTTTTCCACTCACTGATCAAATCACTCTGGGATTCATCAGGGCATCAATCTGGATGAACCAACAAAATCTCATGTCCTACCCAAGGTTCCATGCACTTATGGTATTCAACCAACTATCTACATAAGTTATATTAGGAGATGCACTAGTCAAAATATAAATTTTGTAAGAAATAAACATTTTTTGCTTTAGTCTCATACATGAGTTGAAATTTTAAAATATTACTTACCATCTATTTTCAGCACCCTGCAATAATGACATTCCTTTGGTCTTACTCATGCAAAAACATTTTTTAAATTTGCACATTTAGTCACTAGCATTATACACTCTATGCATTCCTAGATTATACCATCTCAGTCTTTATCATCTATCTTTCTTTGTGATTTCATTTATGCCCCCAGCCCTCCTCCTTCTATCATTCTCACATTCAGTTTCATTCAATATTTTAACATTATTGTATTACAGTTAGGTAGTATTGGGCTGCCCATTTCTGAGTTTCTATATTCAGTTCTGTTGCACAATCTGTATCCCTTCTGCTTCAATTACCCAATATCTTACCCTGTTTCTATCTCCTGATGGTCTCTGTTACCAATGAAATATTCCAAGTTTTTTCACTAATGTCAGTTCATATCAGTGAGACCACACAGTATTTGTCCCTTCATTTTTGACTAATCTCACTAATCTCAACATGGATGGACCTTGAGAACATAGTGTTCTCAAGGTCCATCCATGTTGTTACATACTTCATAACTTTATTCTGTCTTACAGCTGCGTAATATTCCTTTGTATGTATATGGCACAGTTTGTTTAGCCACCCTTCTGTTGATGGTAATTTTGGCTGTTTCAATATCTTAGTAATTGTAAGTAATGCTGGTATAAACATTGGTGTGCAATGTCCATTTGTGTCCTTGCCCTCATGTCCTTTGAGTAGAGACAGCATATAGATGGGTCCTGTTTTTTAATCCATTGTGCCAGTCTATGTCTTTTGATTGGGGAGTTTAATCCATTAACATTTAGTGTTATTACTGCATGTATAGTATTTTCTTCTACCATTTTGCCTTTTGGATTTTATATGTCATGCCTAATTTTCCTTCTTTTTACCTTTACTCGTAGTCTTCCTTTCTACATTCTTCTCCACACTTCTCTCTTCTGTCTTTTCATATCTGTCTCTAGTGCTCCCTTTAATATTTCTTGCAGAGCTAGTCTCTTGGTCACAAATTCTCTCAGTGATTTTTTTGTCTGAAAATGTTTTAATTTCTCCCTCATTTTTGAAGGACAATTTTGCTGGATATAGAATTCTTGGTTGGTAGTTTTTCTCTTTTAATAATTTAAATATATCATTCCACTGTCTTCTCGCCTCCATGGTTTCTGCTGAGAGATCTATGCATAGTCTTATTGGGCTTCCCTTATATGTGATGGACTGCTTTTCTCTTGCTGCTTTCAAGATTCTCTCTTTCCCTTTGACCTCTGACATTCTGATTAGTCAATGTCTTGGAGTACATCTATTTGGATATTCTCTTTGGGCTACGCTGCACTTCTTGGATCTGTAATTTTAAGTCTTTCATAAGAGTTGGGAAATTTTCAGTGATAATTTCTTCCATTAGTTTTTCTCCTCCTTTACCTTTCTCTTCTCCTTCTGGGACACCCAGAACATGTAATTTCATCTGCTTCATATTGTCCTTCATTCTCTGAGTCCCTGCTCATAGTTTTCCATTTTTTTCCCTATATTTTCTTTTTCTTGCTCAATTTCAGATGTTCCATCCTCCAGTTCACTAATCCTATGTTCTGTCTCTCGAAATCTACCATTGTAGGTTTCCATTGTTTTTTTCAACTCTTCTACCATGCCTTTCATTCCCATAGGTTCTGTGATTTGTTTTTTCAGACTTTTGATTTCTTCTTTTTGTTCATTCCTTGCCTTCTTTATATCCTTCCTCAATTCATTGATTTGATTTTTGATGAGGTTTTCCATGTCTGTTCGTATATTCTAAATGAAATGTTTCAGCTCCTGTATCTCATTTAAATTATTGGTTTTTTCCTTTGACTGGGCCATATCTTCAATTTTCCTAGTGTGATTTGTTATTTTTTGCTGGTGTCTAGGCATTTAATTACCTTAATTAGTTTATTCTGGAGATTGCTTTCACTTCTTTTACCTACCTTTTACCTTCTTTTGCTGGATGAATTTGTTGTCTGTCTGTTCTTTGACATTCAGTTCAGCTTTTTGTGGACCTCTAGCTTAGCTTTTGTTTAACATAGGAGAATTTTTAAGTTCTTGTTTTCTTGTTTCTTTCCCTGCTTGTATGGTGCTTTTTCCCCTCCACTCTGAGAGGGGTCTACATAGGTATTATAGACCCCAGCTGGATTTTCCCAGACCAACGTGGCCTCCTATGAGGAGGAAAGATTCACCTGCATCAGTTTTCCCTGAGGGTGAGACCCAGCAGGTTGACAGACTTTCCTGTGAGGTCTCTGGGCTCTGTTTTTCTTTTCCTGCCCAGTATGTGGTGCTTGTGTTTCTGCAGGTCCCACGAGCATAAGATGACGTGGTACCTTTAACTTTGGCTGGGGGCATGGTGGAGAGAGAGGAGAGGTTGTAGGCTGGTTTTAATGGCTTCAAATTACCAAGCCCTGGTGTCTGAATTCCTTGAGAGAGGGATTCAACCTGAGTTGGGCTTCACCCCTCCCCTGGGGAAGGCACAGATTCCAGACAAGCCCTCAAAATGAGTTTGTTTCTGCCTATGCCCAGGGCAGTTGCAGCCTGAGGAGCCCTGCCACTCTATCCAAAGGCAGTCAAGTCTTTGTAGAAACACAGCCACAAAACCTCTGTTTCCTTCTCTTTTTTTCCTTTTTCCATTAGCCCTGCCCCCTTGTCACTGGGGCAAAAATGAGCAACCTCCACTTTGACCAGGTTCACCTGAGCTGGAGGCCTATTTTTAGTAGTCAGAATTTGTTAATTAATTCCACAATTAGCGTTTGCTTGGGCTCAGCCCCTGCTGCTGTTAAAGTCTCTTTCCTTTCCTCTCTGGCAACGGCACCACTGGAGCCTATTTTTTAGTAGTCAGAATTTGTTAATTAATTCCACAATTAGCGTTTGCTTGGGCTCAGCCCCTGCTGCTGTTAAAGTCTCTTTCCTTTCCTCTCTGGGAAACAGCCATGGGGGAGGGGCAATGGCCACCACAGCTTGGAGAATTCACGGTTCTGTGGGGGCTCGCAGCCAGTCCAGCTGGTCCAGACTGGGGTACGCTGTGTGTCTGGTCACTGATGTGGCCCCAGGAGCTGTTCTGTATTGTTTCTGGTTATTTACTAGTTCTGGAGGATGAACTAAAATGTGCACATTGCTAAGCTGCCATCTTGGCCCAGAAGTCTAGAGTAAATTACATTTTAATTTTATTTATTTAATTTTTATTTTAACATTTGTTCCCCCTATTATTTATTTATTTTTAATTCATATGTTTTACTCATCTATCCATCAGGTAGATAAAAGAAACATCAGACACAAGGTTTTCACAATCACATAGTCACATTGTGAAAGCTATATCATTACACAATCATCTTCAAGAAACATGGCTACTGGAACACAGCTCTACATTTTCAGGCAGTTCCCTACAGCCCAAATTACATTTTTAGACAAAGCTAGCAATATTTTCCAAAATTAAAAAGTTTGCATGAATTGAGGCATTGTTGGAAATTTCTGCAAATCACTTTAATGTCTGGCTTAAGACAAGGCAGTTAGTTTCTCATGTCTCCTGCAACATATTGATCTGCTGCAATATGTTGTTCTGGTTGAAGTTTAGGAGGAAAACACACTCTAACAAAGGGCTATCATTGGTGGCCTATGGAATCCTGCTGAACCAGCAGCAGGACTCATTCCAAAAGAAGAAATAGAGGAGGCCCAGCCAGGACTCTCCCAAACTGCCCCACAACAGGGCCAATAGAGATTCCCAAGAGAGAGGCACTGAATGTCAGGGCAGCCAATCCTTAAGCATTATACTAGAAGATCTTACAGAGACACAGCTGCCTTGAAACAGTGAATTGACTAAAAGTTCCCTTGTGTATGTTGCACCTATAGCTATGCTTTTTAGATGAGATAGGGCTGGGGATAAAAGTGGTTGAATGCCAGGGACTTCTATGAAGGTTTTGGGAAAACATCTGGGCATGTGCTCTTTTCTCAAAACAAGAAATATTCAGGGCAGGCAAGAATTCAATGCTATAGCAAGAAAATCTCAGCATGCTTCCAAGGAGTATGGAGGGGAGCATGGGGAGGAGGCAGGGATGAGGTCAGTCCTCAGGCAGGTAGGAAATGCACTAAGTATCATGCAAGGCCTTGTGACTGAGGGACAGAGGAGACATTTACAGTGAACCTATGTGTATTAGTTAAGGTCCCCTAGAGAAACAGAACCAACAGGAGATATCTGCAAATATGAGCCTTAAAAAGGTATCTCATGCAATCTTGGGAATGGAAAAGTCCAAAATCCATAGGGCAGGCTGTGAAGCTGGTAGCTCCAATGCAGTGTCTGGATGAACTCCACAGGAGAGACTTACTGGCTGAAGAAGCAGTGAGAAGTTTCTCTTCTTCCTTAAAAATCATCACCTGGCTGGATAATCTCATTGGTGGGAGACACCTTAGTTGATCACAGATGCAATAAGCCACAGATACAGTCAACTGACCGATGATTTAATATACCAGCTTTTCAGTTTTTACCAACAGCCATGAAATACCTTTTCAGCAATGGTCATTTCAGTGCTTGTCTGACCAAACAACTGGGCATCACACCTGGCCAAGTTGATACCAGAACTAACCACCACACCATTTGGAGAATGCAGTGAATGGACATGCAAGATCTGATTTCAGGAGAGCAGTCAGAGACCTGAAGATGAGGTTAGATTTGGACAGAAGTGTCTGCCATAGAAATGAGGTCATGGATGAGAGGACCTTGAAGCAAGGATGAGGTGAAGGGACAGATGCTGAAAGGCCAGCACCAAGTCTCCTATGCCTATCACTGTCTTGGCAAAATGTGCAGATCTTTTCCACCTAAGGCTTAAAAATGGATTTGATGTGGGAAAATATCAGAGGTTGTTGGATCTGCATTTCTAGGCTAGGGGATATGGTGGAATTCTCTATATCAATTGTGTATTGTTTTTGCAACTGTTCTGTAGCCTGAAATTATTTCAAAATTAAAAGTTTATTTTTAAAAAGTGGGTTTGAATTAAACACACATACATTCTGTAATTATTGGGTATGGAAGAGATTACTGCAGCATGGTAAGTGCCCATGAGTCAAACCCTTATATTGTTCCCTTCTCTTGAATCCTAGTGGAACCTGAGTCTTACTTCTTTTTGTTATTGTTGACTTAAATAACAAAAAATTATTGCCTCATGGATTTGGAGGCTAGATGTCCAAATCAAGAGGTTTACGTTCATTCAAGAGTTCAGCATTTCTCTTTCAACACGGCAAACATGATGATAGTCTGCCGGCTTTCTCTCTTGGCTTTGTGCTTTATGAACTCCCCGAGGAGTGTTCTCCTTTTTCATCTCCAAAGTTCACTGGCTGGTGGCTCTCTGCTTTGTGGTTCTGCAGCATTCTTAAGCTTTCTCCAAAATGCTTCCTTTTTAAAAGGATTCCAGTAAACTAATCAAGACCCACGTGTGGAGACATGTCTCATCTAATCAAGGTTAATATTCACAATTGATTGAGTCACATCTCCATGGAGATAACCTAATCAAGTTTCCAACCTATATTGCTGAATAGGGATTAAAAGAAAGCATCACTTCCATGAGATTGATTAGGATTCAAACATGTCTTTTCAAAGGTATGTGAATCCTTTCAAACCAGCACAGCTGTCAAATGTTACATCATATTTTCATTGTACACTAGCTCATCCAAAAAGTACCACATACCCAACAGAACACTTTCCCATTCTCCTGGCAGCAATCCTTCACCATTCTACTCATCACCGTAAAAGCAAGAACCAGTGGCTGGCCCACTATGTACAAATCAGAAAAATATCCTCCAGCCACTTTTTTCTTCTCTCATGCCCCATACCTGAACCCCTGAAACCTGACAATGCCACAGCACTTCCCATATCTGAACACCTCTGTGGTTTTTCTTGACTACACTTTGTCCAATCTGGCACAGTCATGCATGCTTAAGGTTCTCCCTTCCTCCACATGGCTCCTTTCCAGCATCACCACAGCAAGCTTTAAAACATGAATCAGAACTTGGGAAGATCACTGGATCCTCTTTTCAATTAGAAAGATGCCCACCCTTCTTATTTCTTCTCCCCCCAAATCTTCCTGCTTCCCTCCCTGTCTTTCTCATCTCCCTGCTCTTTGCCCTCATTTCCATGGTTTCTTCCTGTTCTCAAAGTTGCCCAGTGCATTAGCGCAACATGTCCCAATGTCTAACACAGCAGCTCAACTGCCTGTGTCATTTTCCATATAACCCTGCCTGCTTTTTTACAAATTAGAAACAACTTACTACTTCAGAACAGAGGTCTTGATTTTTTTCTTCTGTTTTCTCAGCTAAATCTCATGAGTCAGAGCCTGTTTTTCTCCTTGAGCACTGCCTTTGCAGCCACTCAAGGACAATGTTTGTTGAATGAGACAGGGAGGGAGCAGGCAGCTGAGTTTTCCATCCTAAGGTTTATATATCAGCACCCCAAGTCTAACATGGGTAATTGCAATACCCTCATTTATATGCATATGTTCACTCCATTCTTTCATTGTTTCAGTCATTCATTCATTGTGTAACTGGGAGCCTGAAGCTCTGTAGGCAACAAACAGGAAAATGTCTGGGGAAATAGCAGGCCAAGTCCACACACATACACAAAAAAGTCAACCTGTCAACCCCGCTGTGACTCTGGAGGCACCATGACTTCCCTATGGCCTGCAGTAAGAGATCTGGGGTCACTTGAAATGACAGAGCCACATACCAGACCACACTCCCTTCCATTCCTTTCCAAGAACACAGTGCATGGTCCAACCAAGCTGAGTTTTTCCCAGACCCAAGTGATCAGTTATCAGATCCCAAATGTCCCTAGGCAGGCTAGACTGGCAGGGCCCTTACTTTCCTCCGTCACCTCATCTCTCCAGGAGGGAAGGATCCTCGCTCATCTCACTCTCCCCGTCTGTCCTGAAGGCTGACTCCTCCCTCTGGATGGACTGGCAGAAGGGGCACCAAGATCTGACCCAGACTGGTTCAAAGAGCTTGGCTTCAGTGCCACGGGAAACTAGCTCCTGCAGTGACAAGGTAGCTTATGTGCCTGTCCCCGCAAATTCTTTCCCTGGCTCTGCCCACTCCCCCTGTCCTGCCCACTTCCTCTTGGGGTACTCATTCCTTGCAGACCCAGCCCACTCCTGGCCCTGCCTCCTCAGGCTCCAAGTTCTCCCGCTCAGTGTGATGCAGCTCGAGAGGATTTGTCCCTGAGGTAAAGAAGAGACAAGAAAAATCTGAAGTCATTGTTAGGGTTGTGGGAGACTGAGTATAGAGAGGAGTGAAAGTGTCAGCCTCTGTGGAAGCCTCAGAAAAAAAGTCTGGGAAGATGTCCAGTGAGGAGGGGCTGGCTGGGGGAAGAACATTCTGGAATGAAACAGAGCTAAGGGCAAGCCATTGGGGGAGATGGACTGTTGCTTCCGGGCAACAGAAATGGGGCTAAAAGCTGCAAGTGGTGGGCGTCCGGGCTGGCCGAGTGTGGGTGTCGCCTCCCCCGAGGAGAGAGAGAAGGGTCTCTGTGTCCACCTCGCTGGTTCCTGGGGGCTTGGTGCCACCTCACACCGGGCCCCGAATCCCGAAAACCACCGGAGGAACCCTGGAAAGAATGTTCTTGGAAAGGAATGGAAGGGAGTGTGGTCTGGTGTGTGCCTCTATCATTTCAAGTGACCCCAGATCTCTTTACTGCAGGCCATAGGAAAGTCATGGTGCCTCCAGAGTCACAGCGGGGTTGACAGGTTGACTTTTTTGTGTATGTATGTGGACTTGGCCTGCTATTTCCCCAGCAGAGGGGGGTGTGTGTGGGGAGCTATGGGAGTGCCCTCTCCTGTCATCCTAGAGCCCCCAGTCTGCTGCTGTGGCCATGGGAGAGCAGCCCGTCCCCATTCCCAGACCCCACCCAGGCCCACCCCTCATGCCAGTCCCCTCCCCACCCAAGCCCCCCCCAGTTCATCCCCTCCCTCAGGACCTGCCCTGTCCTCTCCCCCGACAGCAGTCCCCTCCCCCACCCAATCCCCCCATCCCAATCCATTTCCTCCCAACCCAGTCCCCTCTCCATCTGAGCCCATTTCCACCCCCACCCAGTCCCCTCCCCATATGAGCCCATTTCCACCCCCACCCAGAGCCCTCCCTATCCATCCCCAGTTCCAGCCCCTCTCCCCAGCCCAGGTCAAATCCGGACATCCCACCCTCACCCCATGTTAGCAACTCTCACCTCAGCCCCTCCCACTCCTCCATTCAGCAATCCCTTCCCCATCTCATCCCACCAGAACAAACCCGTTTCCAATTCCCTGGGCAACCCCCTACCAGATCCTCAAGATCTTCTGAGATTTTGCCCCAGAAAGAGCTGAACATCAGGTTTGGTCAGACAAGAAACACCAACACTGGTAAGGATGCTTCTCTCATACTGAGCTCTGGGAAGCTTGAGTCAACACCTTCCTTCTTTCCCTCCAGGAATGTTGGTGAGAAGTGCTCGATTTGGACAAAACCACATAAGTTCAACCCTATTCCTTCATGTGTGTGTAGTGTGACCTGGGACTACACAGTGACCTCCAGAGCTCTTTCCCTTCTATAAAGTAGGAGTAGTATAGCATAGGGTTCCCGTGAAGGCAGATGAAATCCTGTGCTTCCCCCAGGTCACCCTGGGCTTCTGCTTGGTTAAAGTGCCCACAGTTATGATTTGTAACACCTCTGTATTTATTGATTGATCTTATTAGCTGACTGGGTGACCAGCTTGAAAGGAGGTGTCCTGGCCCTAGCAGTCTGGCTGTCTTGTCATGCTGGAAGGTGGGGGCCCAGAATGGAGTATGGGGCAAGGGTGGAAATTCACAAACAGCCTTGTTCCTGCAGGAATAGAGAGTTGCCTCCTGAGAAGAAGAAAATGAAGGGCCACAAATATTGGATGGAAACACAGTGGTCAGTCACTCTTGATGGAGCACAAAGTGTGCCACTTCAATTGTCCCCTGGCTCAGCCAGTAAGTAACTGGCTCAGCCAGTAAGGAACTGGAGCTCAGATTGGAAGAAAAAGAGGAGGCACACACTGACAGGGCAGTACTGGGTCTCCACTTTTCAGTTTCCTCAGCCCTGTTGGCAGAGGTTTTCACATGAGACTATTGTCCTATAAATGGATTCAGTGAAAACACAGCTTTCTTGTGGAGCATCATGGCAACTACACTCTGATTTGAGTGGAAACAGACCACTGAGACCACGGGAGACACAAGAAATGAAGACTTGCAAGACTCAAGGCCAGTCTGAATTGGACTCGGTGGGCAGAAGACTTCTTCAGGTAAGGTATTCCCCTAAACCGTGGCCTCCTCTGTCCTTGTCACTGAGAAGCTGGTATTGGGCAGAGATAACTGTATCATCCTTTACTGGATGCCCAGGACTATGTGGATGTGGAGAGAGAAGTATCCATTGCCTCATAGGAGAGGAAAAGTTGAAACATGTTCAGCTTAGACTTCTCATTTTTAGGTCGTTCAAGGACAGTGGCCACTCTTACCTCCACGAGCTTCAGAGAAGTTGGGACCTCATAGAAACATCTCTGGCTAGGACTTTTGGAATGTTCCCATTTTCCCTGAGGTTTACATGAAGTTAGTTTGCAAAATTTAGGTTGTCTGACAATTTAAAGAATTTAACTGAATCCCTCACCTTGAATGGGGGGCTACCAGTTTCTTACCAGGTAATCCTGGACAGGCTTCTCTTCTCCAGCCGCATTTGGGGTTCAGTGGCTTAAAAATTGGTACCACAGTAGTAGACATGAGATTTTCTATGCAGGCTATTCAAGGAATTGGATACAAAGTACCTGCACCACTTCTGGGCCCAGTGGATGCTCTGTAACAAAGATGTTCATGATTAGCATTGTTTCTAATCTCAGTCTCCTGCAGCTGATTACTGAAGGTGATTCCCTGGGAGTTACCCTGGCCATAGTGCACATTCCATTGGTATTGAGGGTAGAAATGTAGAAAATAATCTCCAGAAAGATGCCCAGATGGAGAATTTCCTTTAAAAGAGGCACAGTCTGGGTGCAAAGCTGGACTCTACCAGTGGAGTATAAAAATTGTATGAGCATCCCACTGAATTGAGGGGAAGTGAAAGGCATGGAGAATTTCCTGGGGTGGGGAAGGTCTCTTTCTTTGTGTTCTGACACTTCAGAGAATCAGTGTGTAAGCCATCCTGGAAGGGAGTCATCTCTATACTTGATAGATCCTTAAAAGCAAAATCCAGCCATAATTTTTTTCAGGGGGAAGGTATTGTTATCTGTGTACTATGATGAATAGGTACAGAGAAAAACTGAATTTTATTGATAGACCTAAAGGGGTCACTGTTAAAAAAACTCTACATGGGAGACATGATGGGGCTTTTTGAAGCTGCATTTGCATCAGTTGTTATCAAAGCTCAAGCAAATATCCAGCATCAAAATAGACTGGTATTCTAGTTTGCTAGCTGCCAGAATGCAATATACAAGAAATGGAATGGCTTTTAAAAGGACAAATTTAATAAGTAACTAGTTTACAATTCTAAGGCCAAGAAAATGTCCCAATTACAGCAAGTCTATAGAAATGTCCAATCAAAGGCATCCATGGAAAGATACCTTGGTTCAAGAAGGCTGATGAAGTTCAGGGTTCCTCTCTCAAGTGAGAAGGCACATGGCAAACACAGTCAGAGTTTCTCTCTCATCTGGAAAGGCACACAGTGAACATGCTTAGGGTTCCTCTCACATCTGAAAGAGCACATGATGAACACAGTGTCATCTGCTCACTTCTTCTCCTGGCTTCCTGTTTTTTGAAGCTCCCTGGAAGGCATTTTCCTTCTTCATCTCCAAAGGTCACTGGCCTGTGGGCTCTCTACTCTCATGGCTATGTCATTCTTCTCTGCTCTCCCTGAATCTTCTTCTTTCTCCAAAATGTTTCCTTTTTTATAAGACTCCAGAAATTTATCAAGACCCACCCAAATGCTGGAGACATGTCATCACCTAATCTAGTTTAACAATCACTTTTGACTAAATCATATCATCCAGGGAGATGATCTGATTACAGTTTCAAAATACAGTATTGAATAGGGATTATTCTACCTTTATGAAATGGGATTTTGATTAAAACATGGCTTTTCTAGGGTCCATATATCCTATCAAACCAGCACAACCAGGAAAAACAAAGATAAAAAAAAAGAAAAAGGTAGACTGGGAAAGGGACCTCTGGAGATCATTGTTAGACTCAAAGCCCTTGGGAACTGCTTGAGCTGATACTGCCTGAGAAAGGTCCTGCTCTGAGAAGAGGAGCCTTGGCCCCCAAAGATAAGGTCTCCTTGTAGTAGCTTCTGTAATGACAGAGACATGGACTTCAGTCCACAGTTATTTCTTTCCCTGGTTTCAGTATCCTAAAGAGGCCACAGGCTCCATACTCTGGCTCTGAGACTCCAATCTGGTCTTTCAGTGTAGCTCTCTTGGCTACTTCCCTAGTTCACATTCCTAGATGAATCTTCTAAAGTCACTAGGCTGAGCATGGAATACATCTCTCTGGGAGAAACACCTCATAAGTTCAGGGAAAGATAGAAGATCAAGCCTCCCTTCCTGCCCTCGGTGATTATGTTGGCTTAAAGGGTCTATACTGCCTTCCCTTTTAATTTATAAATTTGACCCAGACAAATCTTGTTTTACATTGCCTTAAATCATTCCCTTTTTCCATTTGGAACACTTAGCCTGACCCTGCCACCACCCTTCTCCTGGTCAACTCCTAATTCTAAACTTTGATCCTCTGAATCTGGAAGAGTGAATGGACGCATGATTTTCTCTGTCAGGTAGCATAAAGGGTAAATGACAGCTTGATACACAGAAAGGTTTTATTTTATTTTTGATAGACTTTATTTTTTGAACAATTGTAGATTTATTTAAAAAAATGCAGCAAGTACAATACCCATATACCCCTCACCCCACAAACACATGTATATAGTTCTTATTTTTAACAGTTTGAATTTGTACATAGGGATTTTTTGGTTTTGCTTTCTTTTGGGGTAACACACTGTCTTCATGAAGCTGTTTTCACTCTGGAACATTTAGACCATTCTGATGGGACCAAATAGCCCCAACAATTATGCCTTCTGTTTTGGGGGTGTTCTAGTTTACAAGCTGCTGAAATTACGATATAACAAAATTAGAACAGGTTTTAAAAAGGGAAATTTATTAAGTTGAAATTTTAACATTCTAAGGCCATGAAAATATCCGGATTAAAGACAAGCCTATGAAAATGTCCACATTAGGACATCAACAATAGGTTACCTTCACTCAAGAGTGGCCAATTAAGTTCAGGGTTTCTCTCTCAGCTGGAAAGGCTCAAGGTGAAGTCTGCTAGCTTTCTTTCCTGGCATCCTGTCTCAGGAAGCTACCCTAGGGGTATTTTCCTTCTCCATCACCAAGTGTCTCTGACTGTGTGGGCACTAAAACTTTTTTGAAAATGGTTCCCTCTTAAAGGGTCTCCAGTAAGCAACCACACATGAATGGGTGAAGACACATCTCCATGGAGAAACCCTCTAATCAAACTCACCACCCACAATTGGGTGGATCATATCTTGATGGAAACAATAAAAAAGCTCCCACCCAGCAATATTGGATGAGGATTAAAGAGATTGGCTTTTCTGGGGTCCACAACAGTTTCAAACTGGCACAGGAGGTATCCTTTTTTCCAGTGAATCAATAAGTCCCTGACTTCTCACCCCAGCCTTAATTCTTCCCCTTTTATGTGCAATTCAGTCTGTCATTGAATCATATTAATTAAGCAGGTAAAGCAAAAGATCTAGGCAGGATTATCTGGTTGGAGATTCAGGAACATAACTCATTTTTGTTTTTCAGTTGGAAGCCAGGAGCTGAAAGGGGGAAGTGTGAACAGAAGGTCTATAAAAGCTTCCCAGGAGGCAAAGGAAGGGCCTGGGTCCTGTCCTCATGTTATAATCCCTCATCACTTGTGAGGTCAGAACAGACAGCTCCTTGCCACAGTGCTTGGAGCTGGTGAGTAAGAACCTCAGTCTGAACACCCCACCATCTCCCCACCCTTAGCTAGAGTCTCCACAGATGTGAAGGCCATGATCACCCAGTTTTCCTTTTTCTTATTCCTCATCTAAGCAGAGATTTTGAAACATAGAACAGGCTGTTTGGGTTTTCATTTAATGACATTTTCAATACTTAGTTTTGTGCCCATTAGTTATATTTTATGTCGTTTATGACTTTGTGAGTTTGTTAGTTTGGCTTCTTTTTAAATAAATCTTAAAAAATGTTCCACATGGTATTTTCAAGAGTAGTGCCTTTGTCCTGGATGTGAACTGTTTATTCCCCTGAACTCCATCCCAAAATGATGATCCTAATATATGTTAAAAGAGATAGGCATTAAACTGCACACTTAAAACTAATGCTGTCATCTATGATACCATATGCTATCTAATTTTTATACCACTGCTGGTTTTTCCTTCTCATTTTTTTAATGAAAAATAATGGCACTCAATTTCTCACTTTCCTTGAATCCTTCCCAGCCCCATTAGTTGTTGGAACATGTAGATTATAGGTTCTGCTGGGCCACATCACCCTCCCATCCCATTCCCATTGTTTTAACTCCTTGAGTGATTATCAGAAACTTTTCCCAAAAAGGGTGGGGCCAGCTTGCAGGCTTCTCTGGACTCACTTGCCACTGAAATTAGTGGAATGGGGCAATGATTGTCTTTCCATCTCCTTGGTGCTTGATGAGACACTCTTCTGGTGGGATTGCACAGTGGAATTGGGATAAACTGAGAACACCACACTCACCACACACTCCCATTGTCAGAACAGTAACTTTGGCCCTGAGTTTGTTCCTCTGGGAACAGAGAAGATGGGGTTTTTTGTGGTTGGTCTGTGAAGGGTGTCTTGCTCCCTGGGTGTTTTCTCAGGATTCTTTTCATAGCAGATTTATCAGAATAAGTATCCAGGCCCCACCCAGGCTCCTGGAACTGATCTGTGAGAGCCTGCTAATGGACAATGCCTTGGCTATCTCAGCAATGGGGATGCCTACTGAGCTCTTGCTGCCACTGTTCAGTGGTATACACTGGGAAACACTGTGTGGCACTGAAGGCCATGGTGCAGGCCTGGCCCTATGCCTGCCTCCCACTGGGGCCCCTAGTGAAGGAACAGTGGCCTCAATAGGAGACTTACAGGCTGCATTTAATGGATCAAAGCCAGAAGGTTTGCTCTAGATGAGGGTGATCCAGGTCACCTGGTAGGCCCAGGTGAGTCAGAGCAAGACAGGTGGGTTAGGTAACATCAGGCTGGGTCAAAGGGTGAGCCACAGACTCTCAGGATGTCATGAGGAAACTTGCGTAGGCCTATGGCTGTTGCTAGGCTTACTTAATTAAAGGGCCTCACAAAAAAATGTTTATTTGGTACAAAATTTATATTTTGACTAGTGCATTTCCTAATATAACTTATGTAGATAGCTTGATTGGACACCATAAGTACTTGGAATCTTGGGTAGGACATGAGATTTTGTTGGTTTGTCCAGAGTGATGCCCCAGTGAATCCCAGAGTAACTTGGTCAGTGAGTGGAAAAGTATTTGCAAAGTCCACTTCAGGGAATGGTGAGAATGGGGAGAAATTCAACTTCCCCAAGTTGAATTCTTGATATTCTCACAGTGTGGAAAACCAAAGCTATAGGCTGAGCCCCCAGTCTTGGGATTTGTTCATATGAAACTTAATCCCACAAAGGATAGGTCAAGTCTACTTAAAATTTAGGCCTAAGAGTCACTCCCAAGAGAGCCTCTTTTTTTGCTCAGATGTGGCCTCTCTCTCCAGCCAACACAGCAAGCAAATTCACCACCCTCCCCCTTTCTACATGGGATATGACTCCCAGGGGTGTGGACCTTCCTGGCAACATGGGGCAGAAATCCTGGAATGAGCTGAGACTCAGCATCAAGGGATTAAGAAAACCTTCTCGACCAAAAGGGGGAAGAGTGAAATGACACAAAGTGTCAATGGTTGAGAAATTCCAAACAGATTCCGGAGGTTATCCTGGAGGTTATTCTCACACATTCAGTAGATATCACCTTGTTATTCAAGATGTAATGGAGAGGCTGGAGGGAACTGCCTGAAAATGTAGAGCTGTGTTCAGTAGCCATGTTTCTTGAGGATGATTGAATAATGATACAGCTGTCACAACGTGACTGTGAAAACCTTGTGTCTGATGCTCCTTTTATCTACCTTGTCAACAGATGAGTAGAATATATGAAATAAAAATAAATAATAAGGGGAACAAATGTTAGAATAAATTTAGTTTGAAATGCTAGTGATCAATGAAAGTGAGGGGTCAGGGGTATGGTATGTATAATCTTTTTTTCTGTTTTCATTTTATTTATTTTTCTGTTGTCTTTTTATTTCTTTTTCTGAATTGATGCAAATGTTCTAAGAAATGATGAATATGCAACTAAGTGATGATATTGTAAATTACTGATTATATATGTAGAACGGAATGATTGCGTTAATGTTTTAGCTCGTTTGTTATTAATTTTTTAATTAATAAATAAATAAATGAAAAAAAAAAGAAATGTGTTGGGGTGAAGAAAAAACACACAGCTCAATAGTTTATATTACAAACATCTGTTTATCCATTTGTGCCACAGGCTCTAAACTACAACATCTCTAACCATCTGATTAGGTTCCCATGAATCATGACCTTTTAGTCAATACAGCACAGGGATTTCAACTTTCCATAAAGCAATGGCTCTCTTGAAGGAACCTTTAAATGCCCATTTAACACAGCCTTGCCTAGTTAATTAAGACAAAAGAACATCAACCTTGATTTCTTATCCAGTTGGGGAGATCATTGGTTGTGGTAGATTTTCCTCTCAGAGTTTTGCAAATATTTTGCATTTGTATGACTGTAGATATAGACATGGATTTTAATCTGGCATCTTTGAATTATGTAATTTAAATTGTATTTAAATTGTGCAATTAATTACTGAATCAACTATCTGATTGGGAAGCTATGACTTCAGGAAAAATTTCAGTTTAACCTGAACTGATTTCTTGATTGCTCAAAATATGGCATCCCAGAAGCACCATGGACTTATCTAAGGTTGAGAAATGCTGTTTTGTTTTGGGTGAATGTAAAAAATAATAATAATAATAATAATAATAATAATAATAATAATAATAAATAAAACAAAAAAATAAGGGCTTCAGGAAATAGAAGGGTAATTCAAGTGTAGATCTGACAGAGGGAACATATACTTCCCTCCTCCCAAGGGTACCCAAAAGGTTCTTGAACTGGTGGTATGGAAAGTAAAGGAAGAAGGGAACAACTGCTATCTGGTATATGGGATCAAAAGTGCCCATCAGATCGCTGGTCCCTGCCTAAATCCTGGCCCCAATAGTCTTTTTCTAAATTGATCTTTAAGTGTCTCAGCCAATCATTTGTTTTCCCCATAGGAGATTGAAACTACAAGTACTGGCATTGTGGAGGCATGCTCATCATGACTTCTGGAACATTTGGTCTGGATCTGAAACCCATGTGTCCTCATTGATGGAGCCAGGGACAGACAATCTCATGACCAAAAGGCAAAAGGTGGAGGGTTCCAGGGTGGAGGAGAAGCAGCCCTCATCTGCACTGGAGGTGTTCCTGGACCTTTGCCTCAGGGAGGGCACCCCCACAAATATCTCACCTGCCTCATTAAGAAGATCAAACAGAGGAAAGATTTACAGCTGTACATTCAGAAATTCAAGATTTTTGCCATGCCAATCTAAACTATTAGGAAGATCCTGAAGGTGGTAGAGCTGGAGTTGATCCAGACTTTGGAGGTGAATTGCACCTGGAAACTCTCTGCCCTGGGGTAGTTTGCTCCTCACCTGGGTCAGATGATTAACCTGCATAGGTTCCTCCTCTCCCTCATGCACATGTCTTCTGATATGTCTCCAGCAAAGGAGGAGCAGCATGTTGGCCAGCTCACCTCCCAGTTACCCCATCTGCAGCATCTACAGGTCCTCCATTGGACTCTGTCTCCTTTATGGGAGGTCGCCAGGTGCTCATGTGATGAGAGGCAAGGCTTTTCTGTGGACCAGAGCCAGGCCTTCTTCATTTCTTTAAATAATAACAGGCATTGACTGTGTACTAGCAGCCAGCTATGTAAAGTTCAGGAGAGTCTTTCACATTGTCTTCTTCAATATTGTCTATAAAGTGGGGTAGCTGCTTCAAGGATAGGCAGTATGTTAGGAAACTCTGTGATGGGGGATTTGGGCATAGTCAAGGCAGACTTGATAATTCTGCTTTAGAAAGTGATGTCTAAGTTAAGATGAAAATAGGAGAAGAGGACATTGCTAAAGGAGGGAAAGCCCATTGAATGAAAGGTGTCAAAATGTAAACTCTGCACTTACCAGCTTTGTAAACATGAGCCACTTCCTCCAAACATCCCTGTCTGTGAAAGGGTTGCCTTTTGCTCCCATTAAATTATTTTATGGGAAATGTATGATTCTGCAGGTGTAGGTGAAGGAGTAAATGCAGAAAATTATAAAACGTGATAGTTGCTTTGCCCACACAGGGCTACAGGTGAGCCCTTGAAGCCTGGTAAGTTCAGCTGATGTGGCCAGACCTTGCCCAGGTTTCTTCTTTATGGTTGTCTACTGAAGCCTCATCTGGCACAGATATGGGTGGCTGGGGCCTGAGAAGTGGCCCTAAGGAAGTTGATTTGGAAGTACTTTTAGAACTGTCTCCAAGTAATAAAATTCACTGGTGCCAGCTATCAATTCATCATGTCAGACAGTCCTCTGAGCATGTTGCATTGTGATCTTGATCCATTCTCATGACAAGTCAGAGGGGGCAAAAAAGATTGATGTATTATACTCTCCTTAAGAGCTGAAGAAAGGGATCATAAGACATTACATTCACTTGACCCAGTCACAGAACAGTTAAAGTCATGGGGAGATTTCCACCTAAAATCAGACTGCCTTAAATGCCCACACTCTCACCATGGGGTATGCCAAGTATTGACCATCCACAGATGGTGGGAATGGCCTGGGCTTGAGTGAAACTGTTTCCCCTCCTATGAGGTCTGAGTATTTCCTCACCACCTTCTACCTACCATGATCATTCCCCAGAACTAATTCTCTCTCTCTCTCTCTTTCTCTCCCCAGGTGACTGAAGCCCTCTTTGGAGACCCTCTCCATCACTAATTGCCTGCTTTTGGAGTCACACCTGATGCATCTGTCCCTGTGCCCAAATGTGGGTCAGCTGAATGATCTGAGTCTGAGTGGCATCAGCCTGACCAATGTAAGTTCTGGAGCCCTCAAGGTTCTGTTAGAGAGAGCCTTAGCCACCCTCCAGGATCTGAATCTAGATGAGTGTGGGATTATGGGTTCCTAGTTCAGTCTCCTCCTCTGTACCCTGGACTACTGCTCCCAACTGACAACCTTTAGCTTCTGCAGAAGCCTCATCTCCATAGTCATCCTAGAGAATTTGTTGAGGCTCGTGGTGGGGCTGAGCAAATTCAGCCATGTGCTGTATCCTGCTCCTCTGGAGAGCTACAAAGACAGCAACAGGACTCCTCTCCCAGGGAGACTTGCCCAGCTCCATGACAAGCTGGGGAAGATGCTGTAGGAGGTGGGGTGGCCCAGCATGATCTGTTCCCAGGCCAACTCCTGTCTGTGCTTCCAGGATCCCTCTTTTGACCCTGTTACCTGCCTATCTAACTGGGGTGCACATGCCAAAGGCTTGATTCTGTGCACTTGGAAACTGAAACCTAGGACATGAATTCATAAAGACACAGAGACTGCATTTTCAGACAGTCATTCAGTGGGAACAAAGAAAGGAAATGGTGAGTGCGGTGGGGTGGGGATGTTTTGTTCGATGGGGCTTTCCAGGGACATGTGTCCCATAGAGTCAGAAAAATGAATCTGACTTTCTAGACAGGGATTGGGCTTGAGGGTTACATCTGGGAGTTATTCTTGCATTGATGTTTATAAAGAATCACTTACAAATAAAGGAAATTTAATTGTAAACCATCTGGTATTCCTGAATATATATTTACCTGTTTTTCCAGTTTAAAATCTCATTATAGTATAGGTATAGGTAGAGGCAGCTATGATAATATTAGATAAAATAAATTCCTGAGACAAAAAAAACCCACTTAGGAATCTCGAGTTACTGATCCGGTAAAAAGATATTGCATGTCTATGATGTTTAGAAACTCAGAAAATGTTTGCCTCCAAGAGCTCACAGCATCATCATTCATATTTGTTTTGTCTCTCCAAGGCATTGCTTACCTCCTCACTTATTTCTCTTATTATTCAGTAGGTCATTGGATGCAGGGTATGTGGAAATATATTAGTGGCCAGTAGTGAATATCCAGTACATAAAGTGTTCTTTGCAAGGGCCCCCACCACCAATTCCACCAAGATACTGGACCCAAGCATTCCTTGTGGTTCAGTGGTGCATCCATAAGCCTCAGTCCCTGGTTGAGGCCTGAAAATGCTAGAGCTGGGTTCCATGTCAGCCAGGCTAAGGTTCACTGGATGCTGCACCTGTTAGAGCTCTGCTAATTCCTCACTCTCATGGTCCTGAGGAACAATGGCATAACTTTATTCTGGTGCACAGCCTATCCAATTTTATTGTTTCCTTTGGTGAGCTGGATTTGTATTTGTATCATTTTACCTTTAGGTGATGATGCATAAGCTCTGTTTTCTTCTTTCTTCCAATTACCTCAACTACCCTAAAGTTTTAGTTGTGGGATAGAGAATTATTTCCATGCAACCCTTAAAGTGGACCCAAATAAGTCAGGACAGGGATGATGCCTGATTTCCATATGGTTTCTGGCTCTTGACAAGCTTCCTGCTGATGAGGAAGACATGCTGCACACTTGGTTTCTTGGTGATGGGAAATAGCCCATAGAAAGTAGGAAAATGGATCAGGAATTGAAGGTGTGTTGGTTTATTTATGCAAAGGTTTGTTAACATTTCTGAACATGCCAGATTTTGTACTAGATGCTGGGGTTACCTCCTAGAACTGGAGAAGACCAAGGGTGTCAAGAATGGATCATGGTTGACAAGAATGGGGGAAAATTCAACTTCCCCATGTGGAGAATTCCTGATATTCTCACAAGCAGTGGGGACAATGAAAGCAATGGGCTGAGCCCTCAATCTTGGTGTTTGTTCATATGAAACTTGTTCATATTAAAGGATAGGCTAAGCCTCCTTAAAATTAGGCCTGAATGTCACCTCCAGAGAACCTCTTTTGTTGCTCAGATGTGGCCTCTCTCTCTCTCACCCAACATGATAAGTAAACTCACTGTCCTCCCCCTCTCTATGTGGGGCATATCTTCCAGGGGTGAAAACATTCCTGGCAACATTGGATAGAATACCCTAGAATGAGCTGGCACTCAGCATTAAGGGATTGAGAAAACCTTCCTAACCAAAAGAGGGAAGAGAGAAATGAGACAAAATAAAGTTCAAAGGCAGAGAGATTCCAGAGTCAAGAGGTTATCCTGGGCAATTCCTGTGTCTCTGGGAGCTGCCTCTAGTCCTCTAGTTCTTGTGGAATCCAGGTGACTCTTCTCAGCATGGATTTAAATAGCACTTCAAGTGATGTGGTTTGGTTACTACAGAAGGAAACAGAGAAGACTGAGTTTTAGATGCTCCTTACAAAAAGGACATAACCAGGAACAAAGCAAGCCTCAGCCTTGCACTCAAGATGTGGTTTGAAAACTACTAAAGGAAACAGAGAAGCCTGGGGTTTGACTACTCCTTATGAAAAGACAAAACCAGGAACAGAGCAAGCCTTAGTCTTGCACTCAAGAAGTCAGAAGACCCCAGATGCCCACCCTGAGATCTCAAGCAAGTATCCTAGGCCAAGCCTCTGAGAATAATCAAATCCATGATACTGCAGCCAGAGAAGAACTGGTTAAGCAAATAACAGGCAGCCAGGAGCCAAAAATTCAAAAACGCTTTCTGAATGGAAGTGATCAGTACTCAGAGCAGAAGAAAAGGGAATCTATGTGTTCTTTGAGAGATAGTCCAAGTGGGAGGCCAGATCTGACTCTTCAGCAGAACCAAATGGACCTGTCCACTCTCATAAGCAGCTCTCATCATTTTCTTCCCCAGAATTACTTCTGCAACAACCAAACTTTTCTTGTTGCTCCTCCACCAAAGTATGTATCCATTGTTCCTTGGCCCCCAGGTGGGGATTGTGGGAGCCAGGAACCAGGTGTCACGATGGTTCAGCCCACCCAGACTGTGCAGAAAGGAGAGAATTCTGACACTCTCCTGACCCCTGGGGATCACTTGACAATTCCAACTCTGGGCAGATACATACACTCCTTTCTGGCCCCAATGCCAATGGAAATGCCAGGAACACAATGAGCAGTTCAAGGACTCTTCTCAGCCTGAGCCTGAGCCTGAAAACACCCAGGACCCTGACATACCTTACATTATGCAGTGGTGGGATGAGGGGTACCTGGCTCTGATTGCAGAATGGGAACCTCCCAAAGGGACACTAGAGAAGGCTGGGCACATGGATGCAGTCTTTTGGCCCAATCAGCTCAGGAGCCATATCATCTGCTTGATCCCCTTCACCAGTACTGTGTAGGGGCCTGAACTCTGTTATCTGCAGATCTCCAGTTAGACGTACAATCTCTTCTGACTCCAGATGCTCAGGAAGAGGAGCCTCCAAACCCCAACCCACTCCTCAATGAGGAAGAATCTCAGCGCTGGTCTACCTGCTACCAAGCTCACCAGAGGATCAATGTTTTTTGATAATATGAAGTTAAGAAAGTAAGTCTGTCCCCATATCTCTGAGGTTTTGAATTTGGAACTAGGAACTTCCTCAGTATTCATTAATAAGGTATGATGAAACAGATTTTGATGTATCAAAATACATGGGACTCCTCAAATGAATGTATTTTTACCTGACCCTTTAAAATACACCAAAAATCACAAGGAACATTTTTATAGCAACACCATGCAATCACAAATACAGCATACTGATATTAATATTTCCACATTTTAGATTGTTCATATATATATATATGCAATTCCCTATTTATTATAAATAAATTATAAGTAATATAGAAGTTCTGGGACAATCATCTTTCTAGGCAGTCTTCTTTTTATCAAGTGGCAATTTTTAAAACTTTGTTATGGTGATTGAAGGTGTATTTGAGTTTGTTTTGGTACAATAAAAATATCTTTGAGAAATGAAAAAAAAGGTTAACCTGGAGGTTATTCTTCTGCATTATATAGATATCACCTTTTTAGTTAAGGTATATTGGAGAGCCTGGAGGGAAGTGACTAGAAATGTAGACTGTGTTCCAGTAGCCATGTTTCTTGAAGATGATTGTATAATGATATAGCTTTCACAATGTGATTGTGTGATTGTGAAAACTTTGTGTCTGATGCTCCTTTTATCTACAGTATGGACAGATGAGTAAAGCATGTGGATTAAAAGTAAATAAATAATAGGGGGAACAAATGTTAAAATAAATTCAGTAGATTGAAATGCTAGTGATCAATGGAAGGGAGTGGTAATGGGTATAGAGAAAAATAGGGGAAACAAAGTCTAAAATATATTGGGGAGATGGAAATACTAGCAGTCAATGAGAGGGTGGGGTAAGAGGTATGGTATGTATGAGGTTTTTTTAATTTCTTTTTCAGAATGGATGCAAATATTCTAAGAAAATGATCATGGTGATGAATATACAACTATGTGATGATATTGTGAGTTATCAATTATATACCAAGAATGGAATGATCATATGGTAAGAATGTTCATGTTTGTATGTTCTTATGTTTAAAAAAATTAAAAAAAATTTTTAAAGCACAATTTAAAAAAAAGAATGGATCATGGTCAGGGTGGAACATAGGTTATGATTATGGGTTTTATAGGCTACCATGCAGATACAAGAGGTGGTGCCTTACACATTTCAACTTCCTGAAGACTTCTAATTGCAGTAATTTCTGGAAAAGCGATTCCTGTAGCAGGGCTTAGGAAATTAGAAGAAAGCCTGAGATTATAGCTTCTTTATTCCATAATTTTTTAAACTTTTTATTGTATTATATAACATACATACAAAGCAAAATAAGTAATAAGCAATAGTTTTCAAAGCACTATTCAACAAGTAGGTACAGGACAGATCCCAGAGTCTGTCATGGGCTATGATACCATTCTCTCAGGTTTTTCCTTCTAATTGCTCCAGAATATAGGAGGCCAGAAGGCATAAATATTTTTCCATCATCACAATTGACTTTTTCCCTCTTTTTTTAAAAAATAATATATATACAAAAAAGCAAGAAATTTCAAAGCACAGCACAACAATTACTTGAGGAACAGATTTCAGAGTTTGACATGGGTTACAATTCCACAATTTTGGGCTTTTTACTTCTAGCTGCTCTAAAATTCTGGAGACTAAAAGAGATACCAATTTAGTGATTCAGCAACCATATTCATTTGCTAAATCCTATTTTCTCTGTATAATTCCACCATCACTTTTTATTCCATAAATTTTAATGTGTAATAACACACCATTTATTGAACATAAATTATTTTAATCCCAGGTATTTCCATTTCATTGATTCAGGGGTCTCAGAGAATCAGCATATGAAGGGATTCTTGGCATTCTGGCCATCCAGGTTGAATATATATCTCCAGATAATCATACTACATGCTCTCTCAGATACCAGGTCAGCAAGCGTAGTGCTGCTCAGATCCTCAGACCATCCAATTTGGGTGATAGTGAGCCCAACTGGATGACAGTGGTTTCCATTTCACTCTCTAGCTGCATTCAGCACTAGAAAGTATTGCTTATTCCTTGCAACATGAAGATTGGGTATAACATATATTCAGTCATTCACCATTAACTTCATTCTCTGAGAATAAAGAAAATCAAATTTTGGAAGGAGCCAAACTCCTGCTGATCAAGATGGATGCACAAAAATTAAGCTTTTTAAAACTGGTTTATGATAAAAAGATGTTTGGATGTGTAAATGAAAAATTAGGCAAGTCTATTAATGTATGTTACTGAGTTTTCCAAGTTGAATAATGTAGATGAAATTATGCTAATGATGTTTCCTGGAATTATTTGGTTATTTCATAAACTCCAAATGGACTTGCATAGACATTTCTCCAAAGAAACATAAATGGCCAATAAGCACATAAAAAGATGCTCAACATCATTAGTCTTAAGGGAAATTTAAATACAAACCAATGAGATAACCACTTCATACCCACTAGAATACCTTTTATTAAAACAAAATAGTGTTGGTGAAGATGTGGGGGAACTAGACCTCAGATGCATTGCTGCTGGGAATGTAAAATGGTGCAACCCCTGTGGAAAGTTGGGCAGTTCCTCAAAACATGAAACATAGAATACCACATGAGCCAGCAAATACACCTCTAGGTATAATCCCAAAGAATTGAAAGCAGAGACTCAAATACTTGCACACCAACATCCATAGCAGAATTATTCACAGTAGCCAAGAGGTAGAAAGAATGTATCTATTAATAGATGAATGAATTAATGAAATGTGATCTAACCATAATATGGAAAATTATTCAGCCACGAAAAGGAATGAAGTTCTGTTACATGCTACAACATGGATGTATCTTGAAAACATGCTAAGTGAAATAAGCCAGAGAGAAATGGATGAGTATTGTATGATTCCACTTATATTAAATATCTAGAATATGCAAATTCATAGAGATAGAAATCAGAAGTTACCAAGGGCTAAGGGAAAGGAAGAATAGGGAGTTCCTGATAAATGTGTACAGAGTTTCTGTTTGGGGTAATGAAAAATTTCTGGAAACAGTGGTGTTAATACACATTATTGAGACTGTAGTCAATGCCCCCAGTTTGTACACTTGACAAAAGTTAAAATGTTATATTTTGAGTTAGGTATATTTAAAGATAATAATAAAATGAAAAAGAAAACCAGAGTGGGCACTTTTCTCTACAATCAACTTAATTCAATGGGAGGAGAAAAACATTTAATACATAGAATTTTGTTTTCTTCAACAGTGTACTGACATGGACATAAAAAATATGTTAATGCTGTACTAATAATCAAGTACCAAATATAATAAGCACAGCCTAGTTAGTGGGGTGGTTTGAGGCTGTATGTACCCCAGAACAAACATATTCTGAAATCTAATCCATTCCTGTGGGTCTGAACTGGATCCTGAGATTGAGGCTACTTGGGTTAAGATGTGACCCACCTCATTCAGGATGGATCTTAATCCTCTTACTGGAATCCTTTTTAAATAGAATGAATACAGAGAGTGAAAACTGGAAGCAAGAAGCTGAAAACAATGAAACCCAGAAAGGAGGGGAAAGACCAGCAGATGCTACCATGGGTCTTGCCATATGGCAGAGTGGCCAAGGAGTGCTACCAGCCCTTGCAGTTCAGAGTTTGGTTCATTGTGAAGCCACATGGGATCACCTGGGAGCTTGTTAGAAATTTAGAAATTCAGACTGTCATATGTAAGCTATCAGTACAACAACATGAATGAATGAATGAATGAATCTCATAAATGTTATGCTCATTGAAAATAGCCAGACATGAAAGAGTACTTATTACATGATTCCATTTATACAAAACTCTAGAAAAGATAAATCTAATCTTTAGTGACAGAAAACAGATCAGTGATTTCCTGGAGGAGACGAAGTGTGGGGGTTGACTGGGAAGGAGCCAAAGAAGGCTCTTGGGAATGGTGAAAGATTTGTATATCTTGACTGTAGTGGTTATTATATATTTGTGTATAAATTTGTCAAAACTCATCAAAATGAAAAGAAAAGAAACTCAGATGGTCAGGCCCAGCCCAAATCTACTGGATCTGGCTTTGTTTGCCCCTCCCAACCTCCCTCAGTATTGCAGGGCATCCAGAAGCTCCAGAAAATGAGGGTGCCTAGAAACTTTGAGGAGGACTGGGGAAGCTCCCAGTTCAAGCTCCAGCCCTTGTTTATTCAATGGTATCATCTACTGCTCTGCTTGGACCAAAGTAAGTGCTCAGTCTAAATATCAAGTAAGTGAAGGAAAGTAAATACCTGGCCCTCAACCCACCCTTTAGGTTTCTGTCAAAGGAATGAGTGTGTGGATATTTTAATCATTCTACAGATATTAATGCTCTATAAGGGGCCAGATAATGAGAAATAGGACAGACATTAGACATTCAAATTCACAGGCCATCCTTAGGAGAATTGAATTTCCTAAGTGTGAAGTGGGCCCTAGAGTCTGTATGTTTAATGAATGTCTCAAGTCATTCTAATATTTGAGGAATTTTCAGAAACATGATCTAAACCTGTAAGGGTTACATTTTTCTTTCTTTTCCCCTAAATTATTTTTGCAAAATTATGTTCATCATCAAGCAATTTTTTTGTTGCCATTGAAAATTTTTCATAGGTTTAAACCCTGAAAAGGATGTCATTTCTGGCATACTGTAAAAATTAATACTAAATAAAACTGTTAACATCACTCTTTTAAGTGTATCCAAAGAATATAAATAATATAGGGCTATTTACAATACCCACCATGCTTTTAAAAGGAAACACACCAATAAGTGCTTCTTAAAGGTTAAAACCTTTATTCTATGGCTTTAAATCCATTAACTCTTACTTCTAGTCTACTTCCCTCAAAGGATTGTATGATATTTTGAGGGACTTTATGCTTACAAGTCTCATGTCTCTACACAAAACGTATTTATAAATTTAAATTTAAGTTTTATAAATGATTTACTGGGAGCACAGTCTCAAGTATTTTCTTATTTTTATCACTACAATTATTAATCACATAGAATTGATAAGTCCACAAAAATATTACATGTTTTTATATGTAATTTTTAATGTAAAAAATTTTACTGGAAATAGAACACTTCTATTTGCTCTATTTATGGTTCTTTCCACCATTGTAAAGAAGGAAAAACTTAAGACAATTCAGTTATTAGGACTTGTCTTAGTTTTATTAAAAACTTGCTGCAAGTAGAAAGTAAATCTACCCAAAACCAAGCCAAATCAAATTGAAGATTTACACTTGATATGGACATATTGTAGGAAAATAGAGAGGTTTGCAATCATAACATTAAGTTGAGGTAGTTTGCAAGTTTAACCTCAGTATTATTGTATGACTTTATGAATTTATGTGTATCAACTCAGTATTAATGTTGTATAACTTTATGAATTTATGTGTGCCACTTTATGCATTCATGTGTATTGCTCTGTGTATTTGTGTGCATCACTATAAACTGATGCTCTTGTAAAGGTATATATAATTGCAGGCTTTCTTGAAGGAAGAAAAGAAGAATGTGGGCAGTGTCATAAATCACATCCAGGCTTACTCAAGCCTTTCCAAAGATATCATTGTATAAAGAAGGTGACTGCCAGGCCTGTTTCTTGCCATGTCCAGGAGCTGCCCTCATCTCAGACAAAGGAGTTCAGCTAAGGACCAGATAGTAACTCCTACTCTGCAAGTTCTGTCTCTGCATTTTCCAGTGTTTAACACCCATTCCCTTAGTAACTCCCCCCTTGTTCATTAGCCTATATAATCTAGAAACAAAGAATATTCAGGGCTCAGACTTTGGACAAAGAGTCCTCTGGGTCAGCTGGCAATAAAGTTTTGGCCTCACTGAGGCTCAGGTGCTTTCTGGGAAGACAGAGTTTCAGAACCAAAACGGGAAAATAAAGGAAAAAGTCAATAACTCCACTAACAGTAATCTACAAGGAGGACTTGCTAATTTTCAAACATAAATCTTAATCCCATTGAAGTTGATCAGATAGTTGTCTAAACACCCTAGTCAGGAATGCTAACGTCTTCCTACATAGAGGTTACCAAAGAAGTCATACAGACTAGGTGGGAACAATTGTTTTTTTTTTTTTTTTAATTGGGGTTCCCCAGAGAAACAGAACCAAAAAACAGATATGTCTATCTATCCACTGATCTATTTATCTATCTACCTATCATGGTATAAATATTTATAGGAATTGGCTCACATAACTGTAGGGGCTGGGAAGTCCAAATTCTATAGGGCAGACAGCAAGATGGGAACTCCAATGAAGGTGATGTCTACTTCTCCAGAAAAAGTAGGCTGTCTAAAGAAGAAATAGTCTTTCTGACTGCTAAAATCCTCGGTTCTCCCTTTCAAGCCTCCAAATGATGGGATGATTTCTGATTGCTGAACTGATGGGATGAGTTCTCCTGCTTCTTATTGCTAAGGGTAGTCTCCTTATTGACTGTAGGTATAATCAGCCATAGATGCAATCAACTGACTAAGGATTTAAATCTGTCTGTAAAAAACCCTCATGATAACAATCAGGTTGGTATTTCCTTTAATAAATAACTGATCACCATAACAAATAACTGGACACCATAACCTAGCCAATTTGACACATGAAATTAACCATTTAAATTTCAGATGAGGGTTCCTCAACCTTGGCACCCTTAATACTTTGGGCTGAATAATTCCTTGTTCTGGAATGCTGTCCTTGGTGTTGTAGGATGTAATCTTGGCCTGGTACCTATTAAATGCCACTAGTGTCCCACAATTGTCACTCAAAAGTGTCTCCAATCATTGCCACATGTCCCTGAGGGGTCAAAATTGGCCAAGATGAGAATTATTGCTCTAGAATGAGACAGGGTTCAGCACCAATTTTCTTTCTTTTTTTATTTCATTTATCTAAGTGACAATACTGAGAAATGTAAAATAAATAAGTCAATAGGAAAGGAAAGAGTTTAGTTAAAAATGGTTTCATTGACTGTTTTGAACACCTTCTGAATTATATGCCAGAAATTGAAAGACATTACCCAGTCATTGGAACATTCATGTTCTCACCAATATTTCAAATTGTCCCATTATTTATGCTCTGAGAGTATTTTATACCTTGGCCCATATAACTTAGAAAGATTCAGCCTTTTCCCATGCAATGGTCTACCACTGGCCTTTCCTCACATTTAGTGTACATGGCATTGAGTATCTGGAATGGGATTCACCTCAACTCTAATTTAATTGATGTAGGATAAGACTGGCCATTGGTGTTTCTAAAAGCTACCCAGGCATTGCTAATGGAGATGCACAGTAAGAACCACTGGTTTAAACATTCTGTTTTAGATGGCTTGAAAGACAGCTTACTAAAATATTTAGAGTGGTGGACAGAAGATGAGATGTGTCTATGAAACTAGGCTACCACAACTGCTGGAAGTGCTCCTGTGCAGCACAAGGGGCTGTGTCGTGCCACATCATTCCATCTTACACCGTGCCACTGACCCATAAATTCTGAACCTAGTGAATTATGACATTTATATACCCATTAAACCAGAGACTGCTAATCTGCAAGCCACAGGCCAAGTTAACATACAGAGATCTTTAACTTGATTTCATCATATTTTTAAATTATCAACCTCTTTTAAAATTACTAATGTTTCAAAATTGGGAGATGACATAAAAATTCAGATTTTTACCTTGTGGCAAATTAATCAACAATGGCCTTGTCACCTGGCAGAAACAAAATGAAATCAAGTAGTATAATTTGAATGGTCCCTCAGTGAGTCTGTTTTCATGGGGTCCCTTTCTCCTATATCTGATCCTCTTCTTCCTGCTTGGCTCTTGCAGGCATTTGAGTTTCAGAATCCTGATCAAAACACTTCATGGAGCTACAAAAATGTTGGATATGTCAGGAGAACTCCAACTGGGAAACTCTTTCTAGTACTCTTTCAGAACCTACTTTACAAACATGTCTACTGATTAGATAAAGTTCATCATAATCATATCATTATATACTGTTCAAATGATTGATTTCTTAAATCATTAATCCAATCAGATTTATCCTTTGCTATTGACTAAATCATTTATTCATTCAAGTGATAGAAAGGAAGTGGACCAAGGCTCATGGAAGGTCAGAGTTCAAGGATAAGGTATGTGTAGCTTACACCTACCATTCTATGCAGATGAAATAGGGAGAAAGGTGAAAGTTAAATTTGGGAGATGCAGACAGGTACTCAATCAAATGGATTCAGAGTTGGAATTGCTGGGATTTTTTAATGTTTTTATTGACAAATTTTCAGACACATGCAGTCCATAAATTGCATACAATCAATGGCTCACAATATCATGACATAGTTGTGTGCCCATTACCATGACCATTTTTAGAACATTTGCATCACTCCAGGAAAAGAATTAAAAAGAAAGAAGAAAAAACTCATACACACTATATCCTTTACCCTTCCCTCTCATTGACCATTAGTATTTGCATCTACCCAATTTATTTTATTCTTTATACCCCCTACTCTTCATTTATGTTCTATCCTTATGTGTTTACTCATCTGTCCACACCCTGGATAAAAGGAGCTTCAGATGCAAGGCTTTCTCAATCACATAGTCACATTGCAAAAACTACATCTTTGTACAATTGTCTTCAATAATCAAGGTCACTGGAACACAGCTTAACAGCTTCAGGTACTTTCCTGCAGGCACTCCAATACACCATAAACTGAAAAAGGATATCTATATAATGCATAAGAATAACCTCCAGGATTACCTCTAAATGCTGCTTGAAATCTCTCAGCCACTGAAACTTTATTTTGTCTCATTTCTCTCTTCCTCTTCTTGGTTAAGTAGACTTTCCCAATCTCTTTATGCCAGGTCCCAGCTCACCCCAGGAATTCTATCCAAGTTCCCAGGGAGGTTTACACCCTGGGAGTCATGTCCCATGTCAGGGTGAGGGCAGTGAGTTCAACTTCCAAGTTGGCTTATATCAGATTAGACCCAGTAGAGGAAAAGATTCATGAACTGGAAGTCATAGCAACAGAAATGCTCCAAAACAAGAAGAAAAAAAAAAAGACTGAAAAAGAAAATATATAGAGCATCAGTGAGCTGTGGAATAACTTCTAACAGCCCAAAAGTACGTTTGGTTGGAGGCCCTGAGGGAGAGGAGAGAGAGAAAGAGACAGAGCAACAGAAAAAAATTAAAGTAACAATGGCAGAAGATATTCCAAACTTGATGAAAACTAAAGCATAAACCACTTTTTCTTTGAGATGCCCTGTTTCATTCAGCATCAGTTCCAAAATCCTTTCAGTGGCCACACCTCTGACTTCATCTTGTCTTTTCCTTTGTCCCTTTAGTTAGAGCCACACTTGTTTCCTTGCTTTTCCTGTTATACCTGTTCCACTGCATCTTTCCTCTGTCAGGAAAATTCTTTCCCCTCATATTCACCTCCAATTCTTTCCTTCCCACCTTCCTTTCTTTGATGTATTTGTCTCAAAAACAGCAATTTCAATTCTGAGTCAATTTGTTTGGGTACCTCTCTGCATCACCTAAGTTTAATTTTCAGCTTTCTGTCTGTTCCATTGACACAGTATAACAAGTGCAGACACACCTTATCCTTGATCTCTGCACTTCCATGATCCTCATTCCACTATCGATTTTGTCCCTTGGATGAAGAAATGATTCAATCAATGACAGAAAGTAAATCTGAATTAATGATTGAAGCAAGCAATCATTTGAAAAGTATGTGATAATTCATTTATGACAGCTTTCACATAATCGCTAAACTTATTTGTTTGTGAAGCAGGACTGTTCTGAAAGAGTGCTACAGGAGGGTTCCCAGTGAGAGTTCCCCTATAACAGAGGTGCCTTCAAAGAGATCGGTGTCTGCTCACACCCAACTGGGATGGAGTAGTAATTCTAAGGATGTCTCACTGCATTCCAAAACCTTTAAATTCATTAAAACTGATTTGGTCTGCATGTTACCCAAGTGCAGCAAAGGATAAACTTTGGAAAAGAACATAAATATTTCATTTACTGGGAAAGTTATGCCTCCAGATGCAAATTTATATTAAGATTTTAGCAATAGTAAATTAGTTAGAATAGCTTATTGTATGGATGAGGTGTAGTTCTGGACTGCTAAAACAGAGCCACAAATTCATTGAGTCAGATGTTTGAAAACAGGTTACCAGGGGCAGGATTGGGATAGGAAACAGGGAGCTAATGCTAATCTGTCTGGGTGGGTGGAAAAGTTTTGGTCACAGATAGTGGTACATTGTGCATATAATCAACACCATTCATTTATACTTCAAAGAGGTAAAATGTGATATTTTAGGTGGCATATGTGATATCACAATATAATTAAAAAAACAACATTGACTTGTGTAACACAAAGAGTGAACTTTAATGTACAGTATGAATTTAATTAGTCATATGTACCTGCTGCATGTTTTTTCTACAAACCTACAACTGCTCTAAAAAATGCATTAAAACTGAGCCACACCAGGTAACTAGTCACTCCAAGATGTTTCCAGTGGTTTCTGGACATGGAAATGTTCTTGAATGCCTGCTATATTTTAGGTATTTGGGATATGTTAGTGCATGAAACAGACAAAAGAAACCTCTTCATGGGGCTTGAGTTCTATTAAGGAACGTGGACAATAAACAAAACTAGTAAATAATTAATGATGTCTTTAAATAATTAATTGTTAATAATTAACTGCATTGTCTATCAGAAGGGGAAGAGTGCTTGGGAAAACCATAGAAGAAATGTAGCAAGGAGAGGAAGACAGGATTCTAAAATGGGGAAAAGTGGCAATTTTAAATAGGTAGTCAGAGTGAACTTTATTGGGATGCATCTTTGTCATAAAGTCTTGAAAGATGTGAGGGAAACAGCCAAGAGGATGTCTGGAAGCAGAATATTTCAGAAACAAGAAACAAAATTGCAGTAGTTTTTGAGCAAACAGGCAAAGGTGCTGAGTACCAAAGAACAGAGTAGTGGGAGGGAGGGGAGAGATGGACAGGGTCAGGCAGGAGTAGGATCTGATGGTTTAGAACTTTTTTTGGTCTACAAGGTGTTGGAATGCAATATACCTGAAACAAAATGGCTTTTTAAAAGGGGGAATTTATTAAGCTGCAAGTTTGCAGTTCTAAAATCATGATAATGTCCAAATTAAAGCAAGCCTATAAAAATGTCCAATCTAAGCCATCCTGGAAAAATACTTAGGTTCAAGAAGGTTGATGATGTTCAGAGTTTTTCTCTCCACTAGGAAGGCACATGGTGACATCTGCTAGCTTTCTCTCCCAGCTTCTTGTTTCATGAAGCCCCCCCCCCAGGGGTATTTTCATCTTCATTTCCAAAGGCCTCTGGCTGTGTGGGCTCTTGGTTCTGGTTGCTAATTTGGTTCTGTTTGCTGTGTCAGTTCTGATGGCTCTAAAACTTTTTCCAAAATGGTTCCCTCTTAAAGGGGTCCATTAAGCAACCCCACCTTGAATGGGTGGAGACACATCTCCATGGAAACCATCAGAAAGGTCTCAACCAACAATATTGAATGAAGGTTAAAGGACATGGCTTTTCTGGGGTATGAAATAGCTTCAAATTGGTACAGACCGTCTATCGTCTAAAAAGGCAGGCTTTAATCCTCTTTCCTTAATGGGAAATGCCCTGGGCTAGTTGAAACTCCCTCAGCCAGCCCTTTCCCAGCCCCAGTGAAATTTAGGATGCTTTACAATTTATTTTGATACCACCATAAGCTTCACTTGCCACATTTCCAAAGAAAGGTATTTTAAACATTGTATACAGTTATGACACCTTAAGAAAATTGAATTTGCAGTGGATTTTTGTTTTAATTCTGGGTCTCAGCTAATTGGAAGGGATGGCATACAATTTAAGTCTTGCCTGTCATGGGAAATTTGAAACCCTCCCTTCCCTGGAGGAGCTAAATGCAAAACACAGTAAGGGAAGTGGAAAGAAAAGCCCAAGAGCCTACCTGGAGGTTGAGGGATGGGAAGGGGAGTGGGGGAGGGTAAGGGGAGGTGCGGGGATTGGAGGGGGATTAAGTGCAGACCACCCAGCCAGCACTCCAGGGCATGGGACCCTCCCTCCAGCTGCTTCAGGGCTGGGCACAGGCAGGTGTTCTCTGGAGTTCAGGGACTGGTGAACTAGAACATTTGGTATCTCCATGTCCCTTCTCTCAAACCAGGGGTGGGCTTCAGGGAGAGCCACATAGTAAAATATTTCAGGCCATGGTGAACATGCTAATGTTGCAAATACAGGAACTCTGCCGGTGCGGAGCAGCCGTGAAGGCAGCACAGACAACAGTAAACACAGCAATCATGGCTGTGTTCTAATGAAAGTTTATTTGCTGTATACTGATCCTGTGAACCACTGATTGTACAATTTGTTGGGTGATTACACAGTATGTGAATGTATACCTCAATAAAATCACAATAAAAAAACAGCAAGGGAGTACAAGGCTGGTTCAGAGTAGAATTCTCACCGGCCATGCCGGAGACCCAGATGGGGAGTCCTGGGTTCGATTCCTGGCCCCTGCAGCACTCCACAATCCACCCCCAAACCACACAAAAAATTCACAAAATGGTGCTGCAATAAGGAACAGCCACATGGAAAAAAAATGAATGTACCCCCGCCATACAGTGTGCAAAAAGTAAACAGCAAAATTTTATTTGTGGACACTGTCAGCTTGGAAATAGGAGACTGCATCTGGGAAGACGTCTTCCCCTAGCGCTGTGGCTCCAGTAGCGTATCAACCATGGTGTGGCCACCCCTGGCCACCCGCCCCCAGCAGCTCAGGACCAGGGTAGGTTGGAGACAGGGTGGTGGTGCTCTGGGCTACCCCAGCACAGGATCCCACCCCCCACCCCCTGGCCGGGAGCTCTCCACCTTGGTCTGAGGCCCGCCCTCAGGCTCTCCTGTGATTGAGCCTGGGTGGGAGGTTGGGCAATCACGCTGCACATCAGCTCCTGAATCTAAACAGGAGAAACCGGTGCAGGCAAGTGCTCGGAGCCCAGCGTGGGGGTTGGCGATGGGATTATGTGGGCTTTAAATAGGGCTGGACTCTCCTGCCCCAACCACAGATGCCTTTTGCAGAGTGAGGTGAGAGTCCTGCCAACATAGCCGTGGCTCGGAAGACCCTGGGGAATTGCTCCGAGGACGCAAATTTTGCCCTCGAGCCACACCAAATCACCTGAATTCGCAACTTCAGGAACTGGTGAGCCAAGAAGTTGGGTGTTGTCCATGTTGCTTGTCTTAAACCAGGGCTGGGTTTAGGGAAGGGCCACACAGCAACTATCTTAATCTAGTTTTAAACTAGCAGGTCAGGCTAGTTTCATCTTCTTTAATTCTGCTGGAGTGGAGTGGTGTGAAAGCAGCCCCAGTCCAGCAGTGATCACCGCTGTGCTCTAATAAACTTTATTTACAGATGCTGTCAGCCTGGAAAAAACAAACTAAGCTCCAAGGCAACCGAGGCATTTATTTGGGGGGCTTAGAATTTGCGGTTTGGGAGTGCAGATTCAGGCAGCAATCCCAAAAACGTGTCTGGCTTTTTAAAGGAAAGGATGAGATGAGTTGTTTATGGTTGGTGGATATTCGGAGTGCTGTGATTGTCCTTTGGATTATGTAGTTAACTGAGCTATTCATCTCCTGGTTTGTTTTATGGCTCTGATCCCTTAGGGTTTGTTTTTTTTTATTTTTTTTTTTTTTTTTAGGTTTTGTGTGAGGAGCATTGTTACTGTCAGGCTTTGCATACTTTGGCAGTTTGAGACATCTGGGTCACAACTGAGAGGCACACCTGAGAGTATTCTCCAGGATGACCTCCTGACTCCACTTTAAATCTCTCAGCTGTACTAACTCTAGTTTGTTTTACTATTTTTTTCTAACATTGAAATTTGAATTTCAAATAATTTACATATGTCATGATGTGTTCTTCTTTTGGTCTGTTTTCCAAACTTCAAAAATAAGAAAATGTTTTTTTAAGTGTAAAAAACTTTGAAGATTTATTAAGTTAGTAATGTATCTGTTCTACAATTGATTGTTGTGCTGTGCTTTGAAAGTTATTGCTTTGTTGTATATATGCTATTTTTCACAAAAAAGAAAAAATGAATTGTGTTGATAAAAAAAATATTTATTCCTTTTAGCCTCCAAAGTTCTGGAGTAGCTAGAAGGAGAAATCTGAGAGGATCATATGGTAGCCCATGACAAACTCTGGGATCTGTCCTGTAACTACTTGTTAAAGAGAGCTTTCAAAACTATTGCTTTTTTTCCTTTCCTTGCTTTGTATATATGTTATGTAATTTAATAGTTTTTTTTTTAAAGTTAATAATGTAAAAACAATTCTTTGCCTCCTATTTTACAAAAACAAGGCAGGCTAAATTGCACTTCTTGCCTTAAACCAATTTTTCCTAAAATGCAGCTAGTATCTTGTCAGTGAACTGTGAAATCAATGTTGTGGGCTGCAAATAACTTACAGAAATGAAGGAGAGTTTCTCCATGGACTCTAAGATGGCACCAATTATAAGATTCATTATTTTTGGTGCTTCTATAAAATAGAAATATATAGTCTCCCAAACAAACCAAGGAAATGCTATTGAGAAGATAAAATCTGATTTCAGAGATGTTAAAATATACATATGAAACTGTAAAATTTAAAGTAGTCTGCTTAGAATCAATGAAATGTGTTAATGGCATTGATGATAGAGTATATCTCATGTACTGATGGTATTATTTTAGAAAATTTAAGTTTCAATTATATATACATGCATCTACATATATCCTGGCTTAATTATTCCTTGAACTCATAGTGTTAAGTCAGTTTAGATTTCAGATTTCATTACATGTTCAACAACCTGAAATTAGTGGATTTGAGTCTACTGTACACAGTGATAAACATATTAAAAAAAAATAGCTACCATTTATTCTGTAACAATGGTGTGCATTGTTGTAGAAACTGGGGATTAAACAAAACACAAGTCTCTGCCTGCATGGAGTTTACAGTCTAGTAGGTTGAAATAAAAAGAAGCAAGATATATTTTATATAATGTTTGTTAAAATAAAAACTTGAGCAAGATTTGGCTGGATTCCAGAACTTTTTATTGAATTAATTCAGTAACTGGAGGAGTTCCATTTGTCTGGAAGTATAGAGGTATTCTGCTAATCAAAGAATGTGACATTTCATTAAAAACAGAAAAAGAGAGTATGTGAGGAGGAAATATACACTGGTTAACACAGATGGCATTTCATAATATGGTTAGTGTAGATGGTTGCTTAATAATGAGGAAGCTGGCTGTCCTAAGAATAGGGAGTTGGTGATAGCTGATGTTGACTTAAATTAATTTTGGGGGGGACAGCCAGGCATGTAGAGGGAATAAAAAATTACTTTTACTTAGATTTTGCTGACATGGGGCTTAGCACAGGTGCTTAATAGTTTTGTCACTTAGATTTCTGGATTCATTACATGTTGGGCAACCTGGAATCTGTGGATTTGAGTCTATTATACATAGGATTGAGCCTATTAAAAGCAGCTACCATTCATTGATGTTGGGCCTACAAAATTGTAGCGATCATGTGTGATGACAAAGGCTCAGTTGAAAAAGAGCCTAGTTGGGAGAACAGAGCATGGAAGGTGGGTTAGATTAGTTTTTGATTGGGTGGTCAGGGAGAATTTGCTGAAAAAGAGACATGGGATGGAAGGGGCTATGAGCCATGATAGGAATGTCCAGGAAAAGAGTGTCCAAGACAGGGTACAGTACAGTTCTGGGAAAGTGAACAACCTGGCGTGTCCAGAGTCCCAGAGCTCACATGGCTTAAGGCTCTATTGGACCTTTTAAGTTCATTGATGATTTCTTATGAGTAAGATAGGAAACCACTGGAGATGCATAAGGAAAAGAGTGAATGCCACCTCAGCTATATATTCTATCTAAAATATTGGGGATGCTGTGGGGAGTTCTGACAAAAGAGGCTAGAAACTTCTGCAGTGATCCTGGGGGAGAGAATAGGTGCCTTCCATCAGGGAGGTGGCAGCTGGGGTAGAAAGGAGTGGTCAGACTTTGGATACCTTTAGAAGAGAGAGCAGCTTCGGTTTGTTATTCCATTGCCAATAGTTTTGTCAAACAAGAAAGAACAAACTAAGTTGCCAGGCAACAAAGACATTTGCTTGGAATCTTAGAATTGCAATTGGAGGAGCGCAGATTCAGGTAGCAACAAAAATTGTGTCCAGTCTTGGCATTTCCAGGCAATGGTTTCTAA
The DNA here is from genome assembly GCF_023851605.1 of Tamandua tetradactyla. NCBI lineage: Eukaryota > Metazoa > Chordata > Mammalia > Pilosa > Myrmecophagidae > Tamandua > Tamandua tetradactyla. Next base: position 15,336,069 of record NC_135338.1, read on the forward strand.
AGGAAAAGATTAAACCAGTTGCTAATGGTTGGTGGATATTTGGGGTACTCTAGTTGTCCTTCAGGTTAGATAGTTAACTGAGTTTTATTTTGTGGTTTGTTTTATGGTCCATATATCCTTGGGGTTTGAGGAGCTTTGTTGCTTGAGCCTTTGCATACTTTGGCAGTTTGTGATATCTGGATGATATTTGCCTGAGAGTCACCTCCCAACTCCATTTTAAATATCTTAAGCATAGTAACTATTTTGTTTATCACTTTGAACAGGTTTGAGGGAAAGACTGCCAAAGTTTATGAACTGAACAATAGAATGGGTTTATGAAAAAGGGAACACTCCAGGAGTAGCAGAGATTTTAGGGGAATGTTTAGTATTAGATTTTGGTAAATTTCTTAGAAATCTTAGTATCCAAGAGGATACAGCTGGGTCTGGGACCAGGAGGAGGGGGTGAGGCACATAGAATTCAACATTAAGAGGATGTTGAACCCTTGTGTTCTGGCTTGCTAAACCTGCCCAGTATACCAGAAATTAGTTGGCTTTATAATGGGGATTTATCAGTTTACAGATTTACAGTTCAAAGTCATGAAAATGTCCCAGGCATCCAGGCTTCCTCTGTCAGGTAGCAAGGCACATATATATGGCTGGCATCTGTGAGTCCTTCACTCCCAGGTCTCATTGCATTCAGCTTCTAGTTCCAATAGCCTCATCTGGGCTTCTGTGGGTCCTCTCTTAGCATCTCTGGGCCTTTTCTCTCTCTCTCCTCTGGAGGCTTTTTCTCTGTGTTCTCTCCAAACTTCTCTGGGTGTTTCTCTTAGAGCTCTCTTGGCTTTTCTGCTTTATCCTCTCACAAAAGACTCCAGTAAAGGGCTAAGACCCACTTTGAATGGAGTGGGTCACATTTCAGTTGAAACAACCTAATCAGAGGGCCCCACCCACGATAGGGCCTGCACCCTCAGAAATGGATTAAAAGAATCCATTTTCTGGGAAACATAGCAGCTTCAAACCAGCACACCATGTCTACTTCAATTTTGCTTGCCAGGCACCACACTATCTCACACTAGTACCTGTACTGCAAGAAAGAATGTTGAGTGGTTCACCTGACATCCTGGGGCACTGGGTGGCTGGAATGGCTGAAGAGGTAAATTTAGAATTACCAGTAAATAGATGGTAAAGATATGTGGTTCGATGATAACCTAGGGCTGTGCTAGGAACTGGGCTTAGTTCTTTACAAGTGGATCATCTCTTTGGCTTTCTCTTATCAATTTTATTTAGTCCTTTGTAGAACAGAGACAGCAATATGTAACTCAAAGCTCTGACACTGGAATTAAACACCAGCTGGGTTTCTAATCCTGGCTTAAACAGAATTAGTTGTCACTGAAATGGTTTCAGCCTGTTTTCCTCATGTGTAAAGCAGGGCTAAAAATAGTTAACTCAGTATTTTGGGGGAGGATTAAATAATATAATGATTTTTGTTTTTTCAAATAAATACTGACTAATGTCCTGTGGTTATGTTTAGGTAGCGATTTATAAAAAGCAAGCTCTGGAAGTTGAAGGAAACATTGGCTTCAATCAAGCAAAACAATAATTGTAAAATGGCACATCTCTTGAGTGAGAAGGAACAGGAGCCAGCATCAGAGATGAGGGATGGAGAAGACTCCAAATGCCAAGATGATGAAGATGTTGAGCTGATCTTTGTTGGGGTGGAACATGAAAGTGAAGATCCTGAAATTCTCTTTCTCAAGGTGGTTTCAAGAGCAAAAGCCATCATTTCAAACATTTTGAACAGTTATCCCAGGCTCAGGTTCAACAAAAAGGAAGGGTCACATGGGTCAAGTGACCACTCAAGCATCGAAGCCTGCAAATCATGTGACCACACCATCAAGGGCAGTGACCAACTGGCCAGTTTATCAGCCTGCATCAAGGTCAACAGATACTCCTATGATTATGGAGCATTTGGTTAAACCTGATTGCCAAAGAAGCCCACCAGAAGTCATGCCCCTAAATGCCTCAGATTTGCCCACACCATGGACTCAGTGTGTGGTTGGAGCTGCTCATTCTGTGGGAAGCAAGGATGAAAATCCCCATTACTCAAAGCAATCTTCCCCTTCTGATGTAAACAGTGGAAACCCCAAAAGGCCTAAACTCAGTGATGGAACCCCCAGGGAACATTGTTCAGATACCCTTTCAGGTGTCTTCCCCACAATGAACACTGGTACACCCTCAAAAGGTGTTTTTACCTCATTAAACCATGTTCAGAATAGAACAGTATTTCTAAGGGCATGTGCAAATGACAACACACATTTGGATTTTGTGACATAGGACATAGTAAATAGCTTTGAATGACTGGCAAAAACAGAGTTTTCAAGCCTAGCAAGTCAGAACAAGACTGTGGATTCCAAGAAAAAAGATATGATCATGTTACTTCCTGATTTTTACTATGGATGGCATAAAGGCGATGAGCAGCCAAAAGTGAAAACTCACACAAACTTTAAGTGCCTCAGCTGCTTGAAAGTTCTAAAAAATGTGAAGTTTATGAAGCACATGAAGAACCATTTAGAGCTTGAGAAACAGAGGTGTGACGGCTGGGGAGGCCACACCACCTTCCAGCACTGCCACCAGCAGTTTCCCACTCCTTTCCAGCTGCAGCGTCACATTGAAAATGTGCACATCCCTCAGGAACCCTCCCCTGTTTGTAAAATCTGTGAACTGTCATTTGAAACAGACCAGCTTCTCTTGCAACATGTGAAAGACAATCACAAACCTGGTAAGATGCCTTATGTGTGCTGGGTTTGCAATTACAGATCATCAGGCTTTGTTGATGTGGATATGCACTTTAGAACCTGCCATGAAAACACTAAAACTTTTCTGTGTCCGTTTTGTCTAAAAATTTTCAAGGCATCAGCATCATATGTGAATCACTTTTGGCAGCACTGAAACAAGAGAACTTTCCAATGTTCAAACTGTTGGCTGCAGTTTTTGACTCTGAAGGAGAAAAGGGAGCATGGAACAAAAAAAATCATTGAACATTTTTAAAAAGCCAGAGCAACTGGAAGGATTGTCTCCTGAAACAAAGGTTATCATTCAAACTTCAGTTCAGGCAAGATTGAGAGATGCAGCATCCATCACTGTTGGCATCAGTCACAACAACAGACCCTAGAGTATCACCTGCTAGAACCAAAAGGAGAATGGCTATGAACACTAGAGTTTCCAGACTGCCTTGCACATAGGGTTCTGGCTGATGATTATATTCTGTGTCCACTTATGGGAATTATGAACAACACAAGTTAGGCCTTCTGTAGATCTTGGCTGTGGATGTCACAAGCATTTTCATCAAATAGCTTTCTGGTTTTAAGAAGAGGTCCAAAGTTTCCTTCATACTCCCTTCCAGATACCTTCCCTCAAGTAAAACCTAATCTGAGCTCTACCCCCATCTTAGTTTTGTCTATTTTATAACTAAATAAGTGGAATCACACATCTTCTTGCCTTTGCCTTCTTTTAAATACTGTCTGTAAGATGCATCCTGAATGTAAGTAGCAGTGATGAACTCTTTTTTCATGGGTTGGTGGATTTCCATTAAATGAACATGGCACTATTCTATGTATCCATTTTACTGTTGATGGACTTTAGGCTGGTTCCTTGTTTTTTAATGAAGCTGCTATGAACATTCTTGTGCACCTCTTAATGGGCACATGGACTCATTTTTTCTCAGGTATACAGAGCTATGAAAAGAAGTGCTGGAACTTTAGATAAAGTGTAGATAATATCAAATATTTTTTCAGATGTGATTGAAACAATTTATATCCCCCCAGCCATACTGAGAGTTCCATTGACACAGATCCTTTCCAACACTTGGTACTGTCAAATCTTTTAATTGGAACCATTCTCTTGAAGTTGTAATATCTCATTTAGTGCTTATACTGATTTGAATCTGTGGTGGGCCCCAGAAAAGCCATGTTCTTAATCCTCATTCAGTATTGTTGGGTGGGGGTATTTAAATTATCCATGGAGACATGATCCACAGACATGTGGGTGGGAACTTTTGATTAGATGATTTCTATGGAGATGTGTCTCCACCCATTCAAGGTGGGGTTGCTTAATGGAGCCCTTTAAGAGGGAACATTTTAGAAAGAGCCACAAAGCTGGTACAGCAAGAGACCTTTGGAGATGAAGAAGGAAAACACCACTGGGTGGGCTTCATGAAAAAGGAAGCTAGGAGAGAAACTAGCAGATGTTGCCATGTTTGCCATATGCCTTTCTGGTTGAGAGAGAAGCCCTGAGTGTCTTTGCCCTTCTTGAACCAATCTATCTTTCCCTTATCCCTTAATTTGAACATTGCTATGAACTTGCTTCAACTGTGACATTTTCTCAGCCTTAGAACTATAAACTTGCAACTTAATAAGCTTTTTCTTTTTAAAAGCCATTCAATTTCTGGTATATTGCATTCCAGCATCTAGCAAATTAAGAACAGTGCCTGTCTAAGTCCTGATTTTTTTAAAACTCAGTTGTTGGTTGGGAGGGGTAGAGGGAAGTGGTGGACCCTGAATGTCCTGTGTCTTGATCTGGTGGTGGTTTCATGTGTATGAATATCTGCATTATGATTGGTGCTTTGTGTGTCCCTTTGAAGAAATTTAAGATATTCTAGCAATGTTTTCTTCTAGAAGTTTTTATGTTTAACTTTTTTTGTTTATGTCTGTGGTTTACCTGAAATTGATTTTTTTTGTTTTAGGTGTGAGGAATTAAGGCATCAAAATTAATATTTACCCATATGCATATCCAAATTAAGCAGCACCGTTTCTTAAAAGGAGCAGTCTTTTTCCTACTGTATTGCAGCAAGACCTTTGTGTGAATAAGGTAAGTGACTATGTATTTCTGGATTTTATTCCATTCCATTTGTCCAGTTTTCCATGCTTGTGCTAGTTCCATATTATCTTAATTATTGTAGGTTTATGTAAGTCTGTATAACTATGAGTTTAAGTGCTCCAGTTTTGGTCTTAAATTGCCTTGGCTATTCCAGATGCTTTATTGACTTGAGGTGGTTTGGGCAGACATATGTGTCTTGTTCTTAAACTCATGTTCAATAAATAGTTCACCATGGATTATGGTATTAGCTGTAGGGCTTTTTGCAGGTAACCACAACTTCAGTGGAATTGAACTAGAAGTTAACAATAGATAGTTTTTAGAAAAACAATAATTTGGAAGTTAAACCATACATTTTTTTCTTCTTTTTTTCCACATGGGTGGTCACCAGGAATCAATCTGGATCTCCCACATGAAAGGCAAGCATTCTACCACTGAACCACCCATGCATCCTAGCCATATATTTTTAAACAGAGCTGGAAATAGGATGAGGCAAGCAAGGGGCCTATCATGCAAATTGCCATATGTTCCTGCACTTTCCCAAACCTAAGAGGGAATGGCTCCTTAATTTTGTGCTAAAGGCCCCTTGTTTTCCCCACTCTACTCCACAGGTCCACCAAGAAATCACTATGGAGGAAAGAAAATATTTGGAACTGAAACATTGACAGGAATGACTTAAGGCAGTTTTTTGAAATTTATATCTTTAAGCATATATATTTAAAAAGAGAAAAATAAAAAAATCAATGATACCAATCAGAGCTGTCCATAGCACTTTCTGAGATGATGGAAATATGCTACATTTGTATTGTCCAAAATATAACAGCACTAGCCACATGTGACTTGATCTGAGCTGTGGCTGGTGTGACTGAGGAACTGAATTTTTTATTTTATTTAACCTTGATTAATTCACAAATTCTGACAATAAAAATAGGCCCCCAGCTCAGGTGAACCTGGTCAAAGTGGAGGTCAATGATTTTTGCCCCAATGCTAAGGGGGCAGGTCTGATGGAAAAAGAAACAGAGGTTTTTGTGGCTGTGTTCCTATGGAGACTTGGCTGCCATTGGATACAGTGGCAGGGATTCTCAGGCTGGAATCCCCCAGGCATAGGCAAAAATAAGCTACTTTGAGAGCTTGTCTGGAGCCAGTGCCTTCCCAAAGACATGGGTGAGGCCTAACTTCGGTGAAATCCCTCCCTCAAGGAATTCAGATACCAGGCCTTGGTAATTTTTTTTTTTTTTTAAAGGAAGGAAAGAAAGACAGAGAAGGAAGGAAGGATGGAAGGAAGGAAGGGAGGAAGAAAGGGAAACATTTTCTTATTTTATTATACTCTGTTTGTTTGTTCTTTACATGGGCTGGGGCCGGGAATCGAACCGGGGTCCTCCGGCATGGCAGGCAAGCACCCTTGCCCGCTGAGCCACCGCGGCCCACCCCAGGCCTTGGTAATTTGAAGCCACTAAAACCAGCCTACAACCTTTCCTCTATCTCCACCATGCCACCAGTAGGGACACTCTGCCAAAGTTAAAGGTACTGCATCACCTTATGCTGGTGGAACCTGCAGGCAGATAAGCAGCACATAATGGTCAGGATAAGAAAAAAAGAGTCCAGAGACTTCACAGGAAAGTCTTTCAACCTTCTGGTTCTCACCATCATAGAAAACTGATGCAGGTGACTCTTTCCTCCTGACAGGAGATCAGTTTGGTCTGTGAAAATCCATCTGGGGTCTATAATACCTAAATAGACCCTCCTAAGGGTGGGGGAGGAGGGAGGCACCATACAGGCAGGGAAAGAAACAAGAAAACAAAAACTGAAAAATTATCTGCTGTTAAAGAAAGCCTAAGCTAGAGGTCCAGAAAAAGCTGAACTGAATGTCAAAGAACAGATCAAAAACAAATTCATCCTGCAAGAAAATTCTTGATAAAAGAAGTGAAAACAATCTTCAGAATAGACCAATTAAGGTAATTAAATGCCTAGGCACCAGAAAAAAATGACAAATCACACTAGGAAAATCGAAGATATGGCCAGTCAAAGCAACAAGCCAACAATTCAAATGAGATACAGGAATTGAAAGAATTAATTCAGAAGGTAGGAACAGACATGGAAACCTCATCAAAAACCAAATCAATGAATTGAGGCAGGATATAAAGAAGGCAAGGAATGAACAAAAAGAAGAAATCAAAAGTCTGAAAAAACAAATCACAGAACTTTTGGGATGAAAGACATGGTAGAAGAGATGGAAAAAACAATGGAAACCTACAATGGTAGATTTAAAGAGACAGAACATAGGATTAGTGAACTGGAGGATGGAACATCTGAAATCCAGCAAGACAAAGAAACTATAGGGGAAAAAATGGAAAAATACAAGCAGGGACTCAGGGAATTGAAAGACAATATTAAGTGCATGAATATACGTGTTGTGGGAGTCCCAGAAGGAGAAGAGAAGGGAAAAGGAGGAAATTATCACTGAAAATTTCCCAACTCTTATGAAAGTCTTAAAATTACAGATCCAGGAAGTACAGCATACCCCAAAGAGAATAGATCCAAACAGACATATTCCAAGACATTTACTAATCAGAATGTCAGAGGTAAAAGAGAAAGAGAGAATTTTGAAAGTAGCAAGAGAAAAGCAATCCATCATGAACAAGGGAAGCCCAATAAGATTACGTGTAGATCTCTCAGCAGAAACCATGGAGGCAAGAAGACAGTGGGATAATATATTTAAATTACTAAAAGAGAAAAACTGCCAACCAAGAATTCTATATCCAGCAAAATTGTCCTTCAAAAATGAGGAGAAATTAAAGCATTTTCAGACAAAAAATCACTGAGAGAATTTGTGACCAAGGGGCCAGCTCTGCAAGAAATACTAAAGGGAGCACTAGAGGCAGATATGAAAAGACAGAAGAGAGAGGTCTGGAGAAGAATGTAGAAAGGAAGACTATGAGTAAAGGTAAAAAGAAGGAAAATTAGGCATGACATATAAAATCCAAAAAGCAAAATGGGAGAAGAAAGTACTACCCGTACAGTAATAACACTAAATATTAATAAATTAGACACCCTAATCAAAAGATGTAGTCTGACAGAATGGATTAAAAAACAGGACCCATCTATATGCTGTCTACAGGAAACACATCTTAGACCCAAAGATAAACATAGGTTGAAAGTGAAAGGTTGGGAAAAGATATTTCATGCAAATAACAATCAGAAAAGAGCAGGAGTAGCTACACTAATATCCAACAAATTAGACTTCAAATGTAAAACAATTAAAAGAAACAAAGAAGGACACTATGTATTAATAAAAGGAACAATTAACAAGAAGACATAACAATCATAAATATTTGTGCACTGAGCCAGAATGCTCCAAAATACATGCGGCAAACACTGAAAAGAGTAAGAGACACATCTACCATAATAATTGGAGACTTCAATTCACCACTTTCATCAATGGACAGAACATCTAGACAGAGGATCAATAAAGAAACTGTGGAACTAGAAACTGAGTCACAGACAGATGCCTTAGCTCGCGTCCTAAACCGGATGGGATCCTCGGCGGACTACCACCCAGCTCCAGAGAAACACGCACCCCTGGCCCCCAGAATCCGGCTCCGCACCCCTTGGGGCAACCCTGGCGCCTCCGCAGCCCCAGGCCGGATCCTACCTCTCTTCTTGGCACTCATGCTTAAAAGTCCAGTCACCTGGGGACTTCCGGAGAAGATGGCGGCTTAGTAAGACGTGCGGGTCTTAGTTCCTCCTCCAGAAAAGCAACTAAAGAAACAGAAACAATACGAAACAGCTCCCGGAGCCACGACAGAGACCAAAAAGACAGCGTACCCCATTCTGGAACGGCTGAACGGGCAGGGAGAATCTGCTGCGGTGAGATACCCGAGGGGCGCGCGTTTTCCTGGCCGGGGTGGCTGGCGACTGGGGTCCCCTCCACGCACGTGGCTCCCCGGTCTGACTGGGAACGTTGGATAGCGGGGCCCTCCTGCCACGCTTGGCGTCTTGGGCCAGCTGGGCAATTTGGACCGGCACTCCCCCAAGCCGTGGCAGCCGGCGACCCCCCCTCCACGCGCGGTTTCCCGGGCCGACTGCGAGATTCGGATTGGCAAGTTAAAGGAGCCACAGCATCTTTTACTGGTGGGCCCCGCAGACAGACGAGCGCCGCGAGTGCCACCTACTGGGCAGGAAAAGAAAAACAGCCCAGAGATTTCACAGAAAAACCTTTCAACCAGCGGGGTCCCACACCCAGGGAAATCTGTTCAAATGCCCAGACACCAGCAGAAAATAATGGATGACGCTCGGAAAATTGAAGATATGGCCCAGTCAAAGGAACAAACCAATAGTTCAAATGAGATACAGGAGCTGAGACAACTAATGCTGAATATACGAACAGAAATGGAAAAACTCTTCAAAAACCAAATCAATAAATTGAGGGAGGACATGAAGAAGACATGGGCTGAACAAAAAGAAGAAATAGAAAATCTGAAAAAACAAATCACAGAACTTATGGGAGCGAAGGACAAAGAAGAAAAAATGGAAAAAACAATGGATACCTACAATGGTAGATCTAAAGAGACAGAAGCTACAATTAGTGAACTGGAGGATGGAACATCTGAATTCCAAAAAGAAACAGAAACTATAGGGAAAATAATGGAAAAACTTGAGCAGGGGATCAGGGAACTCAAGGACAATATGAAGCGCACAAATATACATGTTGTGGGTGTCCCAGAAGGAGAAGAGAAGGGAAAAGGAGGAGAAAAACTAATGGAAGAAATTATCACTGAAAATTTCCCAACTTTTATGAAAGACCTAAATTTACAGATCCAAGAAGTGCAGCACACCCCAAAGAGAATAGACCCAAATAGGCATTCTCCAAGACACTTACTAGTTAGAATGTCAGAGGTCAAAGAGAAAGAGAGGATCTTGAAAGCAGTAAGAGAAAAACAATCCATCACATACAAGGGAAACCCAATAAGACTATGTGTAGATTTCCCAGCAGAAACCATGGAAGCTAGAAGACAGTGGGATGATATATTTAAATTACTAAAAGAGAAAAACTGCCAACCAAGACTCCTATATCCAGCAAAATTGTCCTTCAAAAATGAGGGAGAAATTAAAACATTTATAGACAAAAAGTTACTGAGAGAATTTGTGACCAAGAGACCAGCTCTGCAAGAAATACTAAAGGGAGCACTAGAGTCAGATACGAAAAGACAGAAGAGAGAGGTATGGAGTAAAGTGTAGAAAGAAGGAAAATCAGATATGATATATATATAATACAAAAGCCAAAATGATAGAGGAAAATATTATCCAAACAGTAATAACACTAAAAGTTTATGGACTGAATTTCCCAATCAAAAGACATAGAATGGCAGAATGGATTACGACCCAGCAATACCACTGCTAGGTATCTACTCAAAGGACTTAAGGGCAAAGACACAGATGGACATTTGCACACCAGTGTTTATAGCAGCATTATCTACAATTGCAAAGAGATGGAAACAGCCAAAATGTCCATCAACAGATGAGTGGCTAAACAAACTGTGGCATATACCTATGATGGAATATTATGCAGCTTTAAGACAGACTAAACTTATGAAGCATGTAATAACATGGATGGACCTAGAGAACATTATGCTGAGTGAGTCTAGCCAAAAACTAAAGGACAAATACTGTATGGTTCCACTGATGTGAACCGACATTCGAGAATCAGCTTGGAATATATCATTGGTAACAGAGACCAGCAGGAGTTAGAAACAGGGTAAGATAATGGGTAATTGGAGCTGAAGGGATACAGACTGTGCAACAGGACTAGATACAAAAACTCAAAAATGGACAGCACAATAATACCTAAGTGTAATGTAACTATGTTGGAACACTGAATGAAGCTGCACCTGAAATATGGTTTTTTGTTTGTTTGTTTGTATCTTTTGTTTTTGTTTTTCTTTTTCCTTTTTTATATATATATATATTTTTATTAGTATTATCATTTTAATTCTCTTCTCTATATTAACATTCTATATCTTTTTCTGCTGTTTTGCTAGTTCTTTTCCTAAATCGATGCATATGTACTAAGAAATGATGATCATACATCTATGTGATGATACTAAGAATTACTGAGTGCATGTGTAGAATGGAATGATTTCTAAATGTGTTAATTTCTTTTCTTTTTTTGATTAATAAAAAAAAATTAAAAAAATAAATAAAGAAAGAAACAGTGAATTTGAATATTACAATAAATGAGCTAGTCTTAGCAGACATTTATAGAGCACTACACCCCACAACAGCAGGATACACCTTTTTCTCAAGTGTTCATCGATTATTCTCAAAAATCAACCATATGCTGTGCAAAGCAAGTCTCAATAAATTTAAAAAGATTGAAATCATACAAAACACTTTCTCAGATCATAAAGGAATTAAGTTGGAAATCAATCATAGGCAGAGTGCTAGAAAATTCACAAATATGTGAAGGCTCAACAGCACACTCTTAAACAACCAGTGGGTTAAGGAAGAAATTGCAAGAGAAATCAATAAATATCTCGAGGCAAATGAAAATGAAAACACAACATATCAAAACTTATGGGACACAGCAAAGGCAGTGCTAAGAGGGAAATTTATTGCCCTAAATGCCTATATCAAAAAAGAAGAAAGGGCAAAAATTTGGGAATTAACTGTCCACTTGGAAGAACTGGAGAAAGAACAGCAAACTAACCCCAAAGCAAGAAAAAAGAAGGAAATAACAAAGATTAGAGCAGAAATAAATGAAATTGAGAACATGAAAACAATAGAGAAAATCAATAAGACCAAAAGTTGGTTCTATGAGAAAATCAATAAGATTGATGGGCCCTTAGCAAGATTGACAAAGAGAAGAAGAGAGAGGACGCAAATAAATAAGATCAGAAATGGAAGAGGAGACATAACCACTGACCTCACAGAAATAAAGGAGGTAATAACAGGATACTATGAACAACTTTATGTTAATAAATAAAACAATGTAGATGAAATGGACAAGTTCCTAGAAAGGCATGAACAACCGACTTTGACTCAAGAAGAAATAGATGACCTCAACAAACCCATCACAAGTAAAGAAATTGAATCAGTCATTCAAAAGCTTCCCAAAAAGAAAAGTCCAGGACCAGACGGCTTCACATGTGAATTCTACCAAACATTCCAGAAAGGATTAGTACCAATCGTACTCAAACGCTTCAAAAAAGTGGAAGAGGAGGGAATGCTACCTAACTCATTCTACGAAGCCAACATCACCCTCATAAAAAAACCAGACAAGGATATTACATAAAAGAAAACTACAGACCAATCTCTCTAATGAATATAGATGCAAAAATCCACAAGAAATTCTAGCAAATTGAATCCAGCAACACATTAAAAGAATTATACATCTTGACCAAGTAGGATTCATCCCAGATGTGCAAGGATGGTTTAACACAAGAAAATCAATTAATGTAATACACCATATCAACAAATCAAAGCAGATAAACCACGTGATCATCTCGATTGATGAAGGAAGGCACTTGACAAAATTCAGCATCCTTTCCTGTTGAAAACACTTCAAAGGATAGGAACAGAAGGGAACGCCCTCAAAATGATAGAGGGAATATATGAAAAAACCACAGCTAACACCATCCTCAATGGGGAAAACCTGAAAACTTCCCCTCTAAGATCAGGAACAAGACAAGGATGTCCACTATCACCACTGTTATTCAACATTGTTTTCAAGTTCTAGCCAGAGCAATTAGACAAGAAAAAGAAATACAAGGCATCAAAATTGGAAAGGAAGAAGTAAAACTCTCACTGTTTGCAGACCATATGAGGATATGTCAAAAAAAAAACCAAAAAATCCACAGCAAAACTACCAGAGCTCATAAATGAGTACAGCAAAGTGGCAGGTTACAAGAGCAACACTCAAAAATCTGTAGTGTTTCTATGCACTAGCAATGAACAATCTGATGCAGAAATCAAGAAAAGAATTCCATTTACAATTGCAACCAAAAGAATTAAATATTTAGGAATAAATTTAACTAAAGAGACAAAAGATCTATGCAAAGAAAACTACAAGAAATTATTAAAAGAAATCACAGAAGATCTAAATCAATGGAAGGGCATACTGTGTTCATGGATTGGAAGACTAAATGTAGTTCTGTAAGCTAATCAAGACCCACATGGAATGGGTGGAATTACATTTCATCTGATTAAGAGGTCACATCCACAATTGGGCACATCACATCTCCATGGATATAATCTAATAAAAATTTCTGCCCTGCAATATTAAATAAGGATTAAAATAAATGGCTGGTCCCATAAGATTGACTCAAGATTAAAACATGGTTTTTCTGGGGCATGTAATTGTTCTAATTTGCTTGCTGCTAGAATGCAACATACTAGAGTGGATTGGCTTTTAATAAAAGGGGATTTATTTCATTAGTTCCTCAGAGGAAAGGCAGCTAACTTTCAACTGAAGTTCTTTCATATATGGGAAGGCACAGGGTGATCTCTGCTGGCCATCTCTTCAGGCCTCTGGGTTCCAACAACTTTTCTCAGGATGATTTCCTTCTGCATCTCCAAAGGCCTGGGATGAGCTGTCAGTGCTGAGATGAGGTATGTTGAGCTGCTTGGGCTGTGCTACAATGAGTCTCTCATTTAAGCACCAGTCAGTTAAGTCAAACATCATTTATTGCAGCATGCACACCTCCTAGCTGACTGCAGATGTAATGAGCAACAGATGAGGTTCACATGCCATCATCTCATATCCACAGCAATATAACTAGACACCTTCACCTGGTCAAGTTGACAACTGAATCTAACTACTACAGGAATACTTTCAAACTGGCACATGCATTTACCACCTAAACCTTGGGATTAAAGAGAATCACTAACAAGCTGGGGGGTTCTTCTGGGAGGGGCTTGCCTTGCTGCCACTGTTGCCCAGTGAGAATCTGGGCAGACTCAGGTAGTGAATATGAAGTCTTGCAACACTAAATGGGGAAACTGCTACTTTTCATCAGATTCCCTTGTCAGAATAAAACATATTTGGTAGGTCAAGGATGGCAGAATGTTCCTCTGGGTCCCTTTGAAAGTCCTCAGTCATCTCAATAAGATTGGGTAGAGGTGTTTTGCTGGGAAGTTTCCTGAGCTAGAATAATGTAAATCCAGATTGTGAGAGATTTCTGCAGGGTCTAGGAATTCCTAAATAAATGAATACTTTTAAAAATTCAGAAAAATGAGAAAATGGAAAAGGAAAGATTAAAGAAACTTGAAAACAAAAACAAAAAAACAAAAATAAATAAATAAAATCAGAACTGTAAAATGATAAAATGGGGAGGGGGAGCCCAAGACCATAGAGAAATAAAAAATTTAGAAAAACAAGCAAAATAAATAATTTAAAAATGAATAGAACAACAACAACAAAAAAAACCTCTCACAATTCCAACGAGTAAACCATTAACCTGAAATAGAACTGCAAACCTAGTTTCCCTAGAAATATAGGACTTGGAATAGAAAGAGAGAAAGAGAAACAGGGAAATAGAGAGGAAGGGAGAATGGGAGAAGAAAGAAAGGAGGAAGAGAGAGGGAGAGGGAGAGAAGAAAGAAGGATGGAAAACAGGATAGAGAGAAGTAATAATTGAACAAAATAAGAAAAAATGTTAGAAAAATTAAAATAGCTTGAAGAAAAAGAGTAAATTTCACCAAAAAAGGAACAATGAGAAAAATGTGAAGAATAAATAAAAATATAAAGTCAGAAAAATGGTGAAATGAATAAAATAATACAGGAAAATGAGAAAACAAGGTAAAAATAAAAAACAAAAAGTGAGGAAAATGAAAATAAAAGATGAAGGTAAAAGATAAAATGGGTAGGGGGTGCAAGGGTAATTCAGTGGTAGAATTCTCACCTGCCTTGCAGAAGACCTGGGTTCAATTCCCAGCCCATGTACTTCCTAAAAAAAACAAACAAACAAAGAGAAAGAAAAAAAGGAAACAAAAAAAAAATATTTCAATGGTGTTTGTAATAACAGGATACTCACATGGAAAAAGAATGAAATGTGACCTCCATCATACAACATACAAAAAATATGTGAAGCCTATGTAGGTAGCAGAGAAGCTTCACCTACGTATAGGTATACCTGAGACTTACTCCTGGAGGACCTCTTTTGTTGCTCATTTGTGACCTCATTGTCTCTAAACCCAACTCTGCAAGTGAAATCATTGCCCTTCCCTCTATGTGGGACATGACAGCCAGGTGTGCAAGTCTCCCTGGCAGTGTGGGAGATGACTCCCAGTGATGAATCTGGCCCTGGCTCTGTGGGATCAATATTTCCATCCTGACCAAAATGTGGAAAAGAAGAGTAACTAATAATAATCAGTGGCAGAGTTCAAATAGTCAAGAGGCTACTCTGGATGTTGCTTTTATACAAGCTTCAGTTAGCCTTTACTACCTATCATAACCTGCCAACCCCCAACCAGGACATTCCATCCAATCCTAAAGAACACCTAGGGCAATATATAAGATTTACAAAGTTTCCATGCACTAGAGTAACTTTCCAGAAACCCACAACCTCCAGAAGGGTACCTGGACCAGAAAAGTCCTGAAACCTAGAGGGCCCAGCTTCTCCAGAACATAGATGGTTCTATCTCCCCTACCCCATATTAGTGACAGACCCTTCTAAGATGAAAAAGCTAGAATAGTCATAGCCCAAACACCCCTAAAGAGAGGGATAGAAAGATCAAAGGTGATGGTAGAGTTATACAGACAAGATAGGATTTAACAAATGAACACGAATACTGAATCATTAAATTGATATCTCTTTTAGTCTCTAATATCTTAGAGCACCTAGAAATAAAAACCTAAAATTGTGGAATTATAACCCATGTCAAACTCTGAATTATGTTCTACAACTAATTGTGGTGCTGTGCTTTGAAATTTATTGCTTCTTTGCATATGTTATTTTTCACAAAAAGAAAAAAGTTGTAACGATTAAAAAAAATATTTAAACCTTCTAGCGTCCTGTATTCTGGAGCAGGTAGAAGGAAAAACCTGAGAATATCATATGGTAGCCCATGACAAACTCAGGGACTGTCCTGTAACTACTTGTTGAAGAGTGCTTTAAAACCATTTTTTATTTCTTTGCTTTGCATATATGCAAATTAAAAAGTTAAAAAGGTAAAAATAAAATGGAGAGAATAAAATTCAGCAGAAAGGAAACAAAGCATATAGGGTTTAGAATTACAAAAGAATAGTTGCTTATGCAAGAAATGGATCAATCAATGCAGGGGATAATCCACAGGGGTTTTCTCTTTTTTGATTTTAAGAACATTTTACTTATTTAAAAAGTATATATTGAGGATCCCTCCCCACCATCACTGCTCCCAAAGAGCTTTATCTTTATATGGCTTTTTAAAAAAATATATTAAGGCATATTTTACTCCATCATGGTATATATAGCATAGAGTAATGTTTTAAATAAGAACCAAGATATCTATTCAAAATGTTTTCTAATGTATTCTGCAGATTTTTTATTTTTATGTTATCCTATTTCATATATCATAGTAAGATCTCATGATTGAACATTTTGACCCAAACCAAGAGAAAAATGTAAATGAATATCCATTTACTAAAGGGAGGCAGTTCATACTTGAAAAATAAAAAGGAACTTCAGAGAGTAGTATGTATAAAGTTCAAATACTGGGATGTAAATTTCTCTGAAGCAATTTATGTTTAAGTAGTTAAGAGAAAGAAGAGATGAAGAGTTCATTTAAGATGAGAAGCTTATCAACATGGATCAGACTGCTGAATAACTGCTCAGTGTTTTGTTCCACTGGGATGAGAGTTTGTAAAAACTCTCATACTCTTTTAAAAATATATCCCCATACCTTTGAATAAGATCATATAAATTAACACTGATTATCTATTATTCACTGTATTTGTCCATTTACAAGCCTTGAAAGGCTTCATGAAGTATACTGAACAATAACATTTTCACCTTTCATTAAGGCAAGTTTGTGAAAATAATATATTACAACAAGATTGTTTTATGAATTTTTCACTTACAACACATATTACATAAGAAACATCCAAAAAATTTGTTTTATAAAAAGCCACTTCAATACCAGAAAAGAGTAATGAAAGATTTTTTAAAGGATGCACCTTCTTTGTCTCAAATTCCAAGCACTATTCATCATCTTTAGAACTGGTTTTGCCTAAGCATGCACACATCCCATTAGTGCTCAGATAGGACACTGCTGATGACATCATATTACATCATGCAGCCTCTGGAAAACGTCACTGTGCAATGCTTAACCACATCAACCCAGTTCCATCCTGTGTTCTGTTTTATCTGCCAGCTTACATTTCTGGGCTTTTGAAAGTTGTTCTTTTTTGTCTTTTTTCTTACTTGATGGGACTGCATTAGGAGTTTCCACTGAGATTATGTTGCTTATGGATGTTACATTTTTTATTTCACTCTTCTAAAAGTTCCCAGTTGAAGGGCATAATGTAACTGCACTTGTTAAACCAGGTTCTATAGAATTAGTGGCAGGGTGATCCTCTGTGAATGTTCTGTATTGTTTTTGGCATATTCATAGCAGTTCCAAGATGAACTTCAACTACTTCCTGTAACTTGACTAGTATACTCTGCTTTACAGCTGACAATATGGTATTATTTTTAAAAAAGCATTCATAGATATAATTGGAGGTGTTTTCCATAGGGAGGCACTGGAAGGAACACAGGGTCTCTGGATTCAAGCAATTTTAATAACCTGCAGGGCAAAGTCCATTAGATTTCAAAGTCTGAGAGTTCATTTATCTTCAGGACTTTAGAAAGCATCCATCCTTTCCAAAGGCAAATGCAGTGGCCTGCCACTCTCTCTCTGAACACGACCTTAGGGGACATTGGGGAGATCACCTTTTTCTTAGGTCTACCCTCTCCAAGAATTGAGGCTGCACCCAGGCTCTCTGCCACCTCTGGGGCCCATGCTCAACCCCTCCACGTGGAATCAGCCAGGCTCTCCACAACCTCCAAGGAGTGTGCTTCACCCTCTCCAAGGTCTGAGGCAGCATGACCCTTCCACTGCAAGAGGTTGAAGGCCAATACTCTGTCTTCAGGGCAAACACCCTCTTCACATGCTTGGGTGGGTCCACTCTCCTGGCCTGAGGTTTCTTGACTTCAGAACCCAGCCTCTATGGCTTTGCCTCTGAAGTTATTTTTCTTCCAATGTGCCCCTTCTCTGTCCCTCTCAGTCCTGACTGGCAGAGGTTCTCTTTATCTGGGTCCCACAACACTCTTGTTTTTCTATTCACTAGCTTCAAACTCAGATCATGCCCATCAGACATAAGGAATTTCCACAAATCCTTCCTGGATAACTCCAGGTCCAATCCTGGCTTTCTTTGAAATAACGGACTGGTTCCAGATTTGGATAAATCCTCATGTGGGCCACTATCCTTTGGTAACTCCATTCCTGAAAACCCAGAATTTTCCAGAGCATCGATGTCTGGTTTCTTTATACCCAAGAGTTCAATTCTCAGCTTATTTCTTTTCTGTCACACTTCATTATAAGTTGTGAGGAGAAACCAGGCTGCACTTTCCACATTTAATTTGGGAATCTTTTCAGCTAAATATCCAAGTTCATGGCTTTTGAAATCTGCCTTCCAGCCAAAGCCACTAGACAACTTTGCCAAAATATCTGCCATTTTAAAACAAGGATCACCTTCCTTCCAGTCTGCAATAACACATGTCTTAAGTCTGTTCAGGACCCTGTCAGAAGTGTGCTTAGAGTCCACATTTTTACCAATAGTCTCTTCAAAGCATTCTAGCCCTTCTTTATCAAGTTTCTCACAATTCCTCCAAAATCTCCTTATCCATTTAAAAAGCCATTCCAACATGTTTGGTATTTGCAAACTACAGTACCCATTTCTGGTACCAAAATCTGTTTTGCTAGCTGCTGGAATGCAATACAGCAGAAATGGAATGGCTTTTAAAAGGAGAACTTATTTAGTTGCTAGATCACAGTTCTAAGGCCAAGAAAATGTCCCAATTAAAACAAGCCTATAGAAATGTCCAATCTAAGGCACCCAGGGAGAGATACTTTGATTCAAGAAGGCCCATGAAGTTGAGGGTTTCTCTCTCATCTGAAAAGGCACATGGTGAACCTGGCATCATCTGTTAGCATCCTATCCAGACCTCTTGTTTTATGAATCTCCCCAGAAGGCATTTTCATTCATTTCCAAAGGTCTCTGGCTGGTGGACTCTCAGCTTCATGGTTCTATGACATTCTGTCATCCTTCTCTGCTCTCTCCAAATCTTCAAAGGTCTCTGGCTGGTGAACTCTGTTTCTTGTGGCTATGTCATTCTGAAGCTTTCTCCAAAATACTTCTTTTATAGGATTCCAGTAAACAAGTCAGGACCACACAGAATGGGTGAAGATATAGCTCCATCTAATCAAATTCAATACCCACATGGCGGGCCGCGGTGGCTCAGCGGGCAAAGTGCTTGCCTGCTATGCCGGAGGACCTCGGTTCGATTCCCGGCCCCAGCCCATGTAACAAAAAACGGAAAAACAAAATACAATAAAACAAGAAAATGTTTAAAGATGTTTCCCTTTCTTCCTTCCTTCCTTCTCTCTGTCTTTCCTTTAAAAAAAAAAAAAAAAAAAATTCAATACCCACACTTGACTGAGTCACATCTCCATGGAGATAACCTAATCCAGTTTCCATCACACAACACTGAATAGGGATTAGAAAAAACCATTGCTCCCAGAAGGTTGCTTAGGATTAAAACATGGCTTTTATAGAATACATAAGTCCTTTCAAACCAGCACAGGGTTTATATAACTTTTTAACTTTTTGAATGAGTATATATGTTTCTTTATTGAAATTTAAAATTAAAGGAAATATAGATATTGCTGGAAGTTAACATAATTGATTTTTTTCTGTTTTTCTAAGTGTTTATGCATTAAATTTGTAAAAGTTTAACGAATGCAAAAATGACTGAACTGCTTGTTAGAACAACTTAGAAACTTTGGAAGATGTGCTCATGAAAAATCAATAAGAAGACTGAGTAGACTCTGAGGCTAATATGGAATTAGCATGAAGACAGTGGAGTTGGAAGAGAAGATAAGGGTCTGAGCAGGATGCACACCTGTCTGCCTGGCTGCACAGTCTAAGCTCCTCATCAGTGAACCCCAATACCACAGTGCTTGTGAGGCCATCCAGCTGCCACCACAAGACTGTACCTACAGATTCATTCACAAGAATTCCTTAGCCTCACTTTTTGATGAAGAATGCACTCTTTTTAAGAAAAATCACCTGTCCCAAACCTTAAGTAGATTGTAAGGAAAGGACCTCAAAAAAGAAGCAATTGTTTCTGATGAAGGTTCAAAACTGTTAATCACTTTCTAGTTGCAATTTAGGAACTAGATTGGGGCCTCACCCTCACCACCCCTTGCCCCTTGTGCCCTGCCCCTGGCCCCCTTGCCCTGCCTCTGGTCACTCTTGCCCCACCCCAGGCCACTCTTGCCCCACCCACAACCCCCTTGCCCCACCCACAGCCCCACTCACCCTAGCCCCAGCCCCACCCTCTGCTGCTCTGTTCCAGCAGGCCCAGGATTTGGGCCAGGAAGTTCAAGACCTGGAAAGGTTTCAGACTAAGGAAAGGCTCATTTCCAAACTCTCCTGGAAAAGTGGAAAGTTCTTAGACTCTGATGCCAAACTGACAGCACTGTTGCTGAACATGAAGAGTTTAGAGAAAATGAACATTTCCCCAGATGGATGAAGCTGTGAGCACAGGGAAAAATGGGGCACAAGACCTTATGGTGACATCAGCAAGGCCCAGCATGTGGAGCAGACACCTGTGCTTCATCCCAAGGGCTGGATTGTTTCTTTAGTTAACTGCAGGCCCTGAAAGCAACCTTTCAAGGAGGCTGACACCTCTTTCCCAGAGCAGGTGGTGAGACCTCAGGGACAGTGCCCAGTGGAGCCCAAGCACCTCCCTCCTCTAGCCAATGGTCCAGTGGGCCTTGGGCTCCAAGCCCTGGGAAGGTGCTCCCACAGCTCTTCCAATCTGATTATTGACTGGATGCAAAGAATCCTGCTTGCAACCAAGTTGCTTTACTTGTCCCTCAAAAGAGCAGAAGGTTAGGCTGTGTACTTATTTATTTATTTATTTATTTATTTTATTTATATATTTTTTTTACATGGGCAGGCACAGGGAATTGAACCTGGGTCTCTGGCATGGCTGGTGAGAACTCTGCCTGCTGAGCTACAGTGGCCCCTCCCCCCTTATATATTTTTGAAGTTAAGAAAACCACAGGTTTTCTTTAAAACTCTGGGCCTCCTACATTTTGACAAAGAGCACTGAGACTGAGCCACAGATTCTCTATCCCTACACACTATGCACTGTTTTACATCTTCATTGTCTTTTCAGTTTCTTATTCCCCTTAATACAGGCATACACCTAGCCCACCCACCCCCACACAAACACATTTTGTTCAATTTTCCTTACTTCTCAGTGAAGACTACAATCACATTGATAGTTCTAGGCATTCTAGAGTCACATCAACTTGAAAGATAAACACAGTTCTTTTAAACTTTTCAGTAGTTTTGCTTCCAAAGGGGAAAATGCAAGAATATTTGTTTTCTATCATTAAAACAAAGTGAATTCTACCAATATTAATTAAAGTCAATGAAGTCATTCATAAATTTTACAGAACTCACATCTTGCTGCTGTTTTTTTGTGGTTTTTTTTGAGGAAAGTTTCATCAGTATAATATCTCAAGCAGGAAATCCAAAATTCTTTGTATGTTTGCTCAAATTGCCAAATTATTCTGCAAAAGTGTACAATTTTTTATTTGTATATTTTTCTTCCTCTCCCTTCTACTCACACTTTGTTGAGTTGACTTGAAAGTCAGAAGTAATCACTTTCAGTAACTTAAACTTATTTTATTTTTTAATTAGAGATGTAGGTTTACAGGAAAATCACACAGAAAATACAGAGTTCCCATATATCCCCTATTATTAAGACTTCCCATTAGTAAGGTATCTTTGTTACAACTGATGAAAGAATATTATTATTATGGTGCTATTAACCATAGTTCATAGTTTAGGGTTGCTGTTTGTTTTATGCAGTCTTATGTTTTTTTTTTCCCTAGTAACATGCATACAACCTAAAATTTCCCCTTTTAACCACATCCAAGTATATTACTGTTGTGTTAATTATAGTCACGATGCTGTGTTTCCATCATACCATACTTTACTAAAGTTGTTCAATCACCCCAAACAAATTCTATACCACTTAAGCATCACTTCCCATTTCCTACCCCTAACTTGTCCCCTGCTAACCTATATTCACTGACTCTGTGAATTTGGTCGTTCAAATTATCTTGTATCTGTGAGATCATACAATCTTTGTCGTTTTGTGGTAACACTATCTTCAAGGTTCAACATGATGTCTTCAAGATTTTATTCAACATGATATTTTCAAGGTTCACTTCTGTTTTGTCCTATGTATCAGAACTTTATTCCTTCTTATGGCTGAATAATACTCCATTGTATGTATATGCCACATTTGCTTTATCCTTTCCTCAGTTGATGGGCACTTGAGTTGCTTCCCCCTTTTGAAAATTGTGACTAATACTGCTATGAACATTGGTATACAAATGTCTTCAATACCCTCTCTAGTGGCAAATAATATAACCATTCTGGGCAGAGCTAGTTTAGGAAAGAGTAACTCTGGTGATACTTGTACCAAACCCTGAGCACTGGGCAGTGCATTTAATATCCTCTCTAGCAACAAATATTGCTGATAAACATGTACATACAAGCCAACATATCTACATATATATCATATACTTTTTCTCTTGTCACTGTTGCCCATTTCCTTTGCAATGACTGATAAGTCCATATATTATTTTTTGAGATCACATTCTTATCATGTAAGGATAAGTTAAAAATGAAATTTTTAAGCTTTGAATAAATATGTTTAATGTCTTTTTGGGGACCATAGAGCACAAGCTGTCTGCATTCAACCCCTCAAGAAAGAAGCTGGAGAATAATGGGAGAAAAATGCTGAGACTGAGCCAGGGGGGTTGTGTCTCACTTCCCCACTGACATCTGTCACTGTGGTGATGGTTACTGTACCACAGGGTACAGTAATACTTGGCTTCATCCTCCAGCTGGACCCCTGTGAGGGTGAGGGCAGCTTTGTCCTTAATTAGGGAGCCAGAGAATTGGGCAGGAACCTCAGGAGCCAGATTACTGATGTGCCCAATCAGACCCCAGGGAGACTGGTGAGGTTTATGTTGGATCCAGGAAACATAGTGATTGGAGGTGATGGCCCCATCACTGGAGCCACAGGTGAGCATGACTCTCCCTCCAGAGGTTGTGGGTATTGAAGTTTCCTGAGTCACTGCAGCCTGGGAAATGACTCCTGAAAACAGGTGAGAGACCCATGGTCACAAGGGGAGATGAGGGTGTGCAGCTGCTGTCTTGCCTGACCCCATACCAAGCCCATGAAGTACCCCCTCACCTATGCAGTAAGCCAGCAGGGTGAGCAGGAGAGGGGTCCAGACCACGGTGGAGACAACTCCAGGGTTCTGCTTTCCAAGTTTTAAATGGAATGGCTTTTATAATGGGGATTTATTAAATTCTAAGTTTACATTTCTGAGACCATCAAAAGGCATCTAGAGAAAGAACTCGACTCAAGAAAGGTGGATGTCTGTCACAGGTGGCTGGTGTCTGCTGGCCCTTGTCCCCAGTTCTGTTGCTTACAGCTTCTAATTCCAGCATTTTCTTCTCTAAGCATCTGTGGTCCTTCACTTAGCTTCTCTGGGACACAACTCTGGGTTCTGGCTTGCTTAGCATCTCATGGGAAGACACATGGTGATGTCTGTATCTCAAAACATCCATGTCTAGGCATTTCTGAAGCAACTCTTCACCAAGTCTCTGTACCTTAAGTTTCACCAAATGTTTTTGCTGCTACAGGACTCTAGTAAGTTAATCAAGACCTACCTTGAATGGGCAGAATTACAACTCCATTTAATCAAAAGGCCTCATCCATAATTGTGTGTGTCACATCTCCATGGAAGTAATCTAACCAAAAGGTCACACCACAGTTGAGGAAGTCAGTCTCCATGAAAACAATTTAATCAAAGGTTTCCACCCTAAATAGGTTTGGCCCCACAAGATGGATCAGGATTAAAATATGGCTTTTCTGGAGTACACAACAGTTTCAAACTGGCACATGATCCATGTGAAAATTTCCAAAGTCCAGATGAACACATCATTTTTTAAGGAAAAACACTAATTTCTTTGTGATACTGAAGAATTTGATAGAGGATTCTAAAAGTCAGATAAGCAGATACTTTGGCAGATGGTAGGAGTATGATTATGGATACTTGTAATGGTGGTTTAAGATTTTGGTACTTATCCTCCATGGATAAGTCTCTGGAGAATGGAATATTTTCTTCTCATCTGAAATCTACCTGTGGATATAAGATAAAACATGAAGTTTTCCAGAAGGAGATCTCAGGAAGGACTCAGGGACTGCAGTAGCAGATGAGAAGAGGAGGGGATGCATGTGAAGGATCCTTATCAGGGAGGGGCCATGGAAGATGTGACCAGTTTGTTCTTTGGGGCTGGTTCTGAAAGAGGAAAATATGACTGTGATCATGGGAAGTATCACTCTATCAGCTACAGTTCTATCACCAGTAACACAAGACTCATACTTTAGGAAAGAAGATGAACAACTGATTTATAGAAGAATTGATCAGAATTTTAAATTGCATTTTAAATAATAGACATGTATTTACTCTTTTTCTATTCTTTTTTTTTCTATTGATAAATCTTAACATACAAACATTCCATACATGGTGCACAATCAATTACTCACAATATCACATAGTTGTGCATTAATTATCATGACCATTTTTCAGAACATTTGCATCACTCCAGAAAAAGAAATAAAATGAAAAAAGAAACAGCTCACACATACCATATACCTTAACCCTCCCCCTTATTGACCATGAGTATTTCAATCTACCCAATTTATTTTAACCTTTGTCCCCTCTATATTTTAATCATTCTCCATCTATATTTTTTACTCATCTGTCCATACCCTAGATAAAAGGAGCATAAGACATAAGGTTTTCATAATCACACAGTCACTTTGTAAAAGCTATATCATTTTACAATTTTTTTCAAAAATCAAGACTACTGGAACATCCCTCAACAATTTCAGGTACTTCCCTCTAGCCACTCTAATACACCATAATCCAAAAATGGGTATCTATATAATGCACAAGAAAATCTCCATGATAACCTTTCAACTCTGTTTGAAATCTCTTTGCCATTGAAACTATTTTGTCTCATTTCTCTCTTCCCCCTTTTGATCAAGAAGTCTCTCTCAATCTCTTGATGCCAGGTCTCAGTTCAACCTGGGATTTCTGTCCCACACTGTCAACCTGGGCTTTTTGTCCCACACCCTGGGAGTCATCATCCACATTGGGGGGAAGGACAGAAGCTCACCTGCTGAGATAGCTTAGAGAGGGAGGCCATATTTGAGCAACCAAAGAGGTTCTCTGGGATAGGCCTAGCGTATCTTTTGTAGGAATAAGTCCCACAGGGGTGAACCCCCAGATTAAGGGCTCACCCTACTGATGTTATTGTCTCTATTCTTGTGAGAAAATCAGAAATTCTCCAAATGAAGAAGTTGAACACTTCCTCCTTTCTCTCCAATGCCCCAAAGGGACCTTGCAAATACTTCCTTATTCACTGCTCAGATTACTCTGAGGTATATCAGGACATGATACTAACATGGACAAACAAACAAAGTCTTGTGCCCTATTTAAGATTCCATGTACTTATGGTGTTCAACTAAACTGACTATACAAGTTAAAATACAAAATGCCCTACCTGAAATATAAATTTTGCAGTAAATGAACACCTCTTCCTTTGGTCTCACACAGAAGTTTAAGTTTTAAAGTATGGATGACATCATCCTTTACACTATATTCTGATATACCTTAGTCCTATCCAGATAAGCTTCACTCATATCTCTATTCAAAGTCAGCTCCCATTTTCAACTTATTAAACAGTTCCTGTATGGGGTATTGCTGACATTCATAGCTTCATAGCTATAGCTCTGAATCTCAGGTGTCACATAAGTACTCAACGTTTCTGGGAAAAGCCAGGTTATAAGCAAACAGCTCAGTGTCTCAGAATTTAGTTGCATATCATGATATATGTGACTGTTGTAAGAGACTACAATCCAGGACCCTTTACCATAGGCCCAAATCTGATAACCTATGCTCTCAACTTTAGTTCACCAAGTTTTTATATCACAGTCAGTTCATATGAGTGAGGCATGATATTTATCTTTCTTTTCTGACATTTCATTCAACATACAGTCCCCAAGTTTCATTTGTCTAGTTGCAGGACTCACAACTTCATTCCTTCCTGTGGCTGGTCAGTCTTCCATTGTATGTATACACCATAGATTTCCCTTTCATTCCTCAGTTGTTGTACCCTTAAGCTGCCTCCATTCATTGGGGATTGTGAACACTGCCACCATAGACATCAGTGTGCAAATGCCCATTTGTGTCCCCACAGTCTATTCCTCCAGATATATACTGAGCAATGGGATTTCAGGATCATACGGCAACCCTAACCCTAGCCTCCTGTGGAACCACCACACTGCCCTCCAAGGGGCTGCACCTCTAAATTCCCTATCAAAAGTGAATAGGTACAAAAAAAACAAAATCAAAACAAAACAAAAAAAGTGAATAGGTGCATCTCGTTCTCCTCATTTTCTCTAACATTTATTTTTCTCTGTCTATTTTTAAACAGTTTTATCCACACATCATCCAATCCAACCTAAGTGTATAGATACACCTTTGCCACCATAATCTATATGAAGACATTTCCTTTCCTTCTACAAAGAATCCATATCCCTTCCCCATGCCCACTGCCTGTTGACATTTAGTTTTCCTAATGCCTTTGTCACATTCAGTGGAAGCATATTACAACGTTACTGTTGACTATAGACCTAGATTACATTGATTGTACTTTTTCCCATATCCCATCTAGTTTCAACACCCTGCATCACTGACATTCATTTGTTCTCTGTCATGCAAAAATGCTTTTTTTTGTTTGTACCTTTAATCACCAACCTTGTCCTGTCTAGACATTCCTAAATTCTCACTCTTTATCATTTATATTTCCTTCTGCTTCTATAGACTTGTTTTAATTGGGACATTTTCTCAGCCTTACAACTGTAAACTAGCAACTTATTAAGTTCCCCTTTTTAAAAGCCATTTTGTTTCTGTTATATTGCATTCCAGCAGTCAGCAAACTAGAAAATCAGAGTTATGTCTCCTCTTCCATTTCTAATTTTATTTATTTGTATCTTCTCCCTTTTTTTTTGTCAGTCTAATTAAGGGCCCATCAATTTTATTAATTTTCTCAAAGAGCCAACTTCTGTTCTTGTTGATTTTCTCAATTGTTTTCATGTTCTCTATTTCAAATGTTTCTGCTTAATCCTTGTTATTTCTATCCTTTTGTTTGCTTTGGGTTTAGTTTGATGTTCTTTCTCTAGTTCTTCCAAGTGAACAATTAATTCCTCGATTTTTGCTCTTCTTATTTAATACAGTCATTTAAGGCAATGAATTTCCCTTTACAGCATCCCATAAATTTTGATATGTTGTGTCTTCATTTTCATTTACCTCGAGTTATTTATTGATTTCTCTTGTAATTTCTTCCTTGGCCCACTGGTTCTATAATAGTGTTTTGTTTAACCTGCATATATTTGTGAACTTTCTGGCTCTCTGCCTGTTAATGATTTCCAACTTCATTCCTTTATGATCCAAGAAAGTGTTTTGTATGATTTCAGTCCTTTTAAATTTATTGAGACTTGCTTTGTAACACAGCATAATGGTCTCTCCTTGAGAATGGTCCATGAGCACTTGAGAAAAAGGTTTATCCTGCTATTGTGGGGTGTAATGTTCTATAAATGTCTGTTAAGTCGAACTCGTCTATTGTATTATTCAAATTCTGCATTTCTTTACTGATCTTTTGTCTAGATGTTCCATCCATTGATGGAAGCAGGGAGTTGAAGTCTCCAACTATTATGGTAGAGGTATCTATTTCTCCTTTCAGTGGTTTCAGTGTTTATGTCATGTATTTTGGAACACTCTGGCTCAGTGCATAAATATTTATGATTGTTATGTCTTCTTGTTGAAATGTTACTTTTATTAATACATAGTGTCTTACTTTGTCTCTTTTAATTGTTTTACATTTGAGGTCTGTCAGACTTATAATATAAGTACTCATGCTCTTTTCTTATTGTTGTTTGCATGAAATATCTTTTCCCAACCTTTTACTTTCACCCTATTTTTGCCCTTGGGTCTAAAATAAGTCACCTGTAGATGACATATACATGGGTGCATAGATATTTATTGGCCATATCTTCAATTTTCCTAGTATGATTTATCCCTTTTTGCTGGCATCTAGGCATTTGATTTCTTTAATTAGTTTGTTCTGGAGGTTGTTTTCACTGTTTTACTAGGATTTCCTCACTGGATGGCTTTGTTCCCTTTCTGTTCTTGACATTCAGTTCAGCATATTCTAGACCTCTAGCATGTGTTTTTTAGCTGATCAGAAATTTTCATTTCTTGCTTTTCTTTTTCTTGCCCTGCCTATGAGGTTCTCCTCAGATATTATAGACCCCAGTCAGGTTTTCCCAGACCTGACTGGCCTTCTCTCAGGCAGAAAACATACTCAGTCTCAGTTTTCCCTCAGGGTGAGGCTCAGCAGGCTGACAGACTTTCCTATGAAGCCTCTAAACTCTCTGCTTTTCCTTTCCTGCCCATAATGTGGTGCTTGTCCCACCAGTGTAAACTGATGTGATGCCTCTAACCTCAGCAGACTCTCCCTGCCAGGGGCATGGTTGAGATAGAAGAGAGGTTATAGGTTGGCTTTAATTGCTTCAGTTTTCTAGTTCATGGAGTCTGAAGGAGGAATTTCACTTGAGTTGGGCCCCGCCTTTCTCTTGGGGAAGGTACAACTTTTAAGGAATTAATTCCTGTCACCTTACTAGTTACTTTGTTTCTCAGACAAGCTTTATTCTGCCCTTGTCTGAGGCAGTGCTGGTGTCTGAGAAGCTTGCCAGTTCTATTTAATGGCTGGTAAGGAATTTTAAAAGCCTGTTTAGAATGAGAAGCCAGCTCAGGTTTGTCAGTCAAGAGTTAGTTGGTGGCTGTATGTATCTCCAGACTCTATGTGCCCCTTTTTCTAGGGGTCAGGTCTTTTTGCAGTATTTTGTGCTGTCTAACTCTAAAAAGCTTCAGTTTTTTTTATCAGCCCCACCCCCTCTCTGCGTGATCAAAAACTCTTAGTACCTTTAGCTCTTATTCCAGGTTTATCTTTGCTGGGGACCTATTTTCAGTAGTCAGAATTTGTTAGTTAATTCCTCAAATGGAGCTTGGCTGAGCTAAGCCCCTCCTGCTATTAAAGTCTGTTTCCTTTCCTTTTGGGGGCCCAGCCTGCCATGCTCACGGCGAAGGGGCACCAGCCTCTGCCTCTTGAGGGAATTAGAGTTCTGTGTGGGATCACAGCTGTTGCACATGGTCCAAACTAGTGTATTCTGTGTGTCCAGTCACTGATATAGCCCCAGAAGTTGTCCTTTACTGTTCCTGGCTATTTACTAGCTGCTCTGAAGGATGAACTAAATTCCACACCTCATTAAGCTGCTATCATGCCCCCAGTATCTATTCTTATTAATTGTTCCTGTACCTTTGGGGCAGATAGGGTGCATTTCCTCATCTGGCTGTGTGCTGATTTGAAAATACATATCCCATAAAAGCTGTATTTTAATCTTAATTCAATCTTGTGAAGGCAGTCTTTTCTTTTAATCTTGACTCAACACTGTAGGTTGGAATATTGATTAGATTATCTCCACTGAGATGTGGCACACCCAATTGTGGGTGTGATCTTTGATTAGATGGAGGTGTGACTCTACCCATTCCAGGTAGGTCTTGATTAGTTTACTGGAATCCTTTAAAAGAGGAAACATTTTAGAGAGAGCCAGAAATGCCAGAAGCCACAGAGCTGACAGAAACTTCAGAGCAGAGTTGACACAGATGTGGACACATGGACCACAGAGGCACTGATGTTTGGAGATGGTTGGAGTCCAAAAGACATTGCCTTGAGATGTTATGGAGAGAGCCAAGGGGAGCCAAAGGAGTACAGCCAGCCCTGGAGAAGCAAAGTGAGGAAACCACAGAGGAACAGAGGCTGAAAGTGGCATTGCTCAGGAGCAGGGACCAGCAAATGTCAGCCACATGACTGCCCAGTTGACAGAGGTGTTTCTGACACATTGGCCTTTCTTGAGTAAAGGTGACCTCTTGTTGGTGCCTTAATGTGAACACTTTCACTTCCTTAGGACTGTAAACTTGTGACTTATTAATTTCCCCCTTTTAAAAGTCATTCCCCTTTTGGTATATCTCATTCTGGCAGTTTGCAAACTGATACAGGCTGTGTATTCCTGAGAAGTCCTATTTAGTTTCACTTTGCAGACAAAATACCTCTACCTTAAACTATCATTGAAAAGAGACTAAGCCCATGAACCCACTTCCTTGTGAGAAGGACAGGTTCTGTGTGTCCCAGAGGCCCCTTTCTCTAAACTCCATCCAAGAACTTAGGGAGCCTGATGAAGAGCCCTCAGGAGCTCTTTCTTGTGATGCTCCACTGTAGGGTCTCTTCCCTAAAGCTGAGTCTTATCCCCAGGCTAGACTTCAGTGGAAGCCAACTTATTCCACGCAGACACCTGGCTCCTTGCCAACCACCAGCCATTTCTTTGATCAGATGTAATCAAATACCTCACTGAGGAAATGGAGATGACCCAATTCAATTGGAATGGGGTGAGGGTGACATGCAGGCCCTCATGGGGTCACAGAGTGTATCACAGGTGCAGGAAAGTTCCACATCACAGAGAACTCTATACACCTAACTCTCCTGGAACCAGCTGAGTGGTTGATACCTGTCAGGCCATCTCTGCACTCTCAGGTCATGCCACAGTGCCCTCTGCTGGCCATAAGGGAAAAATGTGTCACATGTAAATGACGGAATATAGAGTACACAATATGTAGGGCAGTCTGTGAAGCTGATGACTCTGATGAAGGGTCTGGACAAACTCCACAGGAGAGGCTTGCTGGCTGAAGCAGGAAGAAAGCTGTGTCTTTTCAATCCTCCTTAAAAACCTTCCAGTGATTAGAGTAAGCATTTCTCATTGTGGAAGACACTCACCTTAGCTGATTACAAATGCAATCAGCTATGGATGCAGCTGATATAATCATGATTCAAGTCTACAAAATATCCTCATAGCAACAAGACAGGCCAGCCCTTACCTGACCAAACAAATGGACACCACCATCTGGCCAAGTTGACAGATGAACCGGACCATGACAGTCCACCCCTTGTCAACTTGGCAACTATACATATCACCTTAAACCATACTTGATCTCTAAATAGAAAACAATAACAGGCCATTTTTTCCTTGCCTAACAATACTCAACTGTCTCAAGTAGAACTGGAAGTGCATTAAATCTCCCCAGAATACAGTGCAAGTCCTTGGATAATATTCATTCTTAAACTAAACTTGATATCTTAAAGCTCAAATACTATAACGTGAACAAAACAGCATTACAGTCCTTGTTTCTGTAACTGGTCACATGGTCATAGTTCATATTTATCACAACCTTCTTCCACTACCCATTCAATGTTTCCTTTACCCTCAGCAAGCACTTCAGCTGGCCATACTGCTTTGCCTGGTGGGGTGACCCAAACTTTCATTCCTGAAGTTTCAGAGCCATTGGTAGTCCTGCCTGGATTGGGTTGTTGTAGTTTTTCATTGATTTTAATCACAGGGCATGATAGTATTAAAAGACACGTTAAGGGATCGCCTATATTCCTGGAAAATTCTTCTTTACTTCTATTGTGTGGCTGAAGTCCTACTTCCCCCTGATAGGCAGGGTTAATCACCCCAGCCAGTAAAGTAATCCCCTTCTTGGTTTGTTGATCCAAGGGCATGAGTAGGCCATAGTGACAAGGTGGCAATCTCAGATTCCAGTTCAATGGAATCATTGCTGTTTCTCCTGGTGGATGCATTCCCCCTTTTGGAACTAAAACCCATAGACCAGCAGAGCTCAAGATCGTAGGGACAGGTCACTAATTTTCCTAGTGGAACACTACAGGTAATTGGGAGTGGTGCCACTACCATTTCCACCCCTTGGTTCCTGGACCCATGGATCCTGGCTATGGGAGAAATAGCACCATATGGTGGATGTTGATTCGAAGCATGCAAAGCCTCCTGGAGAACATTACTCCAGCTCTGGAAGGTACTGTCACCTAGTTAGCACTGTAATTTAGTTTTCAAAAGGCAATTCTACCATTATATTAATCCAGCTGCCTCTGGATGATGCGGAACATGGAAAGAGAATTCCATGAGCATGTGCCCATTCCCACACTTCATTTGCTTTGAGGTGGGTTCCTTGATCAGAAGCAATGCTCTGTGGAATAACATGGTGATGGATAAGGCATTCTGTAAGTCCAAAGATAGTAGTTTGGGCAGAAGCACTGAGTGCAGGGAAAGCAAACCCATATCCAGAGTAAGTGTCTATTCCAGTTAGAACAAATTGCTGCCCCTTCCATAAGGGAGTGGTACAATGTAATCAACCTGACACCATGTAGCAGGCTGGTCACCACAGGGAATGGAGCCATATCGGGGCTGAGTGTGGATCTCTGATGCTGGCAGATTGGTCCTTCATAAAAATGATTACATCTGTCAGATGGCACATAAACTTCTCATTTGAAGCCTTAAATCCATCCCTTTCACTTATTGATGTATGCAGTGTGTTTAACAACAACCAGCCAACATTTCTATACCTCCTATTTTCACAAAACATCTTAAATGTATCAAAAACATTATCCCCCAGAGCCTGACTTCATACAAGTGAAGTATTA
Organism: Tamandua tetradactyla; assembly: GCF_023851605.1. Classification (NCBI taxonomy): domain Eukaryota; kingdom Metazoa; phylum Chordata; class Mammalia; order Pilosa; family Myrmecophagidae; genus Tamandua; species Tamandua tetradactyla. The sequence goes on from NC_135338.1 coordinate 15,368,932, forward strand.
GAAGAACCCAATGATGATATATATATTTCATATAAATGTATATGTTTATATCCATTATATATTTTTATATAAATATATATATCCATTATATAAAAATAACTGGAGTTTATTTTTACACATTATATAGATATCCCTTTTTAGTTTATGATGCAGTGTAGTGGCTGGAGGGAAGTACCTGAAACTGTTGAGCTGTGTTCCAATAGCAATGATTCTTAAAAATGATAGTATAAAGATTTAACGATGTGATTGTGAAAACCTTGTGTCTGATGCTCCTTTAATCCAGGATATAGATAAATGAGTAAACAAATATGGACAAAAATTAAATAAATAATAGTGGGGATAAGGGATAAAATAAATTGGGTATATGGAAATACTAGTGGTCACTGAGAGAGAGGGTTAAGGGGTATGGTATGTATGAGTTTTTCTTTTACTTTCTTTTTCTAGAGTGATGCAAATGTTCTAAAATATGATAATGGTGATGAATACACAACTATGTGCTGATATTGAGAGCCACTGATTGTATACCATGTATGGAATGTATATGTGTGAAGATGTGTCATAAAAATATTTTTAATAAAAAAGACCTTGCTGTCTGTTTGTTCCTGGAAACTTCCAGCTCTGGGTCTTCCCAGGTCAGGAGGAGGAGATGCCCTGACCCAGGCCTGAGGGAAAGGAAGCCTGGCCTCTAGGAGCCCTTGGGTCTTGCAAGTTGGAGCTGTGGGCAATCCCAGCTGGGTATTCCAGGGTTTGCTCAGGGTTTGTCCATTTCAGGATTGGGCAAGGTACTCCATCTGGCCTCAAGGCTGATGAACACCAGCCCTCCCTTTGGTGGTGCACTCTCTTGGTGCTGAAGCTCATCAGGACCTAGTGGGACTGTGGGAGCTCTAAACTCCAGAAGGAGGGACTGTTGTTCCAGAAGAGGTGATTGCATCAGAAGTAATGACAAGAGAGCTCACCTCTCAGTGCAATAGCTTACCAGCCCCAAGGCTGTGGAATGAACCTTCCCCAAAAGAGAGAAATTGGTTTCTTTTTTTCCCTTTCAAAAGTCTCCTAATGCAAAGAATTGGAATATTTCAACTCCTCATGTAAAAAAGCTTCAAAGCCCTTCTTTTTTCTTTTATTGTAGGTTATTTTTTCAAGTCACAAAGGGAGGAGGCTTATTCAGGGGGGCAGAAGGTGTTTGTGTCTCACTTCCCCCTGGTCCTGGGCCCTGCGTGAGCACAGGAGCTATCCTCCAATATTTGGCTGTAACTATCAGCCTCAGCCTCAGGCTGGAGCTCAGGGAAGAGTAATTGTGCTGTATATTTTGATGCCTCTTTTGATCCAGAGAAGTAACTAGAAAACCCTGATCCCAACTGCTTGTTTGAGTCTGAGTAATAGAACAGGAGGATCCTGGGAGGGTCTCTGGCTTCTGCTGATACCACTATATGGTTTTTCTGGCAATGTTGATGCCCTTTCTCAGAGTGCAGGTGAATCTGGTGAGAGTTCCTGGGGATGCAGAGAGGGTGGATGGCTGAGTCAGCACAGGCTTGAAGAAGGAAACTGCAGACACACTCAAATGAGTGATAGACAGAGAGCAGATCTACTGACATCTGAGCCAGCTGCGGAAGCATATCCCTACTGTGCAGTGGGAAAGGAGCACAAGGAGGAGGTGAGAACAGGCCATGGTGGACACAGCTCCTGAGGCCCCCAAAGACCTGGACTGCTATTGTTCTCTCCCTACTGGCCTCAGCAAAGAAGGGGCTACTCATACAAATTGTGTTCAACTCCTCTCTACCCCATTTTTACTGAGCTGAGTGTCTTGTGGTTAGAGGGGTGTGACAGGCAGGCTACTCTGGTGCCCCTTGGGGGAGCCCCAGAAGGAAGCAACTGCTGAGACACATGGGCCTGTGAGTAGGAGGGTCTGCCATGTCCAGAGAGGACCCAACACTGGGTCCCCCCTGGGAACACAGGGCTCTGCCCCAGCCTTGCTGGCATTAGTTACACACCTAACTGTGGGAACCCTGCATTCAGGTCCCACAGTGCAGTCCCATAGTGCTGACTGCCAGCTACAGTCAACCTTCAGTCTTCCCCATGGTCCTGTGGATTCTGTCATCTGATCTTGTCACTCTCAAGCAGCAGACAGTGATTGGGTAACCTGTGTGGCCTGCACTGTGACCAGCTCTAATGAAACTAATGTTAATATGCTCCAAATGTGTGGGACACTTGTAGTTAAAGGAGGAATTTCAATAAAGATACAGCAAATATTAAAGTTACCATAAGAGTAAAGTATTGTCTGAAAAAAAAATGAAGTGGGGAATTTAGGGAAGACACCTTAAAAGAAGCATTCCTTAAGGAATGGTTAACCTAATGCTTGAAGGGTGAGTGGAGGTTGTTATTCTTGAGAGAGATATGCATGGGAAGGGGTGTCTTGGATGAAGAAAGAATATGTGCTGACAGACAAGATGTGGAAGGACAGAACATACCGATGAATCATGAAGTCCTTGAAAGGAGAGGGCATTGTGGGAAAGGCAGGAGGTGTGTGAGAGCAGGCTTTGGAGAGCATGAGGGATCCTGATATAATATAAAGAAAAATGTGAGAAGAGGAGACAAAGAGAGGAAGTTAATTTTAAAATGCTAACTAATTAGAAGATTTAGAATCATTGAGAAACAATATCAAGTGTTGAGAGAAAGCAGTATATGCAATTATGAATCTAATAATCATGTTTTGGAAAATGATGGAGATTATGTCATTTAGCCTCATAGTTTATTAGATGCTTTGTTTGTTTCTCCCTTTTTCAAAATATCTGTCCACACAGGGAATTGTGGGAAAAGACAACATTAGGGTCAATAGACATCAGTAGCAGACAAGTGCTGTCTGCAGCCTCTGGCAGCAAGTCAAAGTGTATTCTTGTTGGGAAGCCATGTGACAAGTGTAGTCACTCATGGGGATGGTGTCAAGTTAGAAGAGCCATGGACTGAGAACCCTGTTAGTTAAGGGACAAGTAAAGAGCATAGCATCCTACTTGATAGGTTGGGGAATTCCTTCTACCATTTATCCACTTAAGAATTGTTTTCACAGCATATTTATTTTCATTTTGCTTTTGCTTTGGGGTAGGAGGCATGGTTGGTGGGCAGTACCACCCTCCTCCTGCCCACAGTGAGAATGGGGTGTGGACTGAATGAAGTCAGGAGAATGCTACTGGGCATGATGGTAGGGATATATGGGTGAAGTGGGAAACAGGATGCTGGACAGGAAATTGTGGGCTGAGGACACCAGTCACTGAGGGTGTGCCCAGACACCTCAGCCTGTGGGCATTATCAAGAAAGGTATGTAAAGAATGGCATTTTCTGCCTCTCTTGCCATCTCATTTCCTCACTTCCTTCCTTTGTCTGCTTAAGATAATGGTCCATCATTATTATCATCACAATCACTAAATTGCTCTAATCCTTTCCCCTTTTGTCATTCATTCCTACTCACTGTGTTCCACCCTGTCCTGTGTAAATCACCTACTGTTTGCTCTCCATCTGTGCCAACCCAGCAGAATGAAGCTGGAAATAAGCACATCTCCACATGGGCTGCTCTGGCTTTATGTTATGAAGATTCCTCACCAGGGTGTTCAAGCTGCAGCCCCATCAACCTCACCTTCTCTCTTTCCCTAGTGTCTTTCCCTGTCTGTAAATAATGCAAATTCACTCCTGTCTCCTTGCAATTATAAAAACTCTTCCATCCTTATTCTAAAATAAAATATAATTTCTCAGAACATAACTTCCTAAGATCATCTACCAACTGTCTACATACTTATAAGTATTTTTCTTATTCAAGAAAAAAATTCACCAATTCTTTACATTTTATTTGATTTTCCCCAGGGAGTGTTACAGTTGTTTAAATATATACCACACAAGTCTTGGAATATTAATGCTAGCTATTTAATATTCTGTTTATATGACTGGAATATATTAATTATTTTACTCTAATGAAATACAAAAAATGTATTATATTAAATATAATATTCAACTTGTTATTGAGAGTTTAAATATAAGCATATTGTTTTATATATTTGTTTATACTAAGTCCATTTTTAAAATTAAATAAATTCCTTTGCATATTGTTAGTGAAATATGTCATATCCTGATGATGGAAAAATAGCTCCATCACATTTTTCTTTATTACTCTCATTTCAGTTATTTATATTTTCTGTTGATAAATTCTAGGAAAAAATAACTCATACTCATCATGGTGATTATCTTTGCCTACCATTATTCACCATTTAAAGCAATGTTATATATGAGTTAAGTGGTAGAAGGTTCATTAAGATTTTAAGAAAATACCCCTTTGTTCTGAAAATTTTCCCTTTTTTTCAAAATGTGGAATACATTATTCTGGGTATCTTTGTTTATGTCCATCAAGGAAATTCAAAGCACCTATGAGATCTCTTTAAAAACATAGAAGGAAAAAAAGTAAGATAACAGAAAATATCGAAAGCTAGTACCCTCAGTATGCCAGTTACATACATAACTATGTATGACAGTTAATGTACAAACTTCTAGTTATCTGTCAGTGAAAAACAAACAAACAAAAAAAACCTCCCAATCCCAGAAACCTATCTTCCGTGTTCCCATCTGAAGCCAGAAGCCTTAACTGGAAGCAACGTCAGTTTAAGGAAATGTTGTTGGAAAACTTAGTAGAAAGTTCACAGCAGACCTATTATCTGGAGTTATGGCCAGAAATAGAAAACAGCCTAATTATGAAGGTAGATCACAGTGTTCAGAGAGCCCTGAACTATAAGGAAGGAAGATTAAGTCCATTTGAAGTAAAAGGCAGACATCTTTGAAAGGTAATGCTATGGAGAAGTGAATTAAAAGGGAGAGAGGGGAGCTCTTTGGGAACCATTGGATGAAGGGAAAAGCAGAAAAGAGAAGGAAGTTAGAGTTGTCAAGAAAAATAAATAAAATCACTTCAAACTAGAAAGAACACACCCATCAATATAATTCCATTATTATAAAAGAAAAGTTAATGAAGTTCAGAACAGAAAAATAGTAGGTCTAATCTCTAATCAACCTATTATTTAAGAAAAAAACAAGGAAGAACAAACACTTGCTAATTTATTTAGGCAAAATGTTCAGCTTCATTGGGTTATCACAGAAAATCAAATACATGAAGTAGGAAGAAATTTCTAATGGTTCATGGTTTTCTACATGACCCTCATTTCTTTTGAGTGGTAATAATGAATGGACAATGGGGAATTAATTGCCACACACTGCTCCATATGCAACATAATGTTTTCCTACAACACCTCAGCTTCCTGTGACTGGTGACGTAGATCTCCAAGGTCTGGTACTGTGGACAGTGGAGACTGAATTGGGCCCAGACCATCTCCAAAGGGCCTCTCCTTGCCATGCTCCTTCCACCCTCATTCTATCCTGGGGGAATAGCCAAGTCCTGGGCAGTGACAGCCATTCAGAGCAGAGGGACCTATCCTGTCCTAAGCATCCACATGAGCTATTAGTGCAGGCAGTGATTCCACCTGGACTTTCTCCTGCCTGTGAGCCACTTCTCTGGGGAGCACAGTGTGGCAGCCCAAGATGTTGGGGACAGATCCAGCCCACCCCCTCCCATCCTCCTGCATGAAAATGTTGTTTTCCATTTCATTTTTGCAAGCTCATAGAGGAATGTTCACATTGAGCCCAATGGGCACTTTGAGGATATTGAGATGTGATGAAGGATAGATGAAGCTCCTGGAAGCACATGGGACCCTGGAGAGTCAGGGTCAAAGTTCTGAATTTTCATGGAAAAATTCAGAGCCCTGATCTGTGTGGACAGATCACAGATACTGAGGATGACGGTAACAGAAGCTCATGGGGTGGTAGTGCCTACGTACACCTGTGGACGGCTCTACACCCTGGAAAGTAAAAATCCTTCAGGGTGCAGGTGAGTGGGGCAACTATACTTGTCCACATACAAATCCACATGGTACAAGAACTCCTGAAAAATATCTTGCAACATAGAGGAACATCTGCTGTGGATCACAACCAGACATGGACAGACAGCACAGAGACAGACTCTTCTCAGATATAGGTGATGAGTGACCCACACACCTGGGCAGGTGGAGACTGCAGGAGGTGTGGAGGCTTCCATCAAACTGCTTATCAAGCCACTGGGAGAGAGGAGGGGACAGAGCACATCCAGCAGAAGTTTTTTTCTCACTTCCCCTCTGTCTTTGTCACTGTGGGTTACATATGGCTTCTCCCACACCAATAGACTACAGAGAAATAGGCAGCCTCATCCTCAGGGTGGAGGTTGCTGATGGATAAATAGCAGTCAGTCCCAGAGCTGGAGCCTGAGTAGTGATCAGGGATACCATTGCCTTTGCCATGGCTTCCATCATTCTTCATGTACATCACGTATATCACATAGGCCCATCCCTGGCCTCTGCTGGTGCCTTGCAATGTAGTAGGTGCTGTGCTCACTGCTCAGGGTGCAGCTGAGCTTGACTGAGGTCCCCAGGGAGGCAGATACAGAAGGCAGCTGTGTCAGCACAGGCTTGGAGAGGGACTCTGCAAACACAGACACCCATTAGGACCTGTGGGAAGGACAGAGGTAAGGACATTTGTGACAAGGGGTTGGATCCTCCCAGCACTCTTGGCACTAGGACACTGAGGATGGTTGTGACCTGTGCAGTGGACAAGGAGAGTGAGGAGGCTGACTGGCATCCAGGCCATGGTGCACACTCCAGAGCTCTGCTGGGGCAGACATAGCCCATGCCGCTCTCATCCCCTCAGTCCTCAGGGGACAGGGGCTTGCATGCAGATGGGTTCCTTCTCTTCTGGCTGCTCCTCCTTCCCTGGGCTCCCAGTGTGGCCTCAATGGCTGGTGTCATTGCTGGGAGGGTGGGGCCTGGGCTTGGGGTCTCAGGACTCAGCAGACCTGCATCACATACCCACAGTGCCTCCTGCTGCCCAGGCCCTTCTCCATCTTCTCTGGATGACAGCAGCCCTGGCAGAGGCTTCTGCCTTCCCCTCCAGGACCTGATCCCTGCCCACCCCTGCCAACTACCCAGCTTCCACCTCTACTCTTCTAAATGGGCCATTTCAGTAGGAATTAGAAATTCTTCCCACTTCATAAGGAGTCCTCAGGGGACAGCATTTCTCACACAAACTTCATGGTTTAGAAACGTTCATGACTGTTCATAGAGATCTGGGATAGTCTAACCATGACCTCACTTCCAGGCTGCTCACAAAGCCAGGGGCCTCTTCCTAACCCATTCCTCACATGATCTGATGAAGAGGTAGAGGGAAAGGTTTAGGGGAATAAATGGCCATGTCACATGATTCACTAAATTCAATGAAAAATGAGGACTACCCAGGAAGTAGAAGAAGATTGTAGTGGGAATGAAAAAGGAGAATCAGCCAGGCTGTCCCTGAGGAACTAAGGGATTAGAGGTTCTGTGCAGGGAAGGGGATGTGAGTGCCAACCTCCAAGGAAAGATCTGCAGAAAGGTCTGCAACTTTCCTGATATTAAGACATAGTACTAACTAAAGAGGCCTGGAGGAAGAAGAAGGTAGAAAGAGAGGACTGAGGATTTAACAGGGCATCAAGATTCAGATCTGGGGTGGTTGTGGAGTGTGAACAGTCAATGCTTAAGACTGTGGAGGATAAGTCAATGGGAGGTGGGGCAAGAGGCTGAGAGGAGTTCAGAAAGAGATGAGTGTAATTTTGGTTTTGTTGGAGCTGCTAAAGAAAAGGAGCCTCTCCAATTTACTGACCTCTTGTCCCAGTCCTTTCTTATCTGCTTTCTGTATGCACTGTGGATTTATTCTTTAATCCTAGTCATCCATTTTGTTAGTTCAGGATTATACTGTTTTGTTTCTGCTGAGAACTCCCATTTTTGTTTTATGTTATTCTCATGGATTATTATTATTAAAAATGACCATAGATTTTGTCAGTAGAGGTTCTGACTGAAAATGCAGAATCTCAGGTCCAACTCCAGATCCCCAGTGTGGGAATCCACATTGTAACCCAACCCACAGAACCTGTGTGATCATTACATGGAGGAGCCTGCTCTAACATGGCCCATGGGCCCTGGTTGTGGACTGTTTATAATACCTCAGTCTAGTTGTCTTCCAACCCATAGGCCCAGGAACTTCCTGCTTTGAATTCTATTCTTCTACTTCAAGGAAGTAGAAGTGAACTTGGGGCTTCCCATGGAAAATGGCAGTCATTTCCCCTGACATCATAAAATCCCTGGAAATGGCTAAGGTGTTCATAATAAAAATAAGATAATTGAATTCTTATTTCTACAATACTTGGCATCAGCCAAAAACTACATTGAATCAATACTTACAATCAAAATGACATTAATCTGGGGCTCAGGACAGGGTGCATGGAATATCCCCAAGCCATAATCAGTCCATGCTCCCTGCCCAGTGCCCCTGCTTTTACAATGCCCACCACAGACAAGTCCAAGGAGCCATGGGCCAGTCAGAAGGAGATCACAGAGCCCAGGTGATGTGGGAGCCTTGCAGCAGGAAGCACACACAGAGACACCACTTCCCAGCATTGTCAGAGCTGCCTTTGGCCTGGCACTGGAAAATTATACTGACTTATGTCATTGGTCACTGGAGTGCTATTCAGACTTCTGGGTGGAGCCCTGGAAATTCAGCAGCATTGTCTTCTCAAGCATCTATGATGAGGTTGTGGACACATCAAAAGGGATTACAGATATGACCAATTAGTTTAAAGGCAGCCACCTAAATTATGCTGAAAACCTACTGCAACACAAGGAGAATGGAAGACAAAGAGGAAATCATAAGGGTGACCCTTGAAGAGTTGAGGCAATGAGTACTTGTTTGCTACAGCAATGAGGAAAATGGGCATAAAGATATGAAATTGGGTAGTTGGTTATTTGTCCAAATGTGCACATGCTGTGGAGGACATGCCAACTTCCCCAGGATTGACACCTTTTGGAGCTCCACCTCCCCAGACTTTGCTGTGAACCCTCTTCTGGACCAGTTTTCCCAAAACCAGCTGAAGCTCATCATCACTGTTGAGATTGTGGTGAAAAATACAAAGTACACAGCCATATGGAAGCTGCAGCAGGTAGAGAAGGGACTGCTGGACTTGAAAAGGTGGTAGTCACACCTGACGTTGCCACCAGGGAAAACAGAGATTTCTAAGATTCCAAAGATCACTTTCTGTATGATTTTCTTTTGAAAAAGGGGCATGACACCAAGCCCCCAACCTGGAGTTTGAGCATCTGCTTTTCAACTATCCTCTCTTGATTATATTTCTTTGGGCAAAATGGGTGCTCCCAGTTGCCTGGTGCATTCAGCTGTGCCAACATCCTCCAGCACCTGAAGGAGCATGTGTTTCATGACAACATGACCTGCAGCAAAATCATTCTGCACTACACTACAATTGGTTGTATGTGGTGGAATTGGCTAGTGACTGCCCTGGCAACAGGTATGTTCTTATTCTTGTATGATGGCCCCTCCATCACCCCCCACAACCAATGTGCTCTGGGACTTGTTTGATGGAAAGGCATCACCAATTGGGGGAGTAGGGCCACATGGCTGTTCATGCTGGAAGAGAATTACATGAAACCAGTGGAAACCAACAGTCTCCAGTCACTTCTCATGATTCTGTTCATTGGCTTCCCATAGAAAACCCAAATCTACAAGCACATTGTTTTAGTTTGCTAGGTGCTGGAATGTAATATACCAGAAGCAGAATGGCTTTTAAAAAGGGAAATTTAATGAGTTGCTAGTTTACAGTTCTAAGGCCAAGAAAATGTCCCAATTAAAACAAGTCTATAGAAATGTCCAATCAAAGGCATCCAAGGAAAGATACCTTGGTTCAAGAAGGCCAATGAAGTTCAGGGTTTCTCTCTCATCCAAGAAGGCACATGGTGAATGCAGTTGTGGTTTCTCCCTCCCCTGGAAAGGCACATGGTGAGTAGAGCATCATCTGCCAGCTTTCTCTCCTGGCTTCTTATTTCATGAAGCTCCCCAGGAGGCATTTTTATTCATCTCCAAAGCATTGGCTGATGGACTCTGTGCTTTGTGGTGTTGCAGCATTCTCTGCTCTCTCCAAATCGCCTCCATTCTCCCAAATGTTTCCTCTTTTATAAGACTCCAGAAACTTATCAAGACCCACCCAAATGGGTGGAGACATGTTGTCACCTAATCCATCTTAACAACCACTCTTGATTAAATCACATCTCCAGAGAGATGATCTGATTAGTTTCAAACATACAGTATTGAATAGGGAATGGGATTCTGATTAAAACATGGCTTTTCTAGGAGACATGCGTCCTTTCAAATGAGCACATACATCTAAGATAGATCAAGAGCAGCATTTTCCTGGACTCCATCTCAGGTGGCACTGAACTCATCTCACACTTCATGAGTCAGAATTCTTCTGTTTCTGAGTACAAAGGAGAGATTCAGGCATGGAGTGAGGGCATGGTGGTAGAAGCCTGGAATAAGGAAGAAAAGGTACTCTGGGGACACAGGAGTAAATGGGTGTGCACCAAGCTGTTCACTGCCAGCCCACACACTTCTGGCATGGCAAGAATTTGAAAAAGTATGGAGCAGCATACTTCACCAATTTCCCTTGTGTCTGGGTGCACAGTGATTACTACAGGACTAACCCCAAGACCCAGGGCCATCATATTTGGCTGCAAGGGCAGCACACACTAAACCCCAACCAAGTGTGATTTAACAGCTTGGAAATATATAACATTGTGGAAACCTTCAAGGAGGTGATGGACAGCCTGTGTGGTCTACAGTGAAGTTAGGACAGGAGGGGCACATAGTCCTCTTCCTGAAGGTTGCTGCTGGGTACATGTTCAGCCCTGTACAGGTGAAGAATATTTGTGAAATCATCCACATTGGCTTGGTGATGCACCACCTCCCCAACCACTTCCCAGAAGAGGATGAGAGTGAGTGTCATCTCCTTGATGGAGAGGTTGTGCTACACCTGGGAACTCAGGAGCTCCTGAGAGTGAAACCTTAGGTGAAAGATAGAAGCCAAGCTCTGCTAAGATTTCAGAGCTCTGAGAACGATCCTTAAAGGCCCAACCAGGAGCAGGGGGCATTTTGAGTTCAAAGCAGCAGGATAACTGTGTCTCCTGGTCACACACTCATGACATCTATCCTTCTTGTCATTCCCCACCAAGCATGGGCTGGGACTACTTTTGCTTCTGGACATGCAATGATTCTTTGGTCATTGAGAAAGCAATAAGAAAAGGGGCTCATTTCACTGACCCATGAAGATAGAGCAAGTTTAGAGCATCAGACCTTCTGTGTTTAGTTGCACAAGTGACAGTAGAAGACAACAGCTGATGTGTGTTGGTCCCAGGAAGAAATAGTGGTGGAATGATGGGTCAGATAGAGGCAAGGAGGGCAGTTGCTATTCTTCTCAGAGATTGGAGCTCTTGGGGACATGGGTGATGCACTCAGCTTTCCTGCAGTGATAGCTACTCTTGCTAGGCCCAGGGGGCTGGCTAGAACTCCTGAAGAAGGTCCTTACTGTAAGGGCTGTGTCTGGGAGCCCTGGGTACCAACCACCATGATAACCCATAACATTTCCAAACTCTGCATACAGGAGATACTGATCACAGGATCTGGAGCCTGGTCAGGAGCTTCCTGGGCTGGAGTTACTTTTTGCTAATTTTGGGACTTCCTACTTCTGGTTGTCTGTGTGCCCACATCCTACACCCTCAGTTTGGCAAAGCTCTGAGGGGGTGTAGGAGGAGAGGACACACCTCAGTTCCTGTGGGCCCAGCATGAACCACGTACAGGGGTTCACAGGGGTCCTGAGAAGCATCAACTGTGGGAAAGTCACATCAGTTGGAACTATCTCCCCCTTTCCTGGAGCAGGCTCAGGGTTCCACAGCAATTGTGGGTCATCCATCCTCTCTGCTTGTTGCAAGGCCCTAATTCTTGCATGTCTGACCTCCTCCCTAATATTACAACTGAAGAGGCAGGCACCAGCAAGTGAGCCAGGTCAGCCCTGTGCTTAAACCTCTCCCAGGACCTGCTTCCTCTGGCAACACTTCACACCTTCATGCCTTGTCCTGGGGAACAGGGCACCTCAGCCAGCCCTAGGCACAGGTGATGTGAGAGTAGGAGACATCTATCCTCTGACCTTAACATGCAGTGTTTGTGTTCTTAGGAACTGTCCATCTCTTGCAGCCTCCCCAAACCTCTGACCCCAGGAGAATCCTACCAAAGGCAGAGGTGCTTTCCTCCAAGAGGGAAAATCCAGTTCCACAGGGCTTTATTTATCCCATATAGGCATCAAGGGGCAGAACTTGTAGTTGCCATGATAATAGAATATTTTATGTTAGTGTTTTGCTGTTTAAGCTTTGCTTTTCCTTCCCTGATTATTCAGAAACATTGGATGAGAAGATAGGGTAAGACATTGGGAGCTAGAAACTCTATCCATGTATAGTCAGTGCAAATGGAAGCTATTTTAATAAGAGAAAAAGGACATAATCAGAGAGAAGGCCAAGGTTTTGTCCCAATATGCTGTCTGCCTAAGTCACTGTGAGGAGCACTGCTGTCCACAATCACATAGGAATAGTCAGCCTTGTTCTCAGGCTGCAGCCCCAGGATATGCAAATACACTGCTTTGCTCAATGTATCTTTGGATCCAGAGACTCAACTAGGGGCCCCAGGACCCTGCTGCTTGTCTGAGCCTAAGTTGTATTCCAGGAAGGACCAGGGACTTACAACCAGGCTTCTGCTCATGCCAGTATATGCTGCAGTCACCAACACTGACATCACTGCCCAGGGTTCAGGTGAGTCTGACTGTTCCCTGAGATGCAGAGGAGGAGGGTGGCTGAGTCAGCACTGGCTGGGGGAGGAAACCTGTACACACAGACATGCATGAGAGCCTGGACATATTTTTGTCAGGATTTTCTCCTAGGTGTCACATAATTTGATCTTATTGCTAAAACATTTTTCCCATTTGGACTTTCAAATGGTTGTTTTAAGTTTAATAGGAATCTAAGTATATGTTTTAATGTCACACTGATTCTGGGGATGTGCTTGACACCTGGGCAGGAGAAGGTAGTTGTCATCACCCCTACCCCCACCCACTGTCCTCACTGTCCAAATGGTTCACATAGACCTTTCCACAGATATTTTGTGACACACTCTGAGCTCTGGTCCTTTCCCTTATGGTGTTTAGGAAGAACATTCATTTAGCCTGGGTCTCAAAGTCCTAAATGTTGGAGATTTGTCCATTCTTAGTACCAAATCTCACAAGCATCATTATCTAGTTCTGCTCTGGGGGTGACACCCTATGCTGTCCTAAATGTGATGAGGTGAGTGCTGGCCCCTGTCTTGGCAGAGTGATCAGACATGAAACAAATATGCACAGTGAAAGGGGATGACACCATAGAGAAGCTTATGATCCAGGAAGCATCTTCTCTGGGGTCACCCAAGAAGGAGAAAGCAAGTTTCACTTTCAAGGGAAGAAGAGACAGGCAGGCCTGGAGATGGGCTCAGCAGGTGCTCTCAGAGGAGTAAAAGGACAATGACAATTGCTTGAGGAAGAGTGGGAGGGGAGGGGTATGGAGGGCAGCACCAGGGCTGGGGGGATGGAAGAGGCAGGATGGCCTTGGTCACCACCCTGAGAGCAGGTGCCTCACTCTCTATGGATTTTGGCAGGTATTGATAGTTTCATTTAGGAGAAGTAGAATTGTCAGGCTCTGACCCACACTTGCTTCAAGGAGGGGAGGACAGGGGATGGGTCTAGATAGGATGTTCCACAACTAGGGACAGCAGAGGTCTGAGAGAAAGTGCAGATCAAACACATGTGGAGGGTTTCACTCTCCAGCTCCCAGCTTCATGACCAATTCAGAACCGAGTGCAATTGAGAATGGGGAGCAAATTGAGATTCTGGGCATTTTAGAATGACAATTTCATGCAGCAGTATCTTCATCCCTTTCTATGCTTAAAATCATGGGTTGAATGAATTTGATGTGAACAGCCTCCTGCTGTTTCAAACCATCCTCAGGTAGTTGAATAAAAGCTCACTATAAAGGTGCTGCAGCTGCTAAAATTCTCTACAGGGACTTCTTTAATATTTAATGTATTTTATCATGTAAAGAAACCTTATTTCTCATCATCACATGATATATTTTATTCTTAATCCAACAAATAGCATGCTTCTTTGAGTTTGGTAGCAGGTGGCACTGTGTAATTTTGAACTTAAAGAGGTGTAAGCTTTTGTGTCATATAAGCTTTACTAGTTGTAAAGTCTTCATCTCAAATTGAGATGTAACCTGTTATAGCCCCTGAACTCCATTAGATCCTCTCAGAAAGTGGATGACAGAAACCACCATTTCCAGCCCCACAGCTGCATTTTTTGGTTATGTTTGGTTCCAAACCCCAATCACTACATCTGAATTTTTTAATTAATTAATTAATTAATGTTTTACTCAACATAGCAACATACAAACACAAACATTCTTACCATATGATCATTCCATTCTTGATATATAATCAATAATTCACAATGTCATCACATAGTTGTATGTTCATCATCATGATCATTTCCTAGAACATTTGCATCAATTCAGAAAAAGAAAACAAAAAAATTTGTACAAAACCCTTACCCCTCTCTTTCACTGATCACTAGCATTTCAATATACTAAATTTATTTTAACATTACTACATATGAATTTTAATTTTAGTTTTACACTTACCAGAACACCATGGTGAGACAAGGGTATGGCTCTGGGGTCCCTGCCATGGGGATGTGGGGATGGCTGGGTGTCATCCCTGGGGGCTGCCTTGGAGTCTCTGACTCTGGCCCCACCATATGTAGACCAATAGCAAATTCCTGTGAGATTTTTACTACAGGGTAACTGTTGGTTTTAGGACTGTTTCTTAAGTTTTTGTACACATTTGGAGAAAATCTGGGAGACAATATCTGAAATGAAAATATTTTTCATTCTTTAATAACCTTTATTTTCAGAGCACTTTTAAATTTACAGAAAAATTATTGACAAAGTACAGAGTTCCTATATAACACCATCCCCCTAACACACATGATTTGTCCCTATTATTAAAACTTTGAATTAGTGTGACAATGGTATCACAATTGCTGAGGTAACATTATTAGGATTATATTATTGGCTGAAGTCCATAGTTTACGTTAAGGTTCATTCTTTGCAACCCCGGCTGATCACATGCCCATCTTCAATGTCCCCAGAGATCTTAGAGCTTTCTTCCTCCAGAAAATTGTATCTATCCTTCAATGGAGAACGTGTCTTTTTATGAAGCAAAGTGCTCAGCGACAATTTAATGAGTATATATTCATTCTCTGTAGCTTCTAAAGATTTGAAATACGGGAAGATAGTTATCAAGAAGTAGACAATCCTGTGAATATGGAAATCTCTAGAAGACATATCAAACATATAAAAGAATGAGATTATGTCACTACCAGGGGCATTTAGGCAGCTTTTTCACAGAGGTGTCTTTAATCAGGGTTTGGATGGACAAATAGCTTCTCTGAGAGAGGAACCAAGATGGGAAAACATAGGATGTGATGATGCTTATGCCACAAAGTCATATGGTGATTCCAAAGACCAACTGAACCATGAAGGTGACATTGCACTCCAGAATTCCATATAGGATTGCAACATACCCTGGCTATCCAAAACCATGGTAGTAAGTTAAATACATTTGCATAACTCAGTGTCCTGATTTAAAATATATTACAAAGCAACAATAATCAGAAAAGCTTTGCATTGTCATATGGGTGGAAATACAATCAAAAGGATGGAATTGAGAGTCCATAATTTCATCCATTAGCCTCGGGTCAAATGATTGTTGAAAAGCGTGCCAATACCACTCAATGGGGAAGGAACAGTCTCTTTAATGGTGCAGGGGAAACTGGATTTCCACTTGCAAAACAATGATATGGGATCCCCAGGCCTTTGGTAGATTCATTAGGCCCCCAGTCTTTCACAGCTACCTCACTAGGTCCAGCTCTCAGTTTCTGGAAAGTGCATGTTACTGGAAGCTCTAACTTGTCCACCTAAACCAGGATGCACATAGAAATGGTTAACAGTTGTTATCTTCCAAATTGCCAAAGTGGATCTGGTTTACCAGCTCCTTCTATTTCTGTGAGGTCTAATTCCTACAGGAAGTCCCTCCATGCCAAGTGTTTATAAGTTTCTTGCTTACATGACTGATTCAAAACTGATAAAATAGTTAGTGAAGAGAGAGCCACCAGGGGAGAAGGATCTTATGTCTGTGGAAAGGAACTTATTAGATTTAATGCATTAATGATCCTTTTGCTGGTGTCACTGAAATTACTCCCTGTAGAGTTTATAATCAAATGTCTATGGGAGGAAAGCCTAGAAATGTCCATGTGGTTGCTGCCATGGGACATTTTAGGGACAAAAATAAGTAAAATAAGTAGATTGTTGAATTTTAGTCTGCTAGAGAATGCAGAATAAGATGATTATTTCTCATTTTCATTGATACCAGACACCATCTATGGCTACCCTAAAATAATGATTTATCTCCTATAACCACAGTGTTGTTATTTCTGAAAAACAAACCCAATGTATAGTATGGCAGATGGCTTAACTACAACGCAAATGAAATCCGCAGCCTTGTGGCTCCACTCCTATGCCATGAAAATACAACACTGCCAAGGAAAAAAATGTGTCCAGATCTTACAGATGTGTGACATGCCAAACTTGCCTTTTGTTTGGTCATAATGGTCAGATGCATCTTGGGAAAGCATTCAGGTAATTACCTGGAGCAATTCCTTGCCATAACTGAAGCCAGAGCTTGTGTCTTGGATGTCTGTGGGGTAAGAGCTCCCAGGTGTCACATGCCTGGAGCCATGCCTGGGAGCCTTGGCTGCCAGGCCACATCATTTTTTCCCATGTTGCTGCTTTTCCTGCTGCAGATAATCCTGCCCCTGAGCCCCCTAAACTGTCAGAGGGTGCATAGTCCAGACTGAGCCCAAGATTCTGAAAGATATAAAGGGGGCAGACTAATGAGCTTCAGGGAGCCAGCCACCTTTTCCACAGACTCACTCTCTTGAGGAACCAAAGGATGAAAGTGGGGCTAGCAGAGAGTTTGGAAAATAGTGGGTAAACCTGCAGAACAGGGCAAGTCACTGAATGTAGGGGATCAAATTCTGCATAGAAACTGAGAAGAAATCCTACCTTGTCCCTGCGCTATACCTGTGTGGGGAAGATTCTAGGAGGCCCAGCTACCAACTCAGTGGGAAGTTAAAAGGAAGAAGTGACTTCTGCTATGCTAGCCACAGGGAAGAAAGAGCTTAGGGTTCCTGAACAGTCAAGTATAGTACAGGAGAGAATAGATTTTAAAACTTTTCAGAAGACAATAATAGAATCTAGTGTGTTTAAAACCTAGCCCCCACAATATCCAGTGAGCAATTAGAAATTATTAGAAATGTGAAGAAAATGCCAACCAGAGCCAACTGAAACTTGAGGTCCATGTGAGGGGCAGTAGCAAAAGTTTCTCTCAAATTCTGGCCAGAGATTATTGCACTAGTTTGAGAATTAATCTTTTGTCATTATGTGGTACAATATTGAGGAAGAATCATTTATCCTGAATTTTTATAATAATAACATTGAATTATGCTAGCCTTAACAAATGAGACTTATAGGGCAGCACCTGTGGGCCTGGCTTTGTTTTCCAAAATCCCCATGTGGGAACCCATGCTATGCCCCATCTGCCAGTGATGGTCAGCCTCATTCTCCAGGTGGGGACTGGAGAGAATGAAAAATGCAGTATTGAATGAGAGGCCTCATTGAATGCAGAAACCTGGTGGGGCCCCAGCTCCCATCTGCTCATCTGGTCTGTGAACTGTTACAGGAGCAGCCCAGGAGAGCTTCATGGCTTCTGCTGATACCAGGAAATGTTGGAGTCACCAACTCTGAAGTCTCTGCTGCAGGTGCATTTGAGTCCAACCGTGGTTTCTGAAGATTCAGAGAGGGTCATGGACTGAGCCAGCATAGGCTGGGAGAAGGGACCTGCAAACACAAACAGACATGGGTTCTAGGAAAGAGAAAATGATGACATATTTCCTCAACTGTTGGAATTAGTTGAGAGGATGTTGATAGAACCCATATATATGCATGAACAGATAGAGAATTTAAGAAAAGTGGAAACTGTGTGTGTAAAAGAGATACATAGAAGCTCTAGAGCTAAAAATAACATATATACAAAATTAAAAACAAAATTCTGAATGGACTTAAGAGTGGATGGAGACAGTGAATGAAAAAGGTCTAATGATTTAAACAAAAATTATTCTGATTTTTTTCTCTTTTTTAACTTTTTTATTGTATAGTATAACACATATACAAAGCAAAGAAATAAAAAAGCAATAGTTTTCAAAGCACTCTTCAACAAGTGGTTGCAGGACAGGTTGTAGAGTTTGTCATATGATCTCCTCATATTTTTCCTTCTAGCTGCTCCAGAATATAGGAGGCTAGAGGGCTTAAAGACTTTTTTATCATTACAATCTACTTTTTTCCTTCTTTTTTCTTGTGAAAAATAACATATATACAAAAAAGCTATGACTTTCAAAGCACACCACAATTAATTGTAGAACATATTTCAGACTTTGACATGGGTTATAGTTTCACAATTTTAGGTTTTTATCTCTAGCTGCTCTAAAATACTGGAGATAGAGGTATCAATTTAATGATTCAGCATTCATATTCATTTGTTAAGTCATATCTTCTATGTATAATTCCACCATCACCTTTGATCTTTCTATACCTCTCATTAGGGTTGTTTGGGCAATGGAAATTCTGAATTTTTGATATTGAAAGTGTCTGTCACTAATATGGTTTAGGGAGATGGAACTATTTGGTGTTCTGGAGAGAGTGGGCTGTTTCAGGACTTATCTGAGCTAGTGACCCATCTTTAAGTTTCTGGCAAGTTATTTTAGTGCATGGAACCCTTGTGGAATCTTATATATTGCCCTAGGTGCTCTTTAGGATTGGCTGGAATGGCCCTGGTTGGAGGTTGGCAGGTTATGATAGGTAGAAAGGTCTACCAGAAGCTTGTGTAAGAGCAACCTCCAGACTAACATCTTGACTTTGTTTGAACCCTCTCTGCCACTGGTACTTTATTAATTACACTTCTTTCCCCCTTTTAGTCAGGATGTAATTGTTGATCCCATGGTGCCAGATCTGGATTCATCCCTGGGAGTCATCTGCCATATTGCCAGGGAGACTTTCTCCCTGGATGACATGTCCCACATAGGGGGAGGGCATTGATTTCACTTGCAGAGTTGAGCTTAGAGATACTGAGGGCACATCTGAGCAGCAAGAGTCCTCCAGAAGTAACTCTTAGGCATGCCTATAAGTGCTCTAAGCTTCTCTGCTACTTACATAAGCTTCACAAGAGTAAGTCTCATGATCGAGGGCGTGGCCTTTTGATTTGGGTATCCCTAAAGTTTGACACAGTATCGCAGATTCCCTGGTGGTAAGTTTTAATAGTTCCATAGTCTTTCTCCCCTCCCTCAGGGGACTTTGCCAATACTTTTTGATTATCTGGTTGATATACTCAAGGATGTTTCCAGACATTATAATAACCTATACAGGATTAAAAGACCTCTTTCTTATTCTGTGCTTCCTGTGTTGCAATTGTTCAAATGAGCTATACAGATAGGTTGAATTAGATTATGCATTACAGAAAACTTCAGTTCCAGATAGAATAAACCTTTCTATCATTGGTCTCAAAGAGTATGTGAGCTTCTAAAATATAGACACTGTCTTCCTTACCCCTATGTTCTGAATTACTTTCACCCCAGCCTTTTCAGCTTTGTTCTTATCTCTAAATACCAGGTTGTATATATAAAACAGCCTCTCAAAATCCAGAAATAATAATGACCACTCTGGACTTAATGTGTTTGCTCTAAAAGCTTATAATCTAGGCCCCTGTTTTCTTATAAGCATTTTCTAAAGGTAACCATACCATTGTTGTTTTTGTTTCTAACTTATTTTGTCTCACCAAATGCCCCACATGTTCATTCACATGGTTGCATGCCTCATGGCATTGTTTTTTTTGTAGCAGTACAACCTCCATTCATAAGTATACACCATAGTTCACCAATCTACTTCTCTGTCAGTGCATCCTCCAGCCATCTGCATTCATTGGGCATCATGTAGAGGGCCCACAGTGCACAGTCCATTCTCAATTTTAGATAATTTCATTGTTCCCAAGAGACAGAAAACCAATGAACACAACCTCACCAAATAGGAAATCTAAACCTCCTCTTAACTCTTGTCCCTCACCCCATTATCTACCTCTGTTATTGCTGTGGTAATGCTAATGTTTTCCTTTTGAACATAGCACATAGCATGCAATAGCAGTTTTCCCCCTGTGCCCTGGACTTCAACTCTCTTCATACAAGAATTATATCTTTGAAGTAATTCTTAGAAGAACTCATCCACATTTCTAGTGTGTATCAGTGGGACATATGGGTCTTTACAACCCTTTTCAATCTTGTTCATCTTCAATATGGTAAGAAAGCTTCTGGACCCACTAGAAAATCACCTTCACTCTTATCTAATTCCTTACATTGGAGTTCAACCTCATTAGTTAATGGTTCACCCATCTCTAGCTTCTATGTGTCTCTAAGTACCCTATATTCCATATTATGAGCTTCTTATTGTACCTTTATGCTTGTCATAAAAGCAGAATTAGTTTCTATCCTTTCATGATACTGTTCAGGTGTGTGGGGTTTGGGGTAAATCACTGGTCATGGGGTTGTGCTGATGAGGGTAGCACACCCAAGGAATGTGGCCTGGCTGACTTCCTAGTCCTATGGTCCTCTCTGTGCACTCCCACAGGCTCTGCAACTCCATGCCTCCATGCCAGGCTCCAGCTTTTTACCTCTCAGTTCCTTGGCCTCTGAAACCAGGGCTGCTGCATGTGGTGCAGAAGGCTCTCCCAGGTCAGCTGCACTCCTGAATCACCACCCCAGTCACCCTCCTGTCTCTGCTCTAACTTTTCCATGGAGCAGGTCTAATCTCAAACTACTCTAGTTGGCCATCTTCCTGGTTGCCCTCAGTTGTATTAATTAATGTAAAATCTCTTTATTTTGCTTCCTTTGTTACATGAATGGGTGTATATAAATGAAAGGAAAGAGAGTGAAGGAGAAAGGAGCCAGCATTCACATGGATAATTATGGGCCTGAAAATATCACCCCACCAGGGTGCCCATAAGCTCAGAACAGTCCTGTAGATGGAAGGAGAATGTGGGCAGTGAGAAGGGAGGTCTGTGCCCCTGAGTGCATGCTATCCCTCTGTCTTCTGGACCTGAAGGTAAAATCACACCCTGGATGTGACCCTCCTCTCCATAGATCTCCAGGGAAATCAGAGATGTGTAAGTTGAGCCACAGAGAAGCAGACAGGAGTATGAGGAATACGGGGTCATGTTAGTGGGATCCTTTCTGGGGACCTGTTCTGGAAAATCTGTATCAGGGGAGACAAACAGAATGACTTATTCATAGAAATTTCTCTGGTTGAGCTGGACCCAACAGATTTCTGTTGAATTGAGTGATTGCATTTTCTTCAGAGTGGATAATGGTCCCTTGGGACATTCAACTTGTGGGGGACTTTCTATCCTAAAGATAACTGGACCAGAGATGCTTGGAGAGACTCATCTTAAGAAGGGAGAAGAGAAGGGAGAGAAACTCCCCACATCATGCCCCTTGAAGGAACCCAATCCTTGGGGGTGGCAACAAAGGAGAGACCAGATGTTTAGACTGAGCCTGAGCAGTTAGCTTCTGGGAGACTGGAAATGTTTGGAAATAATTAGGACTCAGATCACAACTACCTGGGCCACCCTTATCAAGGCTGTCTTCAGGGAACTGGCCATTGTCATGAGCCCTGTATCAGCCACCAACACTGAAACTGCTGTTGAGGGTGTAGGTGAGACTCACAGGAGTTCCTGGGGATGCAGAGAGGGAGAGTGACTGAATCAGCACAGGCTGGGAGAGCAAACCTGCAAACATAGACAAATGTGGGATCTGGGGCAAGGACTAGGTCTAAGCTTCTGGGAGGTCTGAATCAGTTGGGCTGGCCCAGATTGGGAGATCTGCCCTGTGTCTCTGAGGCCTGTCCCTTCCTGTGCAGTAGAAGAGAAGCACAAGGAGGAAAGGAGTCCAGGCCATGGTGGACATGGCCCCTGAGTCTACCAGTGCACCTGGGCTACTCTTATTCCCTCCCTATTGGCCTCACCAAAGGAGGGGCTGATCATGCAAATTGGGTCCCACTTTCTAGCTTCCAACCTTTTCCCTGAGCTGAGTGAAGGTCTTGTAGTTACAGGAGGCTGATGGGCAGACCTACACTGTGGGCATCTCCAGGGAGCCCCAGGAAGAAGCAGCTTCTGGGACAAAGAGGCCTGTGCACAGGAGCCTAGGATAAGCTGTGAGGACCCTGCATTGGGTCCCCCTTGGGAACACAGCATTCAGCCCCAGGCTTGCTGACAGTAGGGAAACACCCAACCAAGGGAATGTTTCATGCAGGTCCCAGAGTGCAGTCCCATAGCACCCCCTGCTGGCCTCAATCTTTAGTCTCCTCAGTGGTCCTATGTATTTCCGTCATTTGACCTCACCACCATGGAACAGGTAATTATTGGAAAACTTGTGTGGCCAGCATTGTGACCAGTTCTAATGTAACCAATGCTAATATGCTCCGCATGTTGGTGACCCTTCTAGTTTAATGGAGAAATTTAAATAAATAAAAAGCAAATATGAAAGTTACTATAAGAATAATGTGTTATCTGAGAAAACCTTCAAGTGGTGAATTTAGGGAAGGCACCTTAAAAGAGGCATTCTTTAACCTGACTCTTGAAGATGATGTAAATGTTGTTCTTGAGAGAGAAATGCATGCGAAGGGGTGTCCTAGATGAAGAAAGAATATGTACTGATAGACAAAGATGTGGAAGGGCACAGCATTTTTTTACTGTTCAGAAAGAAAAAGTACATCATTTATTCACTCAACAAACACTTCTGAGAATTTTCAGATGCTAGGCAGGCACTGTTCTATGACCTGCAGACACAGCAGTGAGCAGAGCTATAGCCCTGTCCTTGTGATGCTTACAAGGCCCTGAGAGCACTGCTGATATTAGCAGTCTCATGTTTCCAGTGTCAAGTCCTGCACTTGATGCTTTATTTGGATGATCTCATTTAATCCTCATCACTCTTGCAGGTGTAGGTTCTATGATTCTCCCTATTTCACAGAATAAGAAACAGGCAAAATGAGGGCCGACAGTTTGCCCAGCTAGAAAGCAGCACAGCCAGATTACAAACCCAGGTAGCCTCACTCAACCACAAGACTGAGGGTAGAAAGAGACTGGAGTTGTATGATACCACTTATAGCAAATATCTAGAATAAGCAAATTCAGAGAGACAGAAGGTAGATAAGAGGTGATCATGGACTGGGGAGGGAATGGGGGAGAATGGGTTACTTAAAGGGACCAGAGTTTCTGTTTGGAGTGATGAAAAAGCCTTGGTCATGGCTAGTGGAGATGACAACACAATATCATAAATGTAATTAATACCACTGAGCTGTGCATTTAAAAATAATTAAAATGGAAAATTAAATGTAATATATGTTACACATAATTTAAAAATGGAGATAGGAGGTTACAAGGAGATATTAGTGGAAAGAGAAATGTTTGCCACCTAAGAAAGTCACAAGCCTCTCTCAGGGTTATTAGAGATTTCATTTCAAAACAACCTGTATTCTAAAAATATCCTGCTTTCAGCTTCTGGTTTTTTTTTTTTTTTTTGCATGGGCAGGCACTGGGAATTGAACCCAGGTCTCTGGCATGGCAGACAAGAATTCTGCTTGCTGAGCCACCATGACCCACCCCTGTTTTCAGCCTCTTAAAAAGTGGTTTTGTGGCAGTTACAGGCACACATCCCAGGACACGGTGAAGGCAGGTCCCCAGAGGCTTTGGCAGCAGTTCTGTCTGCAGAGGTGTCCATTTGAAATATTTCTTCAATCTCTACTCCCTTCCAGGGCTCCATGTAAACTCCCAACCACAAATGGTTTCCACCACATCTTTTGCCAATTCATGCATTTAGAAATCCAGAGAAAATCTGAGATTTCCCTTCATGATGCAGTCAGACAAACAAGCACATATTTGTCTGCCACAAAGAGGCCCTGGCTTTTATCTTCCAGAAAGTTGGTGGGAAACTAAAAGTTCATCTTTTTGAGTTTCAGAATCTTGTCTTGATTATATCACAAGATGAGTGTCTTATTCATCATTATACAATTCATCTTGGTAATATTGTTTTTTCATTATGGTAGTTGCTTCTGTTTTTTTTTTTTTAAGGGGAAGGGACACTGCCTAAGATGAATAAGAACAAAACAGAAAAATTCTGGTGTGCTGGCTACTTAAGGAGGAAATCCCAAGTCCTGACTTACATGTTTACATGTTTACCTGTGAATGCAGGATCCTGGCTGCCAATCAATGGTGCATTCAGTTCCATCAGGCTTTAGGGACCTTGGCCTTGATGGAAAAGTGGAACACTTTGCTACACAACCCCCCAGTCCTAGCATCCCAGAACGTTTTCCTGCCCTCACAGTGATGGGTACAGTTAGAAGGGGTAGCAGGTCTCTTTCTCTTTCTTTCTTTCTTTCCTTCCTTCCTTCCTTCCTTCCTTCCTTCCTTCCTTCCTTTCTTTCTTTCTTCTCTCTCTCTTCCTTCCTTCCTTCCTTCCTTTCTATCCTTCCTTCCTTCTTTCTTTCTTCTCCCCTCCTTCCTTCCTTCCTTCTTTCCTCCTTCTTTCCTTCCTTCCTTCCTTCCTTCCTTTCCTCCCTCCCTCCTTTCTCTCTCTCTCTCTCTCTCTCTCTCTCTCTCTCTCTCTCCCCTCCTCTTTCTTTCTTTGCTCAAGCAATGATACCATATCTGGAACAGCAGCTGCAATTGGAGTTACCACCTGGTTGAGCTTATGATAATCCACTGTCATCCTCTAAGACCCATCTGTTTTCTGCACAGGCCAAATAGGAGAGTTGAATGGGGATGTGGTGGGAATCACCACCCCTTCATCCCTAAAGTCCATAAGAGTGGCAGTAATCTCTGCATTCCCTCCAGGAATCTGGTATTGCTTCTGATTTACTATTTTGCTCAGTAGGGGCAGTTCTAGTAGTTTCCACTTGGCCTTTCCCACCATAATAGCTCTCACTGCATGAGTTAGAGAGCCAATGTGGGGATTCTACCAGTTGCTCAGTATGTCTATACCAATTATATATTCTGGAATGGGGGAAATAACTATAGAATGGGTCTGGGGGCCCACTGGACCCACTGTGAGATGGACCTGAACTAAAACTCCATTGATCACCTGGCCTCCATAAGCCCCCACTCTGACTAGTGGACCAGGGGCATTTTGGCTCTCCTGGAATTAATGTTACTTCTGAACCAGTATTTAATAATCCCCCAAATATCTGATCATTTCCTTTTGCCCAATGCACAGTTACCCTGGTAAAATGCCATTGGTCTCCTTGGGGAAGGCTTGGAGGAAGATTAACAGCATAAATTCGAGGCAGTGTAACAGGGTTCTGCCCCAAAGGGACTTGGATTCCCCTTCATTCAAGGGACTCTGGGTCTGTAAACTGTTTCAAGTCTGGAAGTTGATTAAGGGGTCGTGACTCTGTGTTTTTGTAATTCAGGTTAGACTTCTGTTCACTTGATCTAGAACTCTTTTGTTTATACAGCTCAAACAAGAATTTAGTAGACTGCCCTTCTATTGTATTTCTAGGTACCCCATGATTTACTAGCCAATGCCACAAATCTCTGTGTGCCATATAATTTTGACTCCTGCTTTGAGTTTGCTGTCTGTTATAATAGCCACATCTACCCTGTCTTTAGCGATTAAGTGCTGCCACCTGGCTTCTGCCAACTCAGGATCCTGTCATCCCCATTGTGAATAAGAATTCCAGCTTGGTGACAGCAGTTCCTACACTAATATCTGACCTACAGAGATGTGCAACCACAGAGCTCTTTAGGGATGATGGTGCTAGTTTCACAAATTTATTTCTCACTGTTCTGGTAAAAGGTGCATTGTCTGGACATTCCTGGGGCATAAGAGCAGGCTTTGCATTATAAATCCACTCTAACATTCCAATCTCTCTAAGCCTCTGGATCCCCTTATCTACACTATACCAGGGCAGTTCTGGCATTTCAACGAAACTGCAAATGAAGGCCCTGAAGCAAATGATTTTTTAACTTTTACTCACTCCAGGGCTAATCACTTCAAGAGGAGGTTGGATGGCCAACTCCTCAAGGCAGGCCAGAGGTGGGTTGGTTATGTCCTCAGGGCAAACTATTACAGGATTATCTAGAGAAGCCTCAGCATAACCTAGGGTTTCAACCTCACCCGACATCATTATCAATCCATATGTCAGCATCCCATTTTTCAGGGTCCCACTCCTTTCCAATCAGTGCCCTCACTTTAACGGCAGACACCGTGCAAGATTGAGATTTCAGTTTACGTTGTAAAGTTTCTACTCTAACAATAAGATTCTGAGTCTGATTTTCAGAGATCTCAAGTCTATGGCTTCAGGAAATAAGATTTTTCCTTCATGATACTCATAGAAACATCTACGTCTTTCAGATGATGCTTAAGTTTCTCTTTTGAAGCCTTAAGCCCATTCCTTTCACCCCTTAATGTAGCCAGTGTATCTAAAAGCAACCAACCAACATCTCTATACCTCTTATTTCTACAAAACTCTGTAAAGGTGTCAAAAACATTATCCCCCAGAGCCTGGCTTTGTACAAGCGAAGCATTAGGAGAATCAAATGATGATATTTTGACTATCTCTTTTGCCAACTCACTCCATGGAGTGGGAGTGTCATTCTGATTATGGGAATCAGAGTCCTTAGTATCTTTGAGTCCAGTCAGAGTAGAAAACCATTCGTAAAAACCCTATTTTAAGATTCTGTTTCTTAAGAACCACTCCTGGTACCAAGATGTATTAGTTAGGGTTCTCTAGAGAAACAGAATCAACAGGGAACACTCACAAATATAAAATTTATAAAACTGTCTCATGTGACTGCAGGAACACAGTCCAAAATCTGCAGGGCAGGCTGTGAAGCCAATGATTCCGATGGTGGGTCTGGATGAACTCCATAGGAGAGGCTCGCCACCCGAGTAGGAAGAGCCTGTCTCTTCTGAATTCTTCTTAAAAGGCTTCCAGTGATCAGATTAAGCATTACTCATTGCAGAAGACACTCCCCTTTGGCTGATTATAAATGTAATCAGCTGTGGATGTAGTTGACATGATTTAATTCTATGAAATGTCCTCATCACAACAGATAGGCCAGCACTTGCCCAACCAGACAAACAGGTACCACCACTTGGCCAAGCTGACACATGAACCTAACCATGAGACAGGGAAAGGAATCCTTTGCATTAGGGACTAAGACAAAAAGAGCCTGTGCACTCCCAAGCTTTGCAGTTGTTTACTGCTTGTTCTTGTGAGTGCCCTTTCTCATGAGAAAGAAATAAAAGAACTTCTGCCATACTGCATGAGGGTCCAAAAAACTAACTTGAGCTAGTAACACTTGAGCTAATGACACTGAGCTGGTAGCACTGCTCCATACACCTTCTCTTTCCTTGGTTGACACTGGGCAGGGAGGGGCAGCATTTACTGGGGAGGGGTCAGGGGAGATGGAATAGTCTTTCTCCTGGGGCCTGAGTCCAAACAAAGCACCTCTTAGGCCTACATTGAGAAGGTGATCCCCAAAATGCACATTCACATTAAAAAAAAAAAAAGTATAGTTTGCAGAGAAGAGGGTGAAAGCATTTCCCAGGTGGAAAATGACCAATCACAAAGAGAGAAGGGAATGGGGGTAGGGGGTGGAAGACAGCTTCATAAGCCTGAAATAACTGTTATCCTTTCCTTTTCTCCTCCTGCTGTGCAAGGATGGCTACCGTGAGCTCAGGAAGCCCTTTTCCAGTATCGGGTCTCACTGCATTGCACCATTTCCTAACAATAGCCACTTTCCAGCCAAGGTCCTTGAGTGGACTTCACCTGTCTGGAGTGAGGTGAAAGGACTGAGGGGTCATTTGACCTTTACCTCACACTTTCACCTCTCTAGGACTCAGTTTTCTCATCCATAAAGTGGAAAGAAGAACACAGACTTGGAAAGTACCATGGGATCCTTGGCTGAAAGGTGTCTCCACCCTGCCCCCACCCAGCTCATGACAGAAAGTCTGGGAGGTTCCGGGCAAGGCCAGCCCAGTGCCCTTCTCCAGCACTCAGACCTTGGGGGGCACAGGGTTGGGGGCAGGCTACCAAACCAAGAACTCCCGTCTTCTCTGCCAGGGACAGGGAACCTGGGGAGCCAGTCAAGGAGGTGCCAATGGCCCTGATCATGTGGCCCCTGGGCCAGTGCTCAGTACGCAGTGTCTGGTGCTGCTGTTGGTACAGTTCTTCACACAGCAAGTTCTGTAACATGGAGGTCCTTGTAGGGAGAGGGCATTGCAGGAAAGAGTAGGGAGGTATGTGGGAGAGCATTGCAGGCCTCAGAGAGCATGAGGGATCCCTGTACAGTGTAAAGGAAAATGAAAGAATGGGAGACCAGGAGAGGGAGTTAATTTTAAAATGTTACTATTGAGAAGATTTAGAATCATTGACCAACAAAATCGAGTGGTGGGAGAAAGAGGTAAATGCAATTATGAATTTAATGCTCATGGTTTAGATAACTAAGGGATGATCTTAGTCTCATAGGTTATTAGATAATTTGTTTGTCCCTTTTTCAAAACATGTGGGGCACACAGGGAATCATGGGGAAAGGTAACATTAGGGTCAATATAGTTCAATAGCAAGCAAATATGGTCTGTGACCAATGGCAGCAAGCCAAGGACAGTTTTTGATGGGTTGCCACATGAAAAGTGCAGTCACTGGTGGGGACAATGTCACATCAGAAGAGTCATGGACTGAGGAACCCAATATTTAAGGGACAAGTAAGGAGCATAGCATCCTACTTGGCAGGTTGACAAAACCCTTCTATGGTTTATCCATTTAAGAATTATTTTCACAGTATATTTATTGCTCTGGTCTTTCCCCTCTTGTCATTCATTCCTATTCACTGCATCTCACCCTGTCCTGTGTAAATCACCTACTGTTTACTCTCCACCCAGACCAGCCCATCTGAGTGAAGTTGGAAATAAACAGGTCACCATGTGGACTGCTCCTTTTTTACATTTATGAAGATTCCCCACAAGGGCACCCAGGCTGTAGCAATGGCCTCATCTCTACCTTCTCTCTTTCCTTAGTGTGTCCTTCCCAGTCTGCAAATAGTTCACATTCACTCCCATTTCCTTGTGATTATAAAAACTCCTCCATTCTTAATCTACAATGAGAAAATATAATCACTCAAAAAATAACTTACTAAGATCATCTACCAACTGTGAACACCTTTATAAGTAGTTGTCTTATTCAAGAAGAAAAAAATTCTCCAATTATATAAACTTCATTTGATTTTATGGCATGTTGCAGTTGTTTATATGTAGATATATATATACCACAAAAGTCTTGGAATATGAATTCTTGCAGTTTAATATTTTGTTAATATGATTAGACCATTTTTATTATTTTACTATATGGAAAGAAAAATAATTATTAGTAGTATTAACATTATTATTGAAATAATATGTATATGCATATTGTTTTATATATTTATTTATACTGTCAGTTTTTTTAACTAAATAAATTCCCTTGAGTCTCGTTAGTGATATATGTCACTTTCTGATTAGACAGACAAATATATCTTCCCTTTTTGTCTTAATAACTCTCATTTTGGTTACATATATTTTTCATTGATAAGAAATTCCAGAAAAAAACCCTTAATACTTATCACAGGAATTGTCTCTTTCTGATATTTTTCACCATTTAAAGCAATGTTAGTTATCAATTAAATGGTAAATAGTTCATTAAGATTTAAGGAAGTATCCTTTGTTCCTAAGTTTTCTTTTCATTTTTTTCACAATGTGCTGTGTAATATTCTGAGTTAATGTCCTCCAAAGAAATTCAAAACATCTACAATGCCACTTTTATAAACATACACACAAGAAAGCAAAGGATAATTGCAACAACTCTCAGTAAATATACAACAGATAATTTTCAAACTTCTAGTTATCTATTGGTGATAAAAACAAATCAGACTTCTCAATCCCAGAAAACTATCTTCCATGTTCCTGTCAGAAGCCTTAGCAGGAAGCAAGAGCATTTAAGGAAAAGTTGGAGGAAGACATAGAAGAAAGCTCATAGCAAACTTATTACTCATCTGAAGTCATGACCAGAAATAGAAAACACCCTAAGTATGAAGACACTTTACAGTGTTCAGATGAAAGAGGGCCTTGAACTACAAGGATAGAACATTAATGATCATTTGAGGCACGAAGAGAACATCTTTGAAAGGAGAAGTGAAATAAAAGGAAGATAGGGGACCCCTTTGGAAACCATATGGTGAAGAGAAAAAGTAGGATAAAAAATGAATTTAGAGATCTGTGAGGGAGAAGAAAGAAAAATCACTGCATACTGGAAAGAAAATATCTATTAATATAATTCCATCACAATAAAAGAAAAATTAATGAACTATAAAACAAAGAATAGCAGACCTAATCTATAATCAATGCATCATTAAAAAAATGAAGAACAACCACCCACTGACTTATTTAACACAAAGGGAGGCAGCAAAAGTAGACAAAATAAGAAGAGGAGATTCTACATATTCATTCTAAAATTATAAGTGTAAAAAGAATCCTTTCATTGAGACAATGTTGCATGTCAAAGAAAAACAGAAAAAAGAAACCTACATGAAATGCACACTTAATTATGAAAACACCATTGACTAATATTGGCCTTATTAAGATAAAACCTAAAATAGTATCAATTCCTATTAAAAAACATTATCAGAAGAGTTTTCCACCAAACTTTGAAGATGACATGGCTCCAATTTCTTTGCTTCACAGTGTATTTTAAAGCATTGAAAAAGATGCAAGTTTTCCTTGTTCCTTTACCAAGGAAGTGTAACATTGAAATTTATACCTGACAAAAAGATTACAACCTGAGGAAAATGACAGAACAATATCCTCAGCTTGATGCTAAGCTTATAATAAATTATTAGTAAATAGAAACTTACAGCTCATTGAGAAATTGATACAAAATGAACAAAGTGGGGTTTATTCCAGGAAAGCAAGGTGGTTTCATTATTGGAAAACCCTTTAATATAATACACCACATTAACAGATAGAAAGGAAAAAATCCTATTATGAACTCAACAGGTTATGAAATAATCATTGACCAAATTTATAACCACTTTTTAAATTAATTCTCTTAAGAAAATAAAAATACATTGTAATTTTTTTACATATGGTGATATAAATTCACATTCACATATACTCATTGCTAAAACTAGTATGTTATAAAATGTGAATGATTTTCACTAAAATCAGGAAAAGACAAAGATGTCCAATATGTCCTTTATAACTCAACATTGTTCTGCAAGCATTAGGTAAAGCAATTAAAGAGGAGAAATCATTGGCTTTGTCTAAGATTGGAAGAGAAGAGAGGAGAAGTTATTCTTAAAAACCTGAATGTATAGAATGGCCTCAGCTCCTCATATCTGGTGGCAGAGTGTCAGCAGAAATCTCCCATTGAGCTGCTGTTGACCTCAGGTGGTGGGACAGGACCAGCAGGCTGGGAAAGAGGAGCAGAAGATAGGTTCATTGCAGTTGCCTAGGCACTAAGACACAGTGTCAGCTCTGAGTTTGCTCCTCTGGGTATGGAATAATAACCTCTTGCACAGGCTGCCATCCAGGGACCATCAATCACCACACTCATGGGACTTCTAGGTGGGAGCTGTTGGTGCCAGGCAGCACCAATACAACCCACCCAGCTGAGGCTTCCAGTACAGAAGATGGTGACGTTCTGAACAAGAGCACCAGACCCTGATGGTAATTGTATAACTCCAGACTCAGTACAAGACATTACAAATAGGGACAGGGAAATAGAAATGGGTGATTCTGGTGTCACAGCATATCTGCTCCCTAAAAAACAGAGGGGAAGGGTAAGTTCTATGAAACTAGTCTCCTTCTAATAAACCCCTGCAAAGGCTGCCTTTGAAAATTACTGGATAGAATGTCTCCAGGAAATGAGGGCTCTCAAGTGAGCCTAAATTTTGAGAACTCTGTCCCCAAGCTCCATGTCATTCCCTGCCACAAATTCTGGGGGATCAGACTCAATGCATGCAAGTACATTCTAGCTCTTTGCTGACTATCATCCTCTTCTTCTGTTCAGATGTGGGCAAAGCCTTCCTAGAGAAAAAGGAAATGCTCTAACTCTGAATCAGCTGTGTGATGGTGGGACCAAGCAGTTCATGATGATATGAGAGGCATCCAAGTAGGAGGGAAGTCAAACATCAGTGAAGAAACTGTTGGCCCAACTCCTTGCAAACAACTGGAATGGTTTACTAGCTGTCTGGTTTAACACCTATAATCTCAGGGTATCCTACATGCCCGTGAAGAGCACAGTGGCACTCTTCCTGTGCAAAGTTTTAATTCAAGGAATTCCTCCATTGGATAAAAATCTGCAAAACTGAGCACAATAACCCCAAAAGCTCCCATTACAGATGCTAGCTCATTGAGTAATTGTTATCTCAGCAGATTTGTGATGTTCTTAAAAAAATTCTTCAGTACTGTACAAATTGTAATTTACAAATCATAATTTATAATATATGAATGATGTTCTAGTTTGCTAGCTGCCGGAATGCAACACACCAGAGATGGATTGGCTTTTAATAAAAGGGGATTTATTTTGTTGGTTCTTCAGAGGAAAGGCAGCTAACTTTCCACTGAGATTCTTTCTTACGTGGAAGGCACAGGATGGTGTCTGCTAGTCTTCTTTCCAGACCCCTGGGTTCCAACAACTTTCCTCGGGGTGACTTCTTTTTGCATCTCCAAAGGCCTGGGCTGAGCTGCTAGTGCTGAGATGAGGAATGCCGAGCTGCTTAGCTGTGCTACATTGCTATCTCTCATTTAAGCACCAGCCAGTTAAGTCAAACGTCACTCATTGCAGCAGACACGCCTCCTAGCTGACTGCAGATGTAATTGGCAACAGATGAGGTTCACGTACCTTTGGCTTATGTCCGCAGCAACAAGGTTAGGCATGCTCACTTGGCCAAGTCGACAACTGAATCTAACTAACACAAATGACATCACAATTTTCTGCAGATAATCATTCTACCATCCAGGAATAGAAAATGCAGGAAATCTTTTTGGAAGACCTATTTCATTCTTGGTGTGAAAATCTTGTCCAAATTTCAGGGCACTTCTCTCTGGGACTAGGGATTTAGAGACCCCAAAGTTTTCCTCCACGACTCTTGATGCCTTTAGGCTGAGGAACAGTATTAGGGGCTTTTTCTATCAGAAGATACAGCCTGTGTCCACCCCACCTGGCATTTCTAGAACCAGGGTGAGTGATTGCACAGGGAGGGACATGTCCCATCCTGATCAGGATCCTAACAGCCCATGCTGCACAGACAGGGGATCTTGTAATGACAGCAGCCTCAGTGGAGTGTTCCAGGTGGTGTTTAGGTGCCAAAAAGTCCTTTTCTTGATGGTATATGAGCTCAATCCCTCCACAAATATCCTGAGCAGAGCATTGTCTGATGGCAGGTTTCAGATCAAGAGAGACAATCCATCCAAACCATGAAGATAGCAGCATGCAGTGAGCTCAGGTGGTCTTCCCTATTCAGAAGGAGAAGCTAAGGGATCAAACCTGGTCAGATATATTCCCTACCATGCCAAGGGTCACAGAGCATATGTAATATTTGATATAGACTCATCAGCCCATGGCCAGTGGCAATTTCACAAAGGAAGAACCTCACCAACATAAGGGGGTATGTCTCAAATCCCCAGAATGGCTTCCTGCTCAGTTCTACCAAACATCCACATTCAGGAGTGGCAAATATTCTTATTGGGTACCAATTGAATCTGCAAACTCCACCATGATCTGTGGGTTCAGCACCAATCAGTCTTTTGTGGGTCCTTTTCAATAATGGGGCAGCAAGTGTCACCTAGCATCTACCCTCTCAGGAGCCTGGTTGGAGGCTGAGGTGGGCTGGGCCATGGAGAGTGGATGGATTGTGGGCTGTGCTTCAGAAAAAGTAAAACTCAAGATGTTTCATCTCTTTAATAAATTGTATGAGAGGTCCTGCAAGGAGCAGAGCTGGGAAGGAGGTGTGTTCAACTGCTCAGGGGAGATGCAGGGCCAGGACTGGAATCCATTGGAGGACACCTAGAGTACCCAGGTGTGTTGTGCTAAGTCAGGGAGCAGCAGACAGCAGTTCCAGCTGCTCAGTGCTGGTGACACTAAGAGCACTCTGGAGCCAACAATGCATTATTTTGGTGGATCCTCATGATCATGGGAATCCAAGGAGGCTTACAGAATTAATGAAGAGCTTGAACATTGATTTCTCACAACATGAAATAATTGATTTGAGCAGTGTTGAGGAACTCTCCATAAGAGAGGAAGGAAAAGAGGAACAGCTATGTTGCTCCTGATGGGCCATTTCCAAAGTCCCTTCAGTCAGTCTCTTGTGAAGGGAAAAGGATGAGGAGGGGAGGACCACCGGCCAGGGTATTGTGTCCCCACAGTCTGCTTCCTGGAACGTCAGAGGGTTTACTAAGCTGATTCTCCTTCAAGGTTTTTGTGGAGTTGGAGCTTCTTCATTTCTCTCTATCTTTAACCAATTAGTGCTCAGGTTGATCTAAGCCTTGGAATGGGGAAGAAATCATATTGGATTCAAATCAAGCAGAGCTCACTCCAAGCAAGACTCAGCTGTGTGAAGGAAGCTGATTTGTGATGTTGTGATGTCTTCTGGGAGGGCAAAGAGAGAGTCACATGACTTCCAGGAGAAGACTGTTTCCTCAACATCACTGGGGCCCCTGTAAAAGAAGAGAAAGCTTGTAGAACCAGGCTGGAATGATGAGTTATGGGGGAAGGAGGTAAAGGACCTTGCCCAAGGAGCAGCTCACTTGGGGTCTGGTGCATCCAGCTGCTTCCTCATCCATCATCTCCTTGAAAGGATGATTTATCCTAAGACCAATTTTCTCCCTATGTAGATATGATTAGGGTAGAAGATATTAGCAATACCTTCTTGTTTGAATGAATTAAAAGGAGGAGACACTTTCACATCCAGTTTTCCCAGGCTTAGGAAGTGTCAACAGAAGTACCTGCCTTCATGAGATTAAGCCACAGGTAGTGATGAGGTGATGCAGGCTGGGAGATATGGAGGGAGGACTTTTCTCCCACTCCCCCAAGAGTATGGAGCCCTGTGTAAGACTCAGGGTTATTATGCCATATACTACAGTAATAATCTGCCTCATTCTCTGTTAATAGATCAGAAATGAGCAAAATCCCAGCATTGCCTCTGAGTTCCAATGACTTTCCCTGAGGTGATTACTTTCTGCATGGCCAAAGGCCTGGGCTGAGCTATGAGTGCTGAGATGAGGCATGCTGAGCTGCTTGGACTATGTTACACTGAGCTCTCTCATTTAAGCCTTGCCAATTAAATCAAACATCATTCACTACAGCAGGCACACCTCCTAGCTGACTGCAGATGTAATGAGCAACAGACGAAGTTCACGTACCATTGGCTCATGTCCACAGCAACAGAACTAGGCACCTTCACCTGGCCAATTTGAGAACTGAATCTAACTATCACACCATTCCAACCTGCACAATGAGGAAGGAACACAAGGAGCAGAGGAGTCCAGGCCATGGTGGACACAGTCCTGTGAGGCTCACTGTGGAGCTGGGCTACCCCAGGCCTCCTTTCCTCTCCCACCCTCTGCCAGAGGAGGGGCTGTTTATGCAAACATTTCCTTTCCTCTCCCACCCACTGCCTGCCCGGGCCCCCCTGATGCTGGAGCTCAGCTCACCCTGTTTACTGAGGATATGAAGGTTGGGTTTGCCCCTTGGGAGAGCCCTGGGAGGAAGCAGCTGCTGAGACAACACAAAGGTCTTTCCCCAAGGGACCCTGCCAGGCCAAAGAAAACACAGATCCTGAGTCTCCATCAGTGAGCACAGGGCCCAGACCCCCAGTCACCAACCCCTTTGAATGAATGTTCCTTACTGAACCCCAACATAGGAAAACCTGAGGTGGTCCCACAATGCCCCCTGCTGTTCACAGGGCAGAACATCACCATTGCTGAGAAGCTTGGGAGTCCAGCTGCTCCTTTACTCCTCTCTAGGTCTTTGTCCAAACATTATCCCTCCTTTTGTGATTCTGACATACCACACTTGATTCCTAAATAGTTTCTCACTCCCAGAAAGGCTATTAGAGTTCCAAGCATGTGCACAAATTACATCCAAAGGGGTTAGCACCCCCAGAGGAGGTTTTGGAGATAGCTAATGCACATTTCCCATCAGTCCAGGTTTCAGTCTAGGGCCACTGGGCAGGTTTGAAGCCGTAGATGTCTGTTCAGGGAAGTAGCATGGAAGGGGTAGATTCCAGGAAGAAAAATTTACTCACTGTCTTGTCCAAAAGATAGCAGTTGGGGGGGGCACAGATGATACAGTGTTAGATTGCTCATCTTCCATAGGGAGACCTGGGTTCAATTCCTGGACCATGAACCCCCTCCAAAAAAAAAAGATGGGAATTAATCAGTTGTTCAAAAAGATGCAAACTTTTTAGACTCTGAATAGGATTTTGATATACTTTTGGGACTTTGTAGAAACAAACAGATCTGCTAGACCTGACATTTACCAGCAAATAGTGTACTCACGTCCTCTAGTTTATAAATCAGCTTTTATCTCCCTAAGTAGAAGTTATAGTTTGTGCATATTTGTATTGTACCTTTCATGTCAGGATTTTGTCGGGTGTCACATGACAAAATTTCAGAATTTTCTATCTGGTCTTTAATATTTTCTTAAGTTTAATACGAATCTAAGTATATCTTTTCTTGTCACATGTTTCTGTGGATGTGTCTGACACATGGGCAGGTGAAGGCAGCTGTCATGCCCCGCCCCACCCCCACTGTCCTCGCTGACTTGATTCTCCAAGTGGTTCCCACAGGCCCAGACTCATAAGGGCCTTTCCATGGATATTCTAGGACATGCTCTGACCTTTGGGCCTCTCTCTTTTGGAGAGAATGTTCACTTATCCTGGTCCCCAAAGGATTAAATGTCAGGGCTTTGTCCTTTCTTAGCACCAAGTCCCACAGTCACCATCACATGGTTCTGATCTGGGTGATGCCCAGTGCTCATCCTGAATATGATGATGTGAGTGCTGGTCCCTGTCCTGGCAGAGGGATCAAACATGGACGGAGTGTTCACAGTGACAGGGGATGACACCATACAGAAGCTTGCGGTCCAGGAAGCATCTCTAGGAGGGTAACCCAAGAAGGGAAAGGGAATCTCAGCCTTGCAGAGTGTCAGGAGACCCTCCCAGGGAAGAAGGGACAGGCAGGCCTGGAGCAGGGCTCAGCAGGTGCTGCTCCCAGAGGAGTAAAAGACAATGCAAATGCTTGGGGAAGTATTCAAAGCAAAACAAACAAGCGAAAGTGCCTGGGGCAGACTGGGGGAGTGGGAGGTGTGTGTGTGGAGGTGGCAGCAGGGCTGGGGAATGGGAAGGGCAGGGCCTTGGCCACCACCCTGAAGACAACTGCCTCACCCTCTATGGATTTGGGCAGGTTTTGATGTCCCTAGTAAAGGGAAGTGGAATTTTCCAGGCTCTGATCCACACTTGCTTCATGGAGAGGAGGACAGGGATGGATTTAGGGCAGGATGACAGCAAGGAGGGACATTGGTGAAACATCCATCCTTGTTCCCAAGAGAAGGGACAGACCATATTCAAGTAATTGGACAAAAGGTCACTATTAAGGTGACTGAGTTAAAATTCTCCACAGGACTTTCTAAATGTGTATCTACTTTCATCATGAAAAGAAATCCTATTTCTCTTCATTACATGAAACATTTTATTCAAACATTTTGACAAATAACATGCTTTGTTGAGTTTGGTAGCAGGTGGCACTGTGTAATTTTGAACTTAAAGAGGTGTAAGCTTTTGTATCCTATACATTTTCCTGGTTGGTAAAATCTTCATCTCAAATTGAGATATAACCTCATTATAGCCCCCGAACTCCTTTAGACCTTCTCAGCTGCTGGATGACAGAACCCACCATTTCCAGCCCCATGGATGAATTATTTTCTGCTACTTTTGCCTCCCAACAACCTCACTACAGCTGAATTTTAATTCTTACTTTTGCATTTCCCAGAATCCCATGGCAAGTCCAGGGCCTGGTGCTGGGGTCCCTGCTGTGGTCCTGTGGGGATGGCAGGGTGTCCCCTCTGGGGGGCTGCCTTGGTGACTCTGAGTCAGAAGTGGCTCCACCTCATGGAGTGGACATAAATAGTCCCCATAGGCTGCCTGGATCCCAAAGACCCTCAGGGCCATGTGGAGACTAGTAGCATGCTCCCCTGAGCATCTGGCTATACTGTGAGTGTTGGTTTGACAATTATTTCTTGAGTCTTTATAAAGATTTTGTGAAAATCTGGGAGATAATTTTTGAGTGTTTGAGTGGGGAAATTTTGTAAAATTGAGAGTAAATACAGTTTAACATCAACAACATAGGAGTCATAGACCAGTAACTGTTGGGCCTGGATCTTTTGTCCCACTTCCCTGTCTGCCTGTGTCACTGAGGGCAGCACTGCTGTGCCAGAACACACAGTAACAATCAGTCTCATCCTTGGGCTGCTGCCCAGAGATGTTCAAATGTATTTTGTTGCCTTTGTATCCAGACACTCAACTGGTGACCCCAGATCTAAGCTGCTTACTTCAGTCTGAGTAGTAGTACAGGAAATACTGGGGGGCACTCCTGTTTTCTGCTGGTAGCAGTATATGTTTTTGCCACCAACATTTACATCATTCTCAGGGTGCAGGTGAGTCTGATTATTGTTCCCAAAGATGCAGGGGTGGGGGTAGCTGAGTCAGTACAGGCTAGGAGGGGGAACCTGCAAATACAGACATGCATGGGTGTTTGGGCGGCATCTAGGTTAAGCTGCTTTGAGTTCTAAACTAGATTTTCCCCTTGTCTCTAAGGCCCATCCCTACCTATGCAGTAAGAGAGGAGCACAAAAAGGAGAGGAGTCCAGGCCATGGTGGTCAGCCCTGTGTGGCCCATAGTGGAGCTGGGCTGTCACAGACCTCCGTTTCTCTTCCACCCTCTGCCAGAGAATGGGCTGTTCATGCAAATATGTCCCGTTCACTGCTTGCCCAGGCCCTCCCTGAACCCTGATGCTGGAGCTCAGCTCATCCTATGAGCTGAGGATGAGGACAGTTGGGTTTGCTCCTAGGGAGAGCCCTGGGATGAAGTAGCAGCTGAGATGGCACAAAGGTCCTTGCTCGAGGGACTCTACAAGGCCAAAGGGGGCACAGATGCTGAGTCCCATCAGTGAGCACAGGGCTCAGCCCCTCAGGCCAGGGCCCCTTAGGTGACTGGTCATTACTGCGCCCCAGCTTAAGAACCACAAGGTAGTGTCACAGTGCCCCTTGCTGGTCACAGGGCAGGACATCACCATTACTGAAAGATCTCTAGGCTCAGCTTCTCATTCTGCCCTCAATTCAGGGCTGTGCTGAATTTGGGCCTCAATTTAGTTCTTCCAGGATTTGAATCCTCACTAAGATGCTCTTGGAAGTTCTTTATGCTAACAGAATTCTAGCAAGATGCCTGTGGGTGTCCAGGTTACTGTAGAGATTTGCCATAGACAAATGGGTCCTGGGCTGCCAGGTCAGCACTGGGCCCACAGCGGGGTCTGGTTTGTTCAAGTCCCAAGTTGCTCTAGAGGAGGGTCCCCAGCAGAAGGGTTCTAATGAGAAACATGATGACAGGAGACTTGTCAGCAAATCCTTCTGGTCAAGGTGTGTATCTGGAAGTTATTCATTTTTATACAGATAGCCTGTAAAAACTCTATTAGCAATCTACAGTTAAATGACAAATTACCCAAAAATATGCCAATTAAATAAAAATGCATTTAGTATCTCCCACATTTCTGTTGGTCATGAATTTCAGGACAGCTTCAGTGTGTGGTTCTGGCTTAGGTTTCCCTTGAGATTGTGTCAGTATGTCACAGGGCTGCAGACCTTGGAAGGCATGACTGGGACTGTAACATCTACTCCCAGGCTCACCCACAGGGCCATGGGCTGGAGTCTTCAGGTTCTCACCACATAGGCTTCTTCCTAGGGTGAACCCCACATGGCTGCTGGCTTTACTCAGAGCTGTTGGTCAGAAATGGATGGGATGAGTTACAAAAAGAGAAAGAGATGGAGAGCTACAGAGCTACCTGAACAGAAGCTACAGTGGCTTTTACATCCTAACTTCAGAAGGGGTCACCATCCCTTCACCATGTGCCTTTGGTGAGAGTGTTGGAGGCATTTTCACAAGGGCATGAACCCCAGGAGGCAGAGTCATTGGGGACCTCCAGGAAGCAGTCACCACACTACTCACACTACATCCATGTGCCCCTTGGACAGGGAGGCTCATGATGGCAGGACCTAGGTCTCCTGAGATGCCCTTTGCAGACTCTC
This sequence comes from Tamandua tetradactyla, assembly GCF_023851605.1. Taxonomy (NCBI): domain Eukaryota; kingdom Metazoa; phylum Chordata; class Mammalia; order Pilosa; family Myrmecophagidae; genus Tamandua; species Tamandua tetradactyla. The sequence continues at coordinate 15,409,540 of NC_135338.1, forward strand.
TTGCATCCTTGTGTACCTGACCCAGGCCTGCCTGACATTAACATCTGTGCGCAGACAGACCATTTCTGTGATCCCTGTTTTCTGTCCTTGTGGAAAATGGTGGCTAGTGGGGTCTAGAGACTCATCTCTGCTTTCTTACATCAAGGAGTCAGCTAAGAAGTTGGGCTTTCTATCTGGTTCCATTTAAATTTCTCCTATATTTTCCTTGTTACCATGAGATAAGAATGGAGGAAATAGAAAGCTCTGGAGAGGAATTTATTTCTCTATGAGGAAAAAGGAACTGTGTCTACATCCACTTTCTTTGCCCCATTTCAAGTAGAGTTAGCATCCGTAAAATTGTCCAGAATGTTTTGGGGCATGTTTTTTGTTTTTGTTTTTGTTTTGTTCCTAGTTATACCAAAACAGGGAATTGATGGAGAAAAAAATTGATTAGAAATAACATGGCAATAAGACTAGACCAAGGAAAGCCAGGACTGTTCTCTCAAATTCCAAGTTCCAAGAGGTAGAAAGTGGATTTTATACAGCATCTCAGTCAGAATTGGAGTAACAGGAGACCAATGACAATGGATTCTGGAGACCTTCCAGGGATTGGTCCAGCAGAGAGGATTGTATATCCATTGGAGAATGTGGCTAAGCCAAAAGAAGCTGCACCCATGCCTGGGGGTGCTTGAGCCTGAACTCATCACCTGCAGTGCTTGTGGGCCCCCATCCCCACCAGAGTCTGTGGAGAGTGAGCTCCATTAAGGGGTGATTGAATGGTGTCAGCTACTCCCAACCACCCAAGGGGGCATTGCCCACTTAAGGAAGAGAGGATTCAGTAACTGTAATAAATATCTTTGTTCCTCTGACTCCTCCCTGCACAAAATTGAAAGAATGGATTCAGAGAAGAGGCAAAGATGTGAGAGGGACCTCATCTCTGCCACCATCCCCAGTCCCAAGATTACATTCATACAATGCAGAAATGGAGGAGAAATGAGGTAGTCAAACCAATACTGCTGCAAAGTCCTGGGACCTGCAAAGACTGGACTCCCTGGCATCCCAACAATAAAAGAGCCAATGCCCTGGAAGACAGTGAAGAAAGTACACCAAGGAGCATCAAGGGTATTAAAATTACAGCTGCATGATTTTAATCCATGTCATGTGCCTCAATAATTGATTGACTGTTACAGCTTGAAGAAAAATTGATCACATTTCTATACTATAATGTATTTGTATTTTCTCGTGTTGACATTCCAATAGGTTCTTTTCCTCATTTGACTGTTATAAATAAATATGCTGTGTATAATTATGCATGTGGAAATTTTCAACATGAAATTGGAATTTCTAGGTCAAAGAGACTGCATTGACCTCAGAAGAAACTCAGAGGGTGGCTTTCAAACTGGCTGTAACATTCTATAGTTCAACCTGCAACCTGAGAGTTCCACTTGGTTCATATTTTATCAACACTTGATGTTAAACTTTATCACTTTAGCAATTTTATTGATGTAAATTAATATATAATTATGATTTTTGATTATAGGAGTGCAGGTTTACAGAATAATATTCAAAATTTCATTTTAATTTTCATCTTCATTTACAAGAGAAGTCAAGATTTCAACCATCTTTTTCTTTGTCAATTGGCTATTCATCTATTTTCCTCCATGGAAAATCTATTTAGGTCTGTTGTTCATTGTTTTGCAGTGGTTGGTCCTATAATGTTGAATTTTAGATTTGTTAATAAATTCTAGATAGAAAACCTTTAGCATTTCATTGCCCTCTGTGCCTTGTCTATTCATTTTCTTAATGGTATCACTGAATGAGAGTAAGTTCTAAGTTGATAAAGTTTGTATTTTTTTCACTTATTTTTTATATATGCAATACTATACAATAAAAAACAGAAATGAAGAAAAACAAAAGGGATCAGCTTAACTCCATCCTTGATAATAACCTTGGTTCAGACTTACTAATGGAGATGAGGAGCCGTTCTTTACCAGGGACCCTTCAGTGTTCTGTCACCAATCCAAGGAGGTCTGGAAAGGAGGATCTTGGCTCTGGGTCCATAGGGTGTGTTGGAGGAATTTTCCTGGAAACAGGGTTTTCCAGATTACTCAGCTTCCAATGACTCTCATAGGAGCACACAGGGCACAGTCCCAGAGGGGGCCTAGGATGTCTGTCAGGACAGTCCAGTTTCCAATGACCATCATGCTGACACACCAGGTAAGATCCCAGTGGGGGCTTAGGATAGAGGAGTTAGAAGAGGGGTTGGGTTTCTGAGAAGAGGGGTTGGGTTTCTGAGAATCAAACCTGAGGGCAGCAGCTAGGAGGGAAGCTTTGGCCTGATCTCATTTGTGTTTGTCTAATTTGGCTTCCTCCTCTATATTGTTAAAGATCTTAAAGGTTGTTTTAAGTCTTTTTGAGGATTTTGAGCCCCATTCTCTAGGTTTTGCAACTTTTTCCTGGTATCAGGATAAGATTGTGTGATGAAGTGAATGTGGAGGTACAGTTGGCTAGAGACTGATTCAGGGTGTAAGTTAGTGGATTTGAGGAGAAACTGTTAATTTATTTATGGATGCAGCCAGATTTTCATCAGGTTTTTGTGATCACAATTTGTCTGCCTTAAAGACAGCCTTTTTTATGCTTCTATTTTGCAGACTAAATAGATGGCCACGTGGGTAAGGTCAGGGGTATCGGGTTGGTAAGTCTGGGCTGGAGGAGTGGTTGGCCTGATAGGTGAGTTCATAGGAGTGGGTGAGGTGTGGGAATTCTTTAATGCATGTGGCAGGGTTTTCAGAGAACGACCCTAGTCAGTTTTCTATTTGATTAAATAAGAGGTGAAAAGGGAATGTGTACTTTATTCTTTCAGCTCACACTACTTCTTGGAGGGCTAAGAAGGGAGCCTGTGTCTGGGCAGAGTGAGGAAGTGGGGGGTTAGGACCTGCCTTTGTGTGGCCAGGTGTGGTGGGTGGTGATGAGAGGGGGAAGGGTGGAGCCCTCATGAAGGGGTGTGAGGAGGGGAGAAAGGCGGGGTGGTAACTGTACCCCAGCATGGGCAGGAGGAAGTGGGGGTGGAGGAAGAGTCCAGAGACAACAGTGGAGAAATGTCAGGAGGAGGTACAGGAGAAGCACAATCCAATGAACCAAAGTCAAAATTTTTACAGGATTTACAGGAGGGGAGAGAGGAAGAGGAAGGTTTTTGAAAGGGTTTTGATGTAAGAGAAGACGTTGGTAAGAGGAACAGGACTGCCAAAAGAGGGGTGTTTACAAAGGTAAAATAAAAGCTTCCACAGAGGAACTTCAGACCACCTGCCACTGTGCTGGCTGAAGTTCCCTAAGTCTTGAGAATTGAAAGTGCCATTTTCTGGATATTAACTTTCATTATCTAACTTGTATTGCAGCCACTCATAGAAAATGAGCTTTTTGGGTCTGATGTCTCCTCTGGGTACAGAGTTATGGAGGAAACAGCTTAAAGGTATGAGGGTTTTGGGGGGGGAAGGGTATTTTCAGCAGCATGGGTGAGGCTAAGGAATATTAAGGTGGACTGTGCTTAGAACCAGTTATCTCCAGAGCCAAGGGGTTTTCCCCAGGAGGCAGTGGGCATCCTGCTGCCATGGCAGTCAGGAATGGTGAGGATTATTTTTTTCCCACAAGTGCATGAGCATCCCACCCACCATGGCCCTCGAAGATAGTGAAGACTATTTTCCCATGAGGATGTGGGTGTTCTGCCCACAATGGCCATAGGGGTTGGTGAGCATCTGGACAATGGAGACAGGAGAGAGAGAAAGAGCAGGATCCTCTGGTAGAAGAATCCTTAACCCCCCCCCCACTGTGATTTGTGTCTGGTGTTGGGTGGGTTTTCAGCTCTGGCAGGGTGGAGCTGGGTGTGTGGGGAGTACAGGCTGTGAGGATGTGGTAGGTTGAGCAGAAACACAAAGAGAGAAAGAGAGAGAGATGAGAGGAGAAAAAAGGCCTGAACATATGGAACTTCACTCCATTGTCCAGTCAGATAAATGAAATTAAGATTTCACAGTATTTTATTATTAAAAGTCCTGCTCTCTGGCTGCTATGATTTGTTGTCTAGTTTATATTGTGGCTGAACAGTGCTATAATAAAATATGAGATGCTAATGTCAAATTTTCTTTCAGTAATTTAAGGTTTGTATTGTGTAAGTAGGCGCCCCAGGGAGAAGGTAGCTGCAGAGGGGAGGGTGGCTTATTACTGACAATAGCATACACATACACTTGCCCAGACCACCTGCCACCCCACCATTTTGTTACACATTTTAATATTACATTTTATTCACTCCCTGACATGCAACACACATGCATCATTACTTATATGTCTTTATATTTTAGAATATGCAAGAAGAAGAGAGGGAGGTAAATAACAAAAGTGTAATACAATACTACTGGGTTTCATAATTACCCATATGATTACCTTTGCTAGAGGTGCTTATTTTTTTCTGCCACCTTGACCCACTGTCTAGTGTCTTTTCCTTTCAGCTTGAAGAATTCACTTTAGAAATGATGCATCAGCCTATACATCGTAGCTGGGCCATGAATGTGATGGGCAACCTAAGGGGTAGAGTACAGCTGAGGAAAACAAATTCTTTTAGGACATGATGATTAAACAAAAGACAATGCTGGGAATTGGTTCCAGTCACCTAAAGGCCATAATTCCCTGCATGATGGTTCAGTAACATCTCAGTCTAAGAAAAAGGGCACTGAGGTCAAAGGGCAAATGCATTTCTACTGTTGTGACTCTAATATTTTCCCCAAGCACATGGTAGGGACAGTTTTTGGAAATTGGGATTAAGATGCTGGGAGGAAGCTCCATTCTCTTGAGTTCAAGCGTCTTATACACATAGAAATGAATACTTACTTTTTATATTTTGGAATTTAGCCCTGTGTTTTATGATTTTTTTCTCTATTTTTATTGAAATATTTTTAAATAGTGACATTCTTCTCAAGTTTCTTCTAAGTTTCATTTAAAGTGAACTGCTATGCTTGGGTCAAGCTCTCAGAGAAGAAGACATCAGATATCAGAGAAAGGGGCTGAGGCTGAGCCAGGGGGGTTGCGTCTCACTTCCTCACTGACATGTGTCACTGTGGAAATGGTTGCTGTGCCACAGAGCACAGTAATACTCAGCCTCATCCTCAGGCTGGGCCCCTGTGATGGTGAGGGTGGCTTAGTCCCCAAGCAGGGAGCCTGAGAAGCAGGCAGGGACCCCTGGGATCCTATTGCTGGTGCCCCCTATCAGACCCCGGGGAGCCTGGTAGGGTTTCTGTTGGACCCAGCTGGCATAGTTACTGGTGGTGACAGCCCCAGCACTGGAGCCATAGGTGAGTGTGACTGTCCCTCCAGGGGATGTGGACAGTGAAGTTTCCTGAGTCACCACAGCCTGGGAAATGACTCCTAAAAAAAGGAGAGACTAATGGTCAGGAGAGTAGATGGAGTTGTTCCCTGAACCCACCCCAAGTCCAGGAAGCCCCCACTGACCTGTGCAGTGAGCTAGAAAGGTGAGCAAGAGAGGGGTCCAAGCCATGGTGGAGACACCTCCAGGGTTCTTCTTTCCAACTTGGCTCACCCCAGAGTCAGCTTCCCCAGCTCTCATTATAACCCTAAGTCTGTGTGCAGGGTGGGGCTTTCATGGAAATGAGCTCCCTCCCTGGAGGACTCAGCAACTTGCCAGTTTACAGTTGATTGTGAGGTTTCCCATCAGGGGCCATGTGGTAATTGGCCCACAGGACCACATCCCAGCTGTGTTCACTTTCCCAGGGCCTGGCCCACGGTGTCATCTGGTGTCCACGTAGGAAACAGCACAGATGGAGGGACACCCTGAGTCAGGTCTTTCTTTGTACTCCCTCGGCTGCTCCTCAGGCCTTCAGTATGCAGTTCCCTCAGAGGGTCAAATTCACGCCCTCCCATACTCCAGGTAAGAAACCTGGTGAAGGAATTCTGGGAAGAGATGGGACTTGAGTACTTAACTCGTCATCCCACTGCAGCCATCTCATTTGAGTACACCTGGACTGCCCTGGGGCCTTAATTTAGGTTTCCCAGGGCCCAGCTTATGACCCACCACTGTAACCACCTGGCAGTGAAGGCCCCGTGGTCAGAAGTTTGGATTCTCCAAGGACCCATTATCAAGTCAGAATTACTTTCTAAATTGTGATATAACTCATGTAGTGTTAAACTGTAAACTTTGGTGTGTTTTACTATATATGTATTCTTGTATAGTCATCTCTAACTCCAAAACATAGTGACCCATTAGCTGTTATTTCCCAGTTCCTCTTTTCTGTATACACAGGCAACCATTTATCTAACTTTTCTCTGTCTTTTTCTATGTGGCTTCTATTCATGATCATAATATTTTCAAGATTCATCCACATCAGAGCATGTATTAGTAAACCATTTGATTTTATGGCTGAATAATCTTCTGTTGTGCTTTCCTTTAATTGTTATATGGACATGTGGATTGTTACTTCAATGCAGCTGTTATATATTAGTGTGCTGGGGATATCTTTGTGCATGCTTTTGTGTGGTCAAAAGTTTTCAGTTTTCCTTAGGTGATTCTTTGATACAGAATTGTTGGGTCATATAGTAACTGAGATATATGGCAACTCCATAGTTAAATTTTTAGGAATATAAACTCCTCTACAGCCATCATTTTTCATTCCCATCACTAATGGCTGAGGACTTTTGCCCCCACAGCCTGGAGACGTAAAGTCCAGATAACCAAAAACACTTATTCTTCTTTTGGCCTAGAGTTTTAGCATGAATTGTTTCTCATTTTGCTTTTGATTGTATTCCCCTAAAGGAAAATGGAGTTGAGCATCATTTCATTTGCTTGTTGTGAAGACAAGGGCTGCTTGTTTCCCTGGATCATTTCTCAGAACCCAAGCTCAGGCCCACTAGCCCCCCTCTCACTTATGAGCCTACATACCCTGAGGGGTGGGTCTCTCCATTGAATCCATGGCACTGGTTCTGTCTATGGCCCCCAAGGGCTATGTAGATTATAAAGGTCAGTGTGTCCACCCTGTCATCCCACTTGTTCAGGAAGAAGCTCAGGCCAAGAGGATGATTTGGGAATCAGAATATTTCTGTTGATAATTCCACTTAATCAGGGTTCTACCTTTAGAAAATCAGGCCCTGGGAATAGACAAAACCTCTCTGTTGCCTTCTCTTCAGGTTGGGATACATTACTGAGCAAGAGCTCACTGCCTGCCATGCCAAGAGGCCAGTACTATGACATCAGGATTTTGAGAAAAGAGAGTATTATTGCAAGGTCAATGAGGAAGGAGACAGGAAGCAAACTCAAACCTGTCTCCCTGATCTGAGAATTTAGGGGAGTTTTGTGGGATGGGAACGAAGTGAGCTTGGAACAGTGATGGGGATTCAGTTTGCTATAGTCTGCTTGGTTGTTGATGGCATTGTTTATATTTGCTAGTGACTTGTCTGTGGATGGGATCTTCCTTGGTGAGGGTCCCCTCACATTTTATATGCTTCCAGGGTCTCCTCATCCTTGTCATCTTGGTTCTGAAGGTGGTGATTTCCATTTCTGGTGTCACAAAGGTCATTTAAAGGACAAAAGTCATTGTTGTCTGCACATGCTCATGTTATATGACCACAGTCCAACAAGCTCAGAATAGGTTGCAGGATCAGAGAGTATCCCTCAAACCAGTTTTGGCCTGCCCACACTTTCAGATGGTGGCCACAGAGCCACAGTTAGGAACTGTCAAACCTTAGGAGTCAGAATACAGGGCTAAACACACAGTCCCCAATCTTCCTGCTGCCTGTGCACCCCATGGCCATGCCCCACAGTGCCCCACAGACACCAGATGTCTCCTTGGTGTGATCAGCATAGATTATTTACTTTTACCATAGGAAGGGGCTCATACATGGAAATTGAGAGACCTGGGCAATATGTTCCATGGCAGAGGTGAAGCTTTAAGAGTTCTTAGACACCAGAATATGCAGTAAATGAAGCACAAAGACTTGTTGTGAAAGATGCTGTCAAACCCTATTCTGTTAATTCCTTCATGAATCAACTTATTTAGAAACTGAGTTAATTTGGGGACACACACACAAACAAGAAATCAACATCTTCACTGTTTGGTATGCACAATGTTGCAGCAAATTTTGAAAAGGTACTCTGAACATATTAATCATAGAGTCCAATATGAGTGTATAATCCCACTGATAGTACTGACACCAAAGAGTAGAAACTTTTTAAAAATTTTGTACCAAATAAACATTTCTTGCTTTAGTTTTACACAGAAGTTAAAGTTTTAAAGTATGACTGGCCATCTGTTTTCAACACCCTGCAATATTGACATTTCTTTGTTCTTCCTCATGCAAAAACATTTTTTAATTTTTACACTTAGTCACTACCATTGTACACTCTAGGCATTCCTAATTATGCCATCTCAGTCTTTATCATCTATCTTTCCTTCTGGTTTCATATGTGCCCCCAGCCCTCCTCCCTCTATCATTGTCACATTCAGCTTCATTCAGTGCTCTTACATTATTATGCCACAATCAGGTAGTATTGTGCTATCCATTTCTGAATTTTTACAATCAGTACTCTGAATAGATACTGAGCGATGGTATTGGCGGATCACATGGCAATGCTATACTTGACTTTCTGAGGAATCACCAAACTGCCTTCCACAGCAGATGTACCATTTTACAATCCCACCAACAATGGATAAGTGTGTCTCTTTCTCCACATTCTCTCCAGTACTTGTCATTTTCCGTTTTATTGATAATGGCCATTCTGGTGGGTGTGAGATGATATCTCATGGTGGTGTTGATTTGTATTTTCCTAATAGCCAGGGAAGTTGAGCATCTTTTCATGTGCCTTTTAACCATTTGTATTTCCTCTTCTGAGAAGTGTCTGTTAATGTCCTTTGCCCATTTTTAATTGGGTTGTTTTTCTTTTCGTTGTTGAGTTGAACAATCTCTTTATATATTTTGGCTATTAGCCATTTATCTGATGTCATTTCCAAATATTGTCTCTTATTGTGCAGGCTGCTTTTTTACTTTTTTGAGAAAGTTCTTTGATGTACAAAAGTGTTTTAATTTTTTTCTTTTTTTATTAATTAAAAAAATTAACAAACAAAACATTTAGAAATCATTCCATTCTACATATATAATCAGTAATTCTTAATATCATCACATAGTTGCATATTCATCATTTCTTAGTACATTTGCATCGATTTAGAAAAAGAAATAAAAAGACAACGGAAAAAGAAATAAAATGATAATAGAGAAAAAAAAACTTAAAGTGTTTAATTTTGAAGAGCTCCCATTTATCTATTTCTTTCTTCAATGCTCATGCTTTGGGTATAAGATCTAGGAAACTGCCTCCTAATACAAGTTTTATAAGATGTTTCCCTACATATTCTTCTAAAAGTTTTATGGTCTTAGCTTTAATGTTTAGGTCTTTTATCTATTTTGAGCTAATTTTTTTTGTATAAGGTGTGAGATGTGGTGCCTCTTTCATTCTTTTGCATGTGGATATCCAGTTCTCCAAGCACATGTATTGAAGAGACTGTTCTGTCCCAGGTGAATTGGCTTGACTGCCTTATCAAAGATCACTTGTCCATAGATGAGAGGGTCTATATTTGAACATTCTATTCAATTCCATTGGTCAGTATATCTGTCTTTATGCCTGTACATGCTGCTTTGACCACTGTAGCTTTGTAATACACCTTAAAGTCAGGTACTGTTGGAACTTTGACTTCATTTTTTTATCTCAGGATATTTTTAGCTATTTGGGGGCACCCTCCCCTTCCAGAAAAATTTGGTTATTGGTTTTTCTATTTCTGCAAAGTAAGTTTTTGGAATTTTAATTGTTATTACATTGGCTCTAAAGATCAATTTAGGTAGAATTGACATCTTAACTACATTTACTCTTTCAATCCATGAACACCGTATGCCCTTCTATTTATTTAGGTCTTCTGTGATTTCTTTTAGCAATTTCTTGCAGTTTTCTTTGTATAGGTCATTTGTATCCTTAGTTAAATTTATTCCTAAATATTTTATTCTTTTGGTTGCAATTGTAAATGGATTTTTTTTCTTAATTTCACCCTCAGATTGCTCATTACTGTTGTATAGAAACACTATGGGTTTTTGAGTGTTGATCTTGTAACCTGCCACTTTGTTGTACTCATTTATTAGCTCTAGTAGTTTTGTTGTGGATTTTGGGGGTTTTTTGATGTATAGTACCATATCATCTACAAACAGTGAGAGTTTTACTTCTTCCTTTCCAATTTTGATGCCTTGTATTTCTTTTTCTTGTCTAATTGCTCTGGCTAGAACTTTCAGCACAATGTTGAATAACAACGGTGACAGTGGACATCCTTGTCTTGTTCCTGATCTTAAGGGGAAAGCTCTCAGTCTTTCCCCATTGAGGATTGTGGGTTTTTCATATATTCCCTTTATCATTTGAGGAAGTTCCCTTCTCAAAGAATAGAAAATTTATGTCTCTACAACACTATGATAATTGAAATTATTATGTACCCAGAAAAGCCATATTTTAATTCAGATCCAATTCTTGTGAGGTCAGACCTATTATTTAGCATGGGAAACTTTGACTGGATTGTTTCCAAGGAGATTGAAACAGAGTCATGGGATCCCTATACCTCTAATTTATCAACACACCAGGAATATCTCATTTAAATAAAAGCACAACTGTTTTCTCTCCTACTGGAAAGCCTTAAAATCACACTATCCTGGGATTTTCTTTTCTTTTCAGTACTGTTTGCTTTGTGATGCCATCATCATGAAGGAATCACCAGGACTATTTTATATCCACTGTTGCATCTGTAATTGTTTCTTCATAATGATAGTCTACCAGCATTCTCCTTATTTGGATTAAATAACATCTAAAGAAATAAATATTAAAAAAGAAAATAAAGATATCATTGAGGACATATTTTATAGTAACTGATACAATTTTTAAAAGTTTTTTCTTGAGAATTATTATAATAGTTCAAATATATTGATGTCTATGGATAGAAAAGTACACATTAAAGCATTGGGTGTCCTTCATAAAAAAATGTTAAATGCATATTAAGCAACACAAACAGACTTATGCACACTGATGTTCATAGCAGCATTATCCATAATTTCCAAAAGATGGAAACCGAATGCCCATCAACAGACAAGTGGATTAACAAAATGTGGTATATTATATATTAACAAAATGTGGTATATATATATGATGGAATGTTATGCAGTAGTAAGATGAAATAATATCCTCAAGCATATGGTAAGATGGATGAGCTTTGAGGACATAATACTGAGTGAAACAAGCCAGAGACAAAAGCATAGATACAGTATGACTGCACTTTTAAAACCATAGTAAAGGTAAAATTGGAGGCTTATAATACAGATTATAGGGGATTTGGAGATACATAGAAGCTATAGGTGGCTGAATGGTTATCTAATGAGGTTGAACTCAAATGTAAGGAAATAGATAGAAGTGAGGGTGGTTCTTAGTGACTCTATAAGTAATATTACCATATTGAAGGTAAACATGATTTAAAGGGGTTGTATAGATTATGTGTCCCATTGATTAACACTACAAATATAAATATGTTCTTGCATGAACTTCTCCAAAGGTATGATTCATGTACAAAGAGTTCAGGGTATAGGGGGAAAACTTCTATTGCATGCTATAGGAATTGTTTAACAGGAAAACATCAGTAATACTACAGCAACACCAAGGATAAATAATGTTTGCAGGGGCAAGAGTTAAGAGGAGGTTTAGAGCTCCTATTTCATGAGAGTGTGTTTACTGGTTATCTTTCTCTTGGGAACAATGAAATTATCTAAAACTGAGAGTGTTGATGGACTGTGGACTTTGGACATTATACATGATATCTAATGAATGTAGATGGGTGAAGTGTGAACTGACTGAGAAGTCGATTGGCAAATGATGGTGTATATATATGCTCAAATATTATGTTGTTACAAAAAGGAACAAAGTTGTGAGGTACTCAACATTCTGAACGAACGTGTGGGACAATTGGTGAGGCAAAATAAGCCAGGAACAAAAGAGCAGTTATTGTAGGGTCTCATTTAGAAAATGTTTATAAAAAAAACAGTGGTTTACTCTCTCTCCAGCCAACATGACGAGCAGTCTCACCACCCTCCCCCTCTCTGCATGAGACATGACTCCCAGGGGTGTGGTCCTTCCTGGCAACGTGGGACAGAGATCCTGGAATGAGCTGAGACTCAGCATCAAGGGACTGAGAAAAACCCTAGAAGGAGTTGAGAATTAACATCAAGGGATTGAGAGAACCTTCTCGACCAAAGGGGGAAGAGTGAAATGAGACTAAGTGTCGATGGCTGAGAGATTCCAAACAGAGTCGAGAGGTTATCCTGGAGGTTATTCTTATGCATTAAGTATATATCACCTTGTTCTTCAAGATGTAGTGGAGAGGCTGGAGGGAACTGCCTGAAAATGTAGAGCTGTGTTCCAGTAGTCATGTTTCTTGATGATGATTGAACAATGATATAGCTTTCACAATGAGACTCTGTGAATGTGAAAACCTTGTGTCTGATGCTCCTTTTAGCTACTATATCAATAGAAGAGTAGAACTTATGGAATAAAAATAAATAATAGGGGGAACAAATGTTAAAATAAATTCAGTTTGAAATGCTAGTGGTAAATGAAAGCGAGGGGTAAGGGGTATGGTATGTACAATCTTTTTTTTCTCTATTATCATTTTATTTCTTTTTCTGTTGTCTTTTTATTTCTTTTTCTAAATCAATGCAAATGTACTAAGAAATGCTGAATATGCAACTATGTGATGATATTAAGTATTACTGATTATATATGTAGAATGGAATGATATCTTAATGTTTTGTTTGTTAATTTTTTTATTAATAAAAAAAGATTAAAAAAAACAGTGGCCTAGATTGTAAGCTCTTGCAGCAGTCACATTTTTGTCTGGAGTGGTAATTCTTACACTGAATTTTGTGAGGCTGTTTTATAAATGTATAACCTGGTATCCAGAGATAAGAATGAAGGCAATTAGGTTGGATTTAAGGTAATTCACAACACAGAGGTTAGGAAGATATTGTCTTTTTTTAGAGTCTCACCTACTCTTTGAGACCAAAGGAAGAAAGGTTTATTTGTCCAGAACCTACATTTTCTGTAGCACATAATCTAACTCAACCTGTCTGGATAGCTCATTTAAAGAATTGAAACACAGGGAGCCCAGAAGAATGGGAGCCTTTAATCCTATGTAGCTCAATGGAATGCCTGGATACATCCCACAATATATCAAGTAGATAATCAAAAAGTACTGGCCAAGTTTCTTGAGGGAGAGGGATAGGAGAAAAAATGTGGAACTATTAAGCTTTACCACCATGGAAAACATCATACTATGTCAAACGTTAGTGACACCCAAATAAATAAGTCAAGTCCTTGATCTTGAAGCTTAGTCTTGTGAAGCTTATGTAGGTAGTGGAGAAGCTCAGCCCCCCTCTCTATATATGCCTAAGAGTCACCTCTGAGGACCTCTTTTGTTTCTCAGAGGTGGCCTCACTCTATGACCAAAGCTGCAGGTGAAATCATTGCCCATCCTCCCTTCAAGGGACATGACATCCAGGGGTGAAAGTCTCCGTGGTGCTGTGGGAGATAACTCCCAGGGATGAGTCTGGCCCTGACAAAATGGGCTCAACAATGCCATTTTGACCAAAAGAGGGAAAATAAGTGTGTCAAATAAGGTATCAGTGGCTGAAAGAGTTCAAATAGAGTCTACAGGTTGCTCTAGAGTCCAGTCTTATAAAAGCTTCAGTTAGACATTGCTACCTATCATAACTTGCCAAACCCTAAGCTAAACCATTCCAACCAGTCCTAAAGAATATCTAGAGCAATATATGAGATACTACAAAGGTTCTATGCATTAAGGTAACTTCCTGGAAACTTACAACCTCCAGATGTGTCTCTGGACCAGATAAGTCTGAAGAGATGCAAGCCTCTCCAGAACATCAGCTAGTTCCAGCTACTTGCACACTATTATTGACAGCTCTTTCCAAGATGAAAAAGTTAGAATGGGCATAGCCCAAATACCTCTGAAAATTGGGAGGAAGATCAAAGGTGATGAGGGGTTATATACAGAAGGTTGGGTCTAGCAAATATGTATGATCATTGAATCATTATATTGACATTTCCTTTAGTCTCCAGTATCTTAGAACAGCTAGAAGCAAAAATCAAAAATTGTGGAATTGTAACCCTGAAATCTGAAATCTGTTCTACAACTAATTGTTGTGCTGTGCTTTGAAATTTATTACTTTTTTGTGTATGTTATTTTTCACAAAAAAGAAAAAAAGCAATGTTAAAAAAGCATATATTCCTCCTAACATCCAATGTCCTAGAGCAGCTAGTAGGAAAAGTCTGAGATGATGGTATGGTAGCCCATAACAGATCAGTCCTGTAACTACTTGCTGAAGAGTGCTTTGAAAAGTATTGTTTTTTTCTTTCTTTGCTTTGTATATATGTTATGTTATACAATACAAATTTTAAAAAGTATATTAAACAATAATAGTGTATGAAGGAGTCAGTAACAAGAGAATTTATTTATTTATTTTTTATATTAATCTTCCCCCTACAATACTGCTATTACATTTATTAAAGGAATATATATATATGGCAAGACCTGAGCCCTCACTTTGTCCCTTCTCCAGACCCCCTGACAACTGGTCACCCTGATAAGTTGGTCACTTGTTAGGCACATAGGGAATCATAGGGAAAGAAAATGTTTGGGTAAATATAAGTCAATATATAATATATATATATATATTATACTTGCTTCAGTTGAGCCAATTTCTATTGATGTATTTGTGAATTTGACTTGGCATCCTACTGCTGTGAGATCTGGAAAGGGCAGGGGACTGGCTTTCCTGCAAGAATCCCAGGGGTGGGCATCAGAAGGGGCTGTGAGGACAGCTGAGAAGAGTGTCCTGGGGTGGGGAGATGTGGTGTCCTGGGAAAGGCCTGCAGGCCTGGCTGTCTTAGAGAAAACTCCTCTTCCTCATGTGAGGGTATGTCTTGATGTAGGAACATTCTGGACCCAGAAACATGAAGAATAGGAGGCTGTTGCCAGTGGAAGGGAAGGATCTGAGTGAGCTCAGGTGAGGGAGGTGGGTCAGGGGAGGATAAGGCAAGTAGCCTCCCAGCATCAGATTTGGAAAAGGGCATGACAGAAGGAGGGGAGGCCTGGGAGGTCATGCACAAATGTTGACCTTCTCTGATAGCCTTACTCTGCTCACAGGATCATGTCCAGGGAGACACCAACATGTGAAGTCTTTGAATATTTATTTTGCTTGAGCTGAGTGTGGCTGGAACTAGGCCCTCCACCGCCTTTGTTTTCTGGGACCTGAGCACAGGTCCTGCAAGGGCGAAGATGTGAGACTGAGCTGCTGTCAGGGCAGGGACTCACTTGAATGACTTCTGAGCAGCAGTGTCAGCAGTAGAGTCTGGAAGATGCTCAGAACCTCAGGGGAGAGGAAAGGAGGGTGAGGATGGGTTTCCATCTTCACCCTAGGATTCTGGGCATGGTTTGAGCTCAGTCTTTGGAGTCAGACAGCTAATGTCTCAGTATCTGGTCTTGGTATCAGGGAGAAGGAGGTAGCAAGGGGCCAGGCACAATCAGCGGATGTTTGGGTTTCACCTCCCATTGGTCGGGAGCACTATGGGGGCCCCAATTCTGGCATCAGCTGTTAGGCAGTAATAGACAGTCTTGTTCCCAGGATGGAACCCTGAAGATGCTCAGGGAGGCTGTGCTGCCCAACCAGGGACTGGAGAACTGAGCTGGGGTCCCCAAGGGCTGAGAACTTTCCAGCATCATAGGCTGGGGCCCCTCAGGGAGCTGTTGGTACCAGCCAGCACCAAGTACTCCAAGGTAGCTGCTCCCCTTGCAAGTCATGGTGATGGTCTGTCCAGGAGACTCTGACATGGAGCCTTCTTGAATATACCCAGACTTCTCCAAGGACCCTGAAATAAGAAATGGGACACACAGGGATGGTAAGTTTGGAGTCATTGCCATATCACATTCTCAGGACAAGAGGAACATGGCAAGACCTGAGCCCTCACTTTGTCCCTTCTCCAGACTCCCTGACAACTGGTCACCCTGATAAGTTGGTCACTTGTTAGGCACATAGGGAATCATAGGGAAAGAAAATGTTTGGGTAAATATAAGTCAATAGCTGGTAAGTGCTGCCTGTAACCAATGGCAGCAAGTCAGGGACAGTTCTCGATGGAGTGTTAAGTTCTTGATGGATAATGTCAAGTTAGATGATTCATGGACTAAGGAATCCAGTATTTAACTAAGAGTGTAACACCATACTTGGGAACTTGGGGAAACCCTTCCATCATATATCCTTTAAGAATTATTTTCACAGCACATTTATTGCTTTTTCTTTTGCTTTTTCTTTGGGGTCCAAATGAAAAAGTACAGGCAAAACTGGGCAGGAATAACCCTTCCTCGTGCTGGAATTGAGGTTGGGTGTACAGTGAAGACAGGAGAATGCCACTGGGCATGAGGGTGGGGATATTTGGATGAAGTGGGAGACAGGATGCCAGACAGGATATTGAAGGCTGTGTGCCCAGGAACATCAGTCCCTGTATGTGTGCCCAGGCAACTCAATCTATGGACATTATCAAAGAAGAATATCTGTGAATATATAAGGAATAACATTTTCTCCTTCCCTTGCCCTTCTCATGTCCCCATTTATTTCCTTAGTTTGTTTAAGATGCTGGTCCATCAATATAATCATCAGTCCCCTGAAAGCACTCTGGTCCTTTTCCCTCTTGTCTTTTATTCTGGCTCACTGCATTTTACTCTGTCCTGTCTAAATCACCTATGGTTTGCTCTTCACCTGAATCAATACACTGAATAAAGTTGTAAATGGAATTCATCACCATGTGGACTGCTCTCACTTTAACTTCATGAAGATTCCCCTCAAGAGCATCCAAGGAGCAGCTGTGTCATCATCCTCGCCATCCTTCTCCCATTAATGTTTCTTTCCCTGTCTGCAAATTTTTCAAATGCTACTGTTTCTTTACAATTATAAAAACTCTCCCACCATTATTCTAAACTCAGAAAATATGTCTCAGAAAATAACTTACTACATCTTTTGGACGTAGTGAGACACATCAAAGCTCTCTACAGAACCTCTGTTTTCATATCTCTATCCCCAACCTTTATCTCATTCCATAGCAAGATATTGATGGAATCAGACAAAATCCATGCAAATATATTCTAGGTGCTGTCTGATTGACATCCTCTGTACTTTGGCCCAGATTTGAGCAAAGCCTATATAGAAAAAAAGGAAATGCATCAAATCTGAATCAGTTGGGTGTCCTTAGAGACACAGAGCTCATGATGTCATGAGTGACATCAAAGTTGAAGGGGAATCAGACATCACTGAAGAAACTATTGGTCCAACCACACGAGGGCTACCAGAGTGGTTTACCAGCTGTCCAGCTCAGGACCTTCATTCTAAGGATATCACACACCTCCTGTGTGCTTCTCTTTCAGTACAAAGTTTGATTCAAGGAATTCTCCATGGAATAAGAATCTACCAAGGTGAGCAAAATACCCCCCAAATCTCACATTCCAGAGTTTGGCCTCATTGAGTTCTTGTTATCTCAGCAGTGTTGCTTTCTGTAGAAAAAGAGCTCGAAGGATATTAAGGAATGATGAGAAAAAAAAGAAAGGAAGAAAGAAAGAAAGACACAGACGGGCTCAGGGGTCTGAAGCTTGAGTTTACTTCAGACAGACTTCAGACAACTTTATTTTCAACCAGATCTTAGTTATATACCACAGCATGTCAATAGATATGCAGGCATTTCCTGACCTCCCTCCTGCAATAAATATTGGAGAATTCCAAGAACCACGAGACTCCTCTAAATGTCCTTCTCCAAACTGTTCCCAAATCAACCGAGTCAGAGCCTCAAACCTCTCTACAGATAAGGGCCACTGCTCAACCCAAAAAGGCCCGCCTGTAGTATTTGTAGTGGATGTCCCTGGAGCATCTCCTCACTTTATGCTTTAAGAGTTCCCTTATTAGATCCCTGTTCAGGCTCCAATTGCCGAGTCCGGCTCAAGCAACTGTCGAAACAGGGTAAGAAGTGGTAGTGGGAGATCGAGAAGAAACACAACTTAGAGTTTAAGACAAAGCATGAGCCAGGTAGCTCATTGCCTGACTGAACACAATAACCAAATAGAAACAGGAATATTTTCCCCATCTTATATTCACTGCAAAGCCTTCATAACGAATTTCCATTACTTAAGATTTAAAACATTATGGCCTTAAGGCTGAAACCAACAACAATGTTTTTGAATGAGCTCAAATAAGCTTACTAATTCAGATGTTTTAACAGGCACCCCAGTAGCTTTAACACACACACATACTCCTCCAGCCGCCTATTATGATTACCCATTACCCTGATGATCCAAGGAAAATGCTTACTTTACCAATATGACTTGAGTCCTCTTCTATCAGCTGGACACATGTGCCTCTAATGAGACTTTTCCTTGGTTCCTTAATATTGATTTGGAGTCTTCTTCGAGCCCCACGTTGGGCGCCAAATGTTGCTTCCTATTGAAACAGAGCTCGAAGGATATTAAGGAATGATGAGAAAAAAAGAAAGGAAGAAAGAAAGAAAGACACAGACGGGCTCAGGGGGTCTGAAGCTTGAGTTTACTTCAGACAGACTTCAGACAACTTTATTTTCAACCAGATCTTAGTTATATACCACAGGATGTCAATAGATATGCAGGCATTTCCTGAGGGAGCAAGATTCTTATCTCACAGTGTTCTTCATACTTAACATAACTGTTTTGGGTAAACATTCTCTTCCTCCCAGACTGCTCTACATAACAATCGCCACAGTTTACCGCTGCCATCCCGAGGCCAGCAGCTTGCAACAAATTCTGTAGGTCTTGCTTTAAACTCTTGGCTTCTACACAGCAGCTTTGTGATGTTCTCAAAATTTAATTTGATACTTAAAAAATTGTATTTTACAGGTCATAATAGTAAGATATCAATTACATTATACTTGTCTGCAGAGAAGTTATTCTATCATCCCAAATTAGAAAATGTAGAACTTTTTTGGAAGACAGTTTCATTCTTGGGAGGAAAACCTGCACTACATTTCAGGGCACTAGGAATATGGAGACCTCGAAAAACTCCCCCATTTGTCTAGATCCACTACAGTTGAGGAACAGCATTACTGCCCTCTTCCATCAGGGAACACACCCTGTGTCCACCCCAGCTGCCTATACTTGGCCCAGGGTTAATACTGCAGGTGGAGGGACATTTCCCCTCAAGAACAGGTCACTAACACCAGCATGCAACACAGACATAGAATCTCAAAATATAAACCTCCTTGGAGGTGTGCTCCAGTTTGCATTTAGATGCCAGAGAATCTCCTTCCTTGGTTGTGTATAAGCCCAATAATCCCACAAAATCTCCTTAGGAGAACATTGCATGATGATATGCTTCAGATCAAGAGAGCCAGGCTGTTCCAGCCATGAAGATAGCAACATGCAGTGAGCTCAGGAAGACTTTCTTATTCAGGAGGAGAAGCTCAGAGATAAGATCTGCCCAACTATGTTCCCCACCACACAAGTGTTGCAGGGTTTCTATATAGACTCATCATCACAGTGATAATATCACCGAACACGGAGCTTGCCAACACAAGGGAGGTTGTTTCACTTATCCAGAGAGGCAGAACTGGGAAGAGGGAGTGTCCAGCAGCTCAGAGGAAATCTCAGACCAGGAGTGGAATTGTGAGGGTACCTGTAGGACTCAGGGAAATTGTGCTCAGTCAGGGAGGAGCAGAGAGCAATCCCAGCTGTCTCCAGCCTAGCCACAATGAGTGACTCTGGAGGCACCATCAAATGATTTTGCCCGACTCTTATTATCAAGCCAGGAAAGATTCCAGAATTAATGAAGAACATAAACATTGATCTCTCCACACTAGGAAGTAATTGAGTTAAGCAATACTGAGAGCAACCCCTATGAAAGGGGAATTGAAAGAGGAAGAGCCAAGGTGCTCCTGGTGGGACATTTCCAGAAGCCCTTCTTGATCCCTCAGTGTCTCTGGCTAATCTGTGCCTTTGGATAAAGAAGAAATAATCTTAATTGAGGAGCTGATTAAAAAACAGAATTCAGGTAGGTGAAGGTGGCCTGACCCTAGGTTTCCCAGTGCCTGCTGGGAAGTCAAGGACAGAGACCCATGAGTCTGGAAGAAGGCATTATTGATGAACATACCCAGAGACATCTGGAAGGAAAGAACAGCTTCCAGAGCTGTTCTTTATTTAGTTATTAAGTGTGGAAACAAGGCAGACAGCCTATCTGGGAAAGAGACAACTTGGGACATGATGATTTCGGGTAGACAATGATAAGCTCTCAGTCAACACATGTGTGAGTCATGTTCAGGCCTGGGGCAGGGCATGGGGTGGGGTAGTTTCTTTCTTCATTCACTAGCCCCTTGAAGGGGGGAATTTTTGCTAAGAAGGAATTTTCTTCCAAGCTAGACATGATCATGATAGAAAATATTAACAATGGATCAAATACATGGTTGAATGTAATGAAAAGTACACATTTTGACATCCAGTGTTACCAGGAAAATCAAGTGCTGACTGAAGAAGTGTGAACAGAACCCCCCTTCAGAGAGAAGGTGATTGCACTAGGCTGGGGGAATCAAGGGTTGGTTTTAGTATCAACTCCTTGTGGGTCTGAAGCTCTTTGTAAAATTCATAAATACCATGCCATGTACAACAGTAATAGTCAGACGTCCTCAATGGATATGTCACAAATAAGCAGAATCCCAGAATTGGTTAAGGCATTACTGGATCCAGAAAATTGGTGGTGGACCACAGATCCCTGGTGCTTGTTTGGGTCCACGTGGAATGTAAGATGACAAGGGGGTGGACTCCCAGACTTCAGTCAGTGCCAGTGTAACCAGAAGCCCCCCATACTGAAGCCACTACTCAGGATGCAGGTGAGTTCCACAAACTTTCTCAGAGCTTTGGAGAGGGAGGATGGCTGAGAGAGCACAGGCTGGGAAAGGAAACCTCCAAACACTGAACACACATGGATGATGGGTCAGGGACCAGGGTGAGCCAGCTGGGAGGTCTGAGGAAGAGGGGACCCATACAGGATAGGCAGTTGCTCTGAGTCTCAGGACTGTCCACACATGCCTATACAAAGAGAAAGGAGCATGAGGAGGTGAGGTGTCCACACCATGGTACACAGAGCACACTGAGCCGCACAGTGTGTCTGAACTACCCCAGGCCTCCTTTTCTCTCTCTCCCTCTACCAGAGCTGGGACTCTTATGCAAATTAATTTCCTGATGATGGAGTTCAGCTCCCCTGTAGACTAAGAAGGATGAAGGTAAGGCTTGCCCCTTAAGAGAGCCCTGAGAACAAGCAACTGTGGAGACAACACAAATTTACTTGCTAGGGGGACTTTTCCAGGACAGGGGTGAAAAAGTTACTGAATTCCAAACAGTGAGCAAAGGGCCCAGCCTCCCAGAGAAGGGCCCCTTTGAGTGAATTGTCCCTATTGAACCTCAGTACAGGAATGCCTAGGCAGACCCAAAGAATCCCATGCTTTTTGCAAAGCAAAACATTTGCATACCCCAAGGACTTGAGAGACCAACTGATTTCCACAACTTCATGCAGTGTCCAGACATCGGTATCTTATTCCAAGATACTGTGCTTCTAGATGCTGTTCTGGATTCCAAATCAGTGCTTCACTCCAGAAGGAGCTTAGGCCTCTGGGAGCTGCATACCTGTGCATGAACTACAACATCACCTGTTCATACATCCACACATGCTGCCAAGACTATGTAACCTCATGGGCAACAGGCCAAGGTGGCACAGAAGTGTGGTCATGTGGCCTGATTTGAAAAGTGGGTAGAGGCTCTTCAAAGGAACAGAATAAAATTGGCATTTCTCAAGGAATGAAAATATCTCTTGGCAAGTTCAAAAGATGACATTCACTAAAAGATCCAAAGGACTTGCTAAGATTTAGAGAGTGAATAGACAGAAAATGCAGTGCCTCTCTCTCTACCACACACTTGTTTTCATTGTGCAAATGGCCCCCATGCTTAGGCTGCAAAGTTCTTTTAGTAAATAGCCCAGGGCCACACTCATCATCTTCCCTGGGGTACTCCCTATCCACAGCCGGCAGAGAGAACTTTCTCCTTCCAGTCAGTCAGGGCCCACAGGTTAAAAGTTCTTTGGTGGTTCCTTATGGTTGTTTCCTGAACAATCCAAACCCCTTAGCAGTCCCTGACATGCCCTTTACTCTCTGGCCTCTGCCTACTCCCACAGCCCATCTCACAGCACTCTCTCCTTGTTCTCACTTTCCAACCACACTTACTACCTTGTCCTTTGCAACACTGAGCTCTTCTCCCTTCCAATGCAGCACACTAGCTCCTTCTCTGCCTGTTGGGATTAGATGAGCTCCCCTGTGAACTCATGATGGAAGCATCCATTCTGGCAACTTGATGAACTGTTTAAAATAGGGCATGTGTCCATCAACACAGATAGGGAGGGAGATTTTTTCCAAATATCTGTTATTATGGATATTTTTGAAATTAAAAATATGGAAAATACTATGCTGAATCATTTTCCCCATTGTCCAATTTTACCCATCATCACTATGATTCTTCTGTTTAATCTTTTACTCTTCACCTTCCACAAACAAAACCTTTGTTCAAGGACTTTAAGACAAATATTAAACATATCACTTAATTGATATGTGATTGAGCATGTATGTACATATTTTATGTTCTCAAAATCTTGTACATTAAAAGCATTGGATTCCAACTCCTGTCCCATAAATTACTGTGTTTTTGTTTCCATAATGTATACCTAATGATCGAACTGATTAGAAATTGAAGGAATCAAAGTAGATCTTAAAATTTACAGTAAAAATGATCATGTTTCTTAGAATTAAGTACAGAATGCTCATACATTCTCAGACAATCATTCATTGACTCCCTTCATCCACTTCTCCCATTGCAGACACATCACTTACTTGGACAGTGAGATTCAAACTACTTCATTTTTACATTGAGGCATTTCCTACCAGTGTCCTTTGTAGATGGAAGTTTGATTTATGGAGTGGAATATCAGAATTTTTATTACATGATGGATTTTGAGTTCTTGTTCATGAATACCTATCTTATAGGATTTTAGATAAGTGGAACCTTAGCAGACATTCACAAACTACTCCATATACAGCAGTTTATTTACTCATGGACTTTGCCTTCTTTGCTCAGAATTTGCTCTGCCATCTACAGATTACCTGTGATTTCTTACTCAGGATGTGGGGACCATCTCCACCTTCTGTACCTTCTCCACATGAACTCATGGAGTCCAGTCCATCATATGGGTCACCTGTCCCGGGTTCTAACCACTGCCTCACATATGCTGTTAAGGAAGCCACCCAGAGCTCAAGTCCATGTTCATCTCCTGACCTTCAGAGCTGGGGTCGAGGTTTGTCCTTGGCATCTCCTCTCCAATGAATTGAAATACATAATCTGAAAGTGTTCAGAAAACAATAACCATGATGTTTGCTTCACACTGAATTTCTTTCTGTGATTTCAATTTAGGTGAGACCATATGTTCATTAAATAAATACATATTGTTTGTACTTAGTGTCAGGCAATACTCTCAGCATCATAGCTACATTGATGATGAAACAGAAAATAATCCCTGTTGTCATGAAGATTTTTTTCCAATTTGGAATCCCACAGTGGGGAAATTTACTATCCAAGGAGCAATGATTTTATAGTTGGCCTCATATGCTGGACAATTCCTCACACTGGGAATCTGGAGTCCATTGCTGACTGTTGAGTACCTTCTCTCCCATGGGAAGTTGACGCAGAATTTCTCCACAATATCCACAGCCTCCCCTCCACCTGTTTACCTTCCCCAGGCTTCTTCACCTGCCTGAGTGTGGATGCCCATTACTGCTCACCTGTGACACCCAGAGTCCCTGGGTGTGGTCTTCTCTAACCTTTGCCATCACTTTATTTCTTCTTTATTCAATAGTCAGGGGAAAAGGCAACTCTCTGCTTAAATATAGCCTTAGATTGTCTACCTGCCAACATCAGTAAAATCTTTTGGGTCAAGTTCTAGATGTCTCTGGGCTTGTCTTTCATTTCACCCCCAGCCTCATGTCTCAGATCCCCCTCCTTGTGGACTAGTGAAAAGTCCAAGGAGGTTATTGTTGTGAAAGGGATTCTCAACCTCAGGCCACAGTGCTCCTTCTCTGTGAGCCCTTCAATCCTCCTATCCCCAGCCCCTGCCCTCCTCCTCCAGGACCAGTTAACAAGGGGCCTCCTGGAGAAGGCTGAGTACTGGGATCAGGTGGGCATTAATGTTCTCCTATGAATAACTTTCCCATGAAATCTCTGAAAAATGTGAAATTTCAATGCCTAGGTGATTACTATTTTAAATGAAAGTCAATCTCATGTTAGGAACTGAGAAAAGACAAGAATGAGACATCACTCCACAACTTGTGACATCCATTTAGACTCCCATAGCAGGGATTGTAAATTGTGATGTCACTTCAAAGTTACTTTAAATCTCACATCTTTCCCACTTGGTAGGAGAAATCTGTCCTCCTTAACTTGAGCAGGTGCTCAGGGTACATGGAGGTAAGTAGAGATTCTGCAGCATTTGAATCAAAGTCATTGTTAATCAGGACAATCTGGAGAATGTGACACTTTGGAGAGCCTGGGGGAACAGTTCTCATGTTCCCTTAATTAGAACTGTGATGAAGGACAATCTGGTCCTTCTATAACCACCACCAATTTGGTGATTTTAGGTAAAACCTTCAGACTCACTGGGTCATTACAGAAAATCAAATAAATGAAATTAGATGGAAGTTCTAAAGGCTCATGGATTTCTACATGACCCTCAATTATTTTAATGGTAATAATGGATCAGCAGTGTGTGGATTTATTGCCATACAATGATCCATGCACTGCATAAACATGAATTTTTTCTCTACAACAAGGTGGCCTCCTGTGGATGGGGAGGGAGGTCCACAAGGTCTGGTCCCATGGGTAGTGGAGACTGAGCCAGGCCCAGAGGACCTCTCCTTGCTATGCTCCTTCCTGGGCTATCATGCCATCCTGGGCTAATATCCAAGGTCTCAGCAATGACGGCCATTCAGAGCAGAGGGTCCTGTCCTGTCCTGAATGCCCACATGGGCTATTAGTGGAGGGAGTGATTCCACCATGGCTTTCTCTTGCCCACGAGCCACTTCACTCTGGGGAGGACAATGGTGGGCCCTCCCAAGGCCTCAGGGACAGAGCCATCTCTGCTACTCCCATCCTCTAGTATAAAAATGTTTCCATTTTATTTTTACCATCTCATAGGGGTATGTTGATCTGATCCCTTTGGACACTGAGGAAATTGGGGTGTGGTGAATGATGGGAGGAGCTCAGTGTGCACGTGGGTCAGTGAGGAGTCAGGGTCAAGGCCTCAGATTTCCATGGAAATGCCAGAGCCCTGCTCTGTCTGGATGGATCACAAATACTGAGTAGGAATGAAAGTAACAGGATCTGATGGACAGTCCTGCTGAGTGCACCTCTGAGTGGCTCTACATAACCTGGAAACTAAACATCCATCATGAGGCTAGTGAGTTGGGACAACCACATCTGTCCACATACAATCCCACATGCTTCAAGAATTCCTGAGAAAATTTTCTGCAACACAAAGGATCTTGTGTTGTGAGTCACAAACAGGCATGATCAGAGAGCACAGACACAGACTCTTCTCTGACACAAGCAGTGGATGACCCACACACCTGGGCAGGTGGAGACTGCAGGCAGGTGAGGAGTCTTCCTTTAAGCTGTTGATCAAACCAGTGGGAGGGAGGAGGGGACAGAGCACATCAGTGGGAGGTTTTTGTCTCACTTTCCCTCTGGCTGTGTCACTATGGATTACACATAGCTGCTCCCACTGCCATGGTCTGCCTCACAGAAATAGGCAGCCTTGTCCTCAGGATGGAAGTCTTTGATGGGTAAGTAGTGGTCAGCCCCAGAGCTAGAGCCCAAGAAGTGATTGGGGATCCTGTCCCCATTGGATCCAGACATCCTACTACTTCATATTTCCATCATGAACTGGGGCCTCTTCTCTGGCTTCTGCTTGTACCATGTACAACACCATAGTAGGTGTTGTGCTCACTGCTCAGGGTGAAGGTGAGCTTGACTGAGGCCCCCAGGGAGGCAGATGCTGAGGGCAGCTGCACCAACACAGGATAGGACAGGGACCTAGCAAACACAGACACCCATTAGGGCCTGGGGGAAGGATGGAAGTGAAGGACATTTGTGACTTGTGAGTATCTCCCATACTCTTGGCATCAAGATGCTGAGGACAGTACTGACTTGTACAGTGGACAAGGATGGTGAGGAGGCTGAGTGGCATGCAGGCCATGGTAAAGACACCAGAGCTGTAATAGAGCAGACATGGCCCATGCCTCTCTTATTCCATCAGTTCCCAGGGGACAGGGGCCTACAGGCAAATGATCTCCTCTCCCCCTGGCTACCTCTCCCTCCTTGGGCCTCAGGGAGACCTCAGTGGCTAGTGTCATTGCTAGGAGTGCAGGGCCTGGGCTGGGCTTGGCTGAGGTTCCCAGGGCCCATAGAGGACCCAACTGTGGGACCCAGTAAACCTGAACAGAGGTAAGGCATGGGTCAGGTGTCCCAGTTGAGGGCTTGCAGACCCTCAGCAGCAGGCCCACAGTGCCCCCCACTGCCCAGGCCCAGCTCTATTGTGTAGGGCCAGATGACTGTGACCCTGACAGAGACTTTTGCCCCCCTTCTGGAGCCTGACCTCTGCCCATCCCTGCCAACTACCCAGACTCCACCTCTACTTTTCTATTTGGGCCATTTCAATAAGAATTAGAAATTCTTCCCACTTCTGAAGGAGTCCTCAGGGGACAGCTTGTCTCACACACACTATGTGGCTTAGAGACATACATTGCCTGAGAACTGGGACAGTCTAGTCAGGAACTCACTTCCAGGGTGCTCACAAGGCCAGGGGCCTCTTCTTATCTTATCCCTCACATGATCAGATGAAGGGGCAGATGGGAGGGTTTAGAAGAATAAATGAGCACATCACATGGTTCCCTAAATTCAATGAAAAATGAGGACAACCCAGGAAATAGAAGGTTGCAGTGTGGGTGATAAAGGAGAATCAGCCAACCTGTCCCTGACAAGCTAAGAGATTAGAGGTTCTACTTGGGGAAGTGGTTGTGAGTGTCAACCTCCAAAGCAGGATCTGGAGTAATGTCTGTGGCTTTCCTGATATTGAGACATGGTACTTAAACTGAGGAGGCCTGGGGGAAGAAGAAGGGTAGAAAGAGAGTGGACTGAGGATTTAAAAGGGCATCAACAGTAAGATCTGGGATGGTGAGAGGGTGTGGACAGTCAGTGTTTAAGGATGTAGAGGAGAAGCCAATGGGAGATGGGACAAGAGGCTGAAGGAAGTTCAGGCAGAGATGAGTGCCATTTTGGTTTTCTTGTTGCTAAAGAAAGAGGAGCCCCTCCCACTTTCTGCCCTCTTGCCATAGTCCTTTCTTACTTGCTTTCTGCCTGCACTGGGCACTTCTTTTTTAATCTAAGTCATTCGTTTCCTCAGTTCAGGATTACACTGTTTCATTTCTGCTGAGAACTTTCCCTTTTTTTATGTGATTCTCATGGGTTATTATTATCAAAAATAACCACAAATTTTGGCAATGGAGTTTCTAATTAGAAATTCAGAGTCTCAGGTCCAACTCCAGATCCCCTGAGTTGGAATCCACATTGTAACCCCACCCCACAGGACCTGTGTGATCACTAGAGATAGAGGAGCCTGCTCTAATACACCCTGTGGGGCTGGTTGTGGATTGTTTATAACATGTCAGCCTAGCTGGCTTCCAACCCACAGGCCCACTGCCTTGTGTTCCATGCTTTCACTTCAAGGGAATAGAAGTGAACTTGGGGCTTCCTATGGAAAATTATAATCATTAATCCCTGGCATCAGAAAATCCATGAAAATGGCTGAAGGATATTCATAATAATAATAAGATCATTGGATCTTTATTTCTACAATAATTGGGATCTGAGAAAAGCTACAATATTGAATTATTACTTACAATCAAACTGATATTAAGCTGGGGCTCAGGTCAGGGTGCAAATAATGTCCTGCCAGGGCAACATGCCATGCTTATTCCATGCTCCCTGCTCAACCACCCCTGCTCACACTGTGTGCACCACAGCAAAGTCCAAAGAACCATGGGCCAGGTACAAGGAGGTCATGGAAGCCAGGTGATGTGGGTACCTGGCAGCAGGAAGCATACACAGAAAAACTGCTTCCTAGCAGTTGTCAGTACTGCCAGAAACCAGGCACTGAGAAATTATACTGACTTGTGCCATTGGTCACTGGAGTCCTATTCAGACTACTGGGCAGAGTTCTAGAAATTCAGCAGCATTGTCTTCTCATGCATGTATGCTGAAGTTGTGGACACATCAAAAGGGATCATGGATGTGCCTGACTGTTTTAAAGACAGACACCTAAATTATCCTGGAAACCTATTGCAACACAAGGAGAATGGTCAGGTCTCCTTTTATGTTGCAAAGGAAGACAAAGAGGAAATCATAAAGGTGACTCTTGAAGAGTTGAGGCAATGAGTCTCCTTCTTTGCTGCAACAGTGAGGAAAATGGGCATGAAGATATGAAATTGGGTAGTTTGTTATTTGCCCAAATGTGCACATGCTGTGGAGAATGTGCTATCTGCCACCAGCATTGCCATTTGGACCTCATCCTCCCCAGGCTTTGGTGAGAACCATGTTCTGGATGAGTTTTCACAAACCAGATGAAGCTTATCATCACTGTGGAGGCCATGGTAAACAATGCAATGTACAAAACTACAAGGAAAAGCTGTAGAAGATCAAGAAAGGATTGTTGGACTTGAAAATGGAGGTAGTGATACCTTATATCACCAAAAGAGAGAACATAGACATTTCCAAGATTCTAAAGATCACTTTCTGACTTCCTTTTTTGAAAGCAGTACAGGATAGTAAGTCCCCCTCCCAGAGTTTGAGGAGCTGCTTCTCAACCATTCTCTCTTGAATGTATTTCATTGTGCAAAATGGGTGTTCCCAAGTGCCTGGCACATTAAACCAGGGCACCCTCTTCAAGTACCTGAAGGAGCATGTGCTTCATGACAACATGACCTACATGACATCATCCTGCAGTACGCTGCAATTGGCTGTATGGGGTGGGATTGGCTGGTGACTGTGCTGGCCACAGGCACATCCTTGGTCTTGTATGATGGCTCCCCCATGGTTCCCACATATAGTGTGCCCTAGGGCTTGATTGATGGGTAGGCATCACCATTCTAGAGAGCAGGGCCAAATGACTGTCTGTGCTGGAAGAGAAGGACATGAAACCAGTCAAAACTTGCAGTCTCCAGGTGCTTCTCATAATTCTGTCCATTGGCTTGCTGCTGAAAACTTTAATCTACAAATATGTCTAAGATACATCAGTACCAGCATCCTTCTGGGCTCCATCTCACGTGACACTGCCCTCATCAAATGCCTCATGGACCAAAATTCTTCTGTTCCTGTGCACAAAGGAGAGATTCATGCACAGAACTTGGGCATGGTGGAGGAAGTCTGGAACAAGGAAGAAAACTTAGTCTGGGGTCAGAGGGGTGAGTGGGCATGCACCAAGCTGATTCGCTACCAGCCCACACACTTCTGAAGTGACAAGAATGTGAAAAAGTGCAGAACAGCATAGTTTGCCAATTTCCCTTGTGTCTGGGTGCACAAGGATTACTACAGGATCAACCTCAATAGTGGGGGCCATCATCATGCTTGATGCAGTGACAGCACACTCAGCCCCAAACCAGGTGTGAATTGGCAGCTCAGACACTCAGACATCGATAACATTGTGGAAGCCTTCAAGAAGTGATGGACAGCCTGTATGGGCTTCAGGACAGCAAGGACAGGAGGAGCATATGGTCCTCTTCCTGACGATGGTTCAGCCCTGCCCAGTTGAAGAGAATACACAATGCCATCCGTATCAACTTATTGGGGAGCACCACCTCCCCAACCTCATCTTAGCAGTGGGGGGCACTGAGTGTTATCTCCTTTGTGGAAAGGTTGGGCTGTACCTGTGAACTCAGCAGCTCTTAAGGTTGAAATCTAAGGAGAAAAACAAAGAAGCCAAGCCCGGCTAAAGGCTTCAGAGCTTAGGAAATGGTCTTAAAATGTCAGCCAGGAGCAGGGGGCATTTTGAGTTCAAAGCAGCAGGATAACTAATGTCTCCCAGGTCACAGATTCTTGACCTCTGAACTTCTTGTCATTCCCTACCTAGTATGTATTGAGGCAATTTTCTTCTGGACCCACAATGATTCTTTGGTCATTGAGAAAGTAAGAAGAAAAAGGGTTTGTTTCATCGACCCCATAAAGATAGACCAAGTTTAGAGCATTACACCTTGGTTTGTTTGCACAAGTGACAGTAGAAGACAAAATCTGATGTGGTGTTTGTCCCAGGCAGATTCAATGGGGCATGATGGGACTGATGGGCACATGGAGGGAGCTCTTGGGGCATGGGTGATGCACTCAGCTTTCCTGCAGTGATGACCACTCTTCCTAGACCCAGGGGGCTGCCCAGAACTCCTGAAGGAGGTCCCTACTGCAGGGGCTGTGCCTGGGAGCCCTGGGCATCAATCACCATGGTAACCCATAACGTTTCCACACTTCTGCATACAGGAGATACTGACCACAGGATCTGAGGCCTGCTCAGGAGTTTCCTGGGCTGGAGTTATTTTTTGCTACATTTGGGAGTTCCTGCTTCTGGTGGTCCATGTACCCACCCCTACACCCTGAGGGTGGCAAATCTCCAAAGGAGTGTGGAAGGAGTGGAGGACATGCCTCAATTCCTGCAGGCTCAGCATGAACCACACACATGAGTCACAAGGGCTCCTGAGAGGCATCAGCTGTGGGAAATTCACATCAGTTGGAGCTACTACACCCTTCCCTGCAGTAGGATCAGGATTCCACAGCAATTATGGGCCATCCATTCCCTTTGCAGGTCTCAGGGCCCTAATTCTCACATGTCTAACCCCTCTCCCTGATATTATAACTGAAGACATAGGCACCAGAAAGTGAGCCTGGTCAGCCCTGTGCATAGACTTCTTCCAGAACCCATATCCTCAGGCAGCACCTCACATCTTCATACCTTGTACTGGGCCACAGGACACCTCAGCCAGCCCTGGTCCCAGGTGATATAAGAGTAGGGGACATCTATGCTCTGACCATAATGTGCTGTGTTCAGGTTCTTGAGGACTGTCCATCCACTGGAGCATCCCCTGGCCTCTGACCCAAGGAGAATAGGACCAAAGGCAGAGATACTTTCCTCCAAGAGGGATATCCCAGCTCCACAGGCTCTTATTTACCCATATGGCCATCCAGGGGTAGAACTCATAAAGTTGTCATGATAATAGACCTTTTTTTCTGTTTGTATGTTTGCTTTTTATGCCCTGTTTTTCCTTCCCTGATAATTCAGACATTGAATGAGAAAATGGGGTAAGACATTAGGAGCCAGAAACTATATCCATGTATAATCATTGCATATGGAATTTATTTTCATAAGAGAAGAGAGACATGGTTATAGACTGTGAGGCCAAGGTTTTGTTCCAATTACCCATCTACCTTTGCCACTGTGAGCAGCACTGCTGCCCTCAATCACATAGAAATAGTTAGTCTTGTCCTTGGGCTGCAGCCTCAAGAAATGCAATTATGCAGTATTGCTTGAGGTACCTTTGGAAACAGACTCAACTGGGGTTGCAGGTCCCTGCTGCTTGTCTGAGTCTGAGGAGTAGTACAGGAAGAACCCAGGGGTTCTCCCTGCCTTCTGCTCATGCCAGTATATGCTGGAGCCACCAACACTGACACCAATGCTCAGGGTACAGATGAGTCTGACTGTTGTTCCCTGAGATGCTGAGAAGGAGAGTGGCTGAGTCAGCATAGGCTGGAGAGGGAACCTGCACACACAGACACACATGGGAGCTGGAGTATGGACTGGGAAAGCTGCTTGAGGTCTGAGTTAGAGAATCTGACAAAAGCTGGAAGATTTCCTAGTGGTCTCTGAAGACTGTCATTTCCTGTGTAGTGAGAGAGGTGTATGAGGAGGTGATTAGTCCAGGCCATGGTGGACACAACCCTCTTGAACCCACAGTGAAGCTGACTGCCCCAGGCCTCCTTTTCTCTCCAACCCCCTGCCAGAGAAGGGGATGTTCATGCCAATGTGCACCCACCCACTGCCTGCCCAGGACCTCCCTGAATGCTGATGCTGGAGCTCAACTCACTCTGTGGACTGAAGATATGAATGTTGGGTTTGCCCCTTGATAGAGCCCTGGGAGGAAGCAACTGCTGAGATGATCAAAAGTTCCTTCCTTAGGGGACTCTGCGAGGCCAG
The DNA here is from genome assembly GCF_023851605.1 of Tamandua tetradactyla. Classification (NCBI taxonomy): domain Eukaryota; kingdom Metazoa; phylum Chordata; class Mammalia; order Pilosa; family Myrmecophagidae; genus Tamandua; species Tamandua tetradactyla. The sequence goes on from NC_135338.1 coordinate 15,442,039, forward strand.
AGAGGACACAGCTGCTGAGTCCACAGCATTGAGCACAGACCCAGCCCTCCTTGAGTCACTGGTCCCTACTGATCCTCAGTGTTGGAGGCACAGAGCAGCGCCACAGTGCCACCTGGTTTTCAGAGGGCAGGACATCACCATTGCCAAAAGAACTGGGAACTGTTTATTCCACCCTCAATTCAAGGTTATATCAAAATTGTACATCAATTTAGTTCCTCCAAGATGCAGACTCCTCATTAAGATGTTATTGAAAAGACCTTGTGATCACAGGTGGTTCTCAACAAGAAGCCTGTGGATGTTCAGGTAACTGCAGAGATTTCACCATAGACACTTTCCTGGGGCTGCAGGTCTGGGCTGTGTCTACTGTGGGTTCTGGTTTAAGACTCAGTTTGCTCCAGGAGTGAGGGTGTCATGACAAACCTGAGTGCAGAAGACCTCAGGCAAAACATGCAAGGGAAGGCTAATATATGGAAGTTACAGATCTCTATACTGATATCTTAAAAACAGACTTACTAAAGACCTATTGTGAAGTGACAAATTAACCTCAAATTTTGCAATTTAAAACAAAATCCACTGATTCTCAACCACATTTTTGTGGGGCAGAAATTCTGAGGCAGCTTTGCTGTGTGGTTCTGGCTCAGGGTCCCACTTAATTTGCTGTGAAGTTGTTGTACAGGTCAGCAGTCCTCTGAGGATGTGGCAGGGACTGCAGGGCCCACTCGGGAGATCATGGACAGATCCTATGACAGAAAGCTTCAGATCCCCCCCCATGAGGAGGATGCCCCATCTGGCTGCTGGATTTCCTCAGAGTGGGTGGTCAGTGAGCACTGGGAAGAACTTCTAAGAGGGAAAGAGACAGAGAGGGCAATGGAGCTACCTTGACAGAAACCAGTGTCTTTGAGCTCTTAACTTTAATAGGGGCCACAATCCCTTCACTAAATGCCCTCAGGCATAGTGCACGATTGACTTCTAAAGGAGTCTGTATCTCAGAAGGTGGAGTCAAGAGGGCTTCTTGGAAGCAGCCACTATGCTACCAAAACCCATGTGCCCCTTGGACAGGGAGGCCAAAGATGGCAGGACCTAGGCCATTTGGGATGCCCTTTGTAGACTCTCTTGCACTTTGTATGTCTACCCCATGCCTGCCTGAATTGAATAGCAATTTGCAGCCAGACTAGCTCCTAGAATTTCTGCCCTTGTGTTATATGGTGGCAAGTGGGCTATGACACGCTCATTTCTGTTTTCTTAGAATTGACATCCATGGAGTCAGCTCAGAAATTAGGCATTTTGACTGATGTTATTTCAATATAATTCTCCTATGTTCTGCTTACCATAAAACAGGGACCAAGGGAGCAGAAAGCTCTGAAAAGGAACTTCCTTCTCCCTAAGGGAAAGAGTAGAGGGATACATGACTGCTTTGTGTGCCCCAAGTTGAAGAAATGACAGCTGCCATAGAATTACTCCTAAGTTTTTAGGACATTTTGTTTGGCTCTAGTGATGCCACATTCCCTGCTAGAGAATTTGGGAAATAGCAACTAGAGAGAAATGAGATGGCAATAAGAACAGAAGAGAGAAGAAAGGATTGATCCGTCACATTCCCTGTTCTAAGAGGTAAAAGGTGGATTTTACACAGTATCTCAACCAGAATTGGAGTCAAGGTAGCCAAGGAGAATGGATGCTGCAGACCTTCCAAAGATTGGTCCAGCAGAAAAGACTATGAAGCACTTGGAAGATGCAGCTAAGGAGAAACCTGAAAGTGCCTGCAGCCTGCTTGGGCCTGAGCTTCTCATCAGCAGTGTCTGTGGGTCTCCCTCTCCACACCAGAGTGAGTGTCAGTGAAAGCTGATAAGAAGGGGACAGCTACTCACCACCACTGCAGGGGCATAGTCCACTCAAAGAAGAGAGGACAGGATATGTGCAATAAATATCATTGTCCTGTTATTCCTCCCTGCACAAACATTCAGGTGTGGATTCAGAGAAGATGCAGAGATGTGAGAGGAGACCCCAGGGCTGCTCCAAGCCCCCACCCTTCACCTGGTTTGGGGGTAGCATTTTTCCAATGCAGACATTGATCAGAAATGAGAGTGAAACCAATACTGCTCACATGGCTCAGTAGTTGAGTGGCTGTTATGGCTTCACGAGCAGCCCTTCACATTCCTATACATGAATGTGTTTATACTTTCTCCTGCTGACATGCCAAATGCTTGTTTTCCTCATTTGACTCTTATAAGTAAACCACTACACATAATTTTCACATGTGTGTATGTGCCTGTATTTACATGAAGTTAGAATTTCTTAGTCACAGATAAAGTGCATGATTAATTTCAGAAGAAACTCAGAAGATGGTTTTCAGAGAAGCCATAACATTTTATAGGTCAACCAGCAATCTTGAAGGTTCTACTTGATTTATATCCTACCAATATTTCATGTTAGAGTTTATAATTTTAGCAATTTCAATAGCTGTAAATTGGCATTTCATTTTAAATCTTTTATTATTGAATTTGTAGTTTTACAGGAAACTAATGCAGGGTGAAGAAGCAAGGGGCCAGACAGAGGTAGAAGAGGTTTATGTCTCACTTCCCCATGAGTCTGGAGCACTGTGGGTGTACTGGTGCTGGCATCAAGTGTTGAGCAGTAATAGACAGCCTCGTCCTCAGGCTGGATCCCTGAGATGGTCAGGGAGGCTGCACTGCCTGATTTGGAGCCAGAGAACCGGTCTGGGATCCCTGAGGGCTGAGAAGTTCCAAGCATCACAGCCTTGGGGGCGCCCCCCGGGAGCTGTTGGTACCAGGCTGCACCAAATACTCCAAGAAATGTGCTCCCTGTGCAAGTCATGGTGATGGTCTCTCCAAGTGACCCTGACACTGAGGCTTCCTGCATCAGCCCAGACTGTGCCCAGGACCCTGGAATAAAGAAAGAAACACACAGGGATGGTGAGTCTGAGGTCATTACTGTGTCACTTCCCCAGGACTAGAGGAATATGGCAGCTACTGAGTGTCCTTTCCTTGTCCCTTCTCCTGACCCCCTGACAGCAGGTCACCTGGGCAGAGAGTGAGGAGGGTGAGGAGGAAGGGGGTCCAGGCCATGGCGGAGATGCCCCAAGAGCTCTGTTCCCGAAGTCCCACAGCTGCACCAGAGCTGCCCAACATCTCTTTTACCCAGTTGATCCACTCGGGGAAGGGAGGATCCCACATGCAAATCATCACCCAACCAGGAGGGCCTCCCACCTTGAGCTCCCCTCAGTCCTGTCTGCTTGGGGCTGGGCAGGGTTTGGCCTGAGCTTCCTCAGGGGACAAGAACTCTTGGCTGCTTTGCCCCAGAGGGCACAGAACATAGGCCCTCCCTAAGCTAAGTCAGGAGCTCAGTGAGGGGCCTCCCCTGCAGGAAATAACAGACCATTTTCAGCTGAGTAGCTCACTGAGGGGTTTGCTCTGGATTCAGTAACCAGAAGGACAAAGGACAGTAACAAACCAGACAAGTCCTGGTAGCTGTGAAGCCTAGAATCCTGCCTGTCCTCTCTCTGGTGTCCCATTCCCTTGGGGGCAGGTAGGAGGCTCCCTTAACACTCCTGGCTCCTCCCCTCCTTCACCCCTAAGGGGAAAACAGCCCAGGGAGGGCTGGGAGGGGAGGCAGCCAGTGTGAGGGAGAGAGAGCTCAGCTCGTCCTGGGGCTGCTCCACTCTGAGGATCATGAGGAACCACACAGCACCCCCTAAGCCAAGGAGGGTCTCCTCAGTGTGAGATCAGACTCAGTGCTGAGAGAGGTCAAGGTAAGAGGGTCCAGAACTAGGATGGGGAGACCGGGGGAGCAGAGGAGTGGAGGCAGAGGAGGGAATCCAGCAGAATGGACTCCTGGACCTACACCTGGGTTAAAGTGGCCATTGAGGCAGGAAAGAGAATCTGTTACATGGAAATCTAGACCAACATTGAGCAAATAAGATGCAATGGTCAAGTCCGGACCCCTGCCTGATTTTTTAAATGAGGTTTTATTGAAATGCACTCATGTCAATTCCATTATTTGTTTTCTGAAGTTGCTTTCCCTCTGCATTGGACAATTTGAGCAGTCACTACTGAGATCACTGTGCCTGAAATGCAATAAATATTTGCAAAATGCTCCTATACCCAAAAAGTTTGCCTCCCTGTACTCTATATTGCTTTTGCAATATGGAAGCCTCTGGCCCCATGTTGCTGTTGTTTCTGGCTTATTTTGCCTCACCAAATGTCCCACAGGTTCATTCACAATTTTGAACTGAGAACTGCTATAATTATAAAGGAAACACCAGGTCCAGGAGACTCATCACAAGATAAAAAAATCAACTCTTCCTTTAATAATTTATTATATTGATTGAAGGTCAAAATAATACTTGGATATATTTAGAAGATAATGTACATAATAAAATTAGTTTCATCTACTTGTTTGTTTTGTTTTTGCTTACATTTCTAGTTACATTTCTTGACCTCTGTGGCCCTCTTCTCATTGCCGATGGAAAGTGCCCTTCTAGAGTGAGGGACTCAGGAGTGGCTGGGAGTGAGGCAGTGAGTCTGGCAGTGTCCTGCATGAATATGAACTTCTGAGCATCTATGGAGAAAAGTCCAGTTGAAATGACAATGATCATTCCCTTGTTCCATAGGATTAGCAGACCTCCTTGCAAATATAATCTATTTCTTCATATGGACTTTAGTATAATTTCTAAATTATTATAAAATAGAAATGCATATTGAAGCATAGTAATGGCTTTCAGTTATCGATGAAGGTGTGTTTATTGGTTACCTCTCTCTTGGGAACAATGAAATTATCTAAAATTGAGAGTGTTGCTGGATGTGGACTTTGGACATTATAAATGATGCCTAATGAATGCAGGTGGCTGAAGGATGCACTGACTGACAAGTAGATTGGTGAATGACAGTGTATACACATGATCAAATATTGTGCTGCTCCAAAAGGGAACAAAGATGTGAAGCATGCAAAATTGGGAATGAACCTGTGGGACATTTGGTGAGGCAAAATAAGCCAGAAACAAAAGAGTAATTATTGTATGGTCTCATTTAGAAAATGTTTATAAGAAATCAGAGGCCTACATTGTAAGCTCTTGTAATAGTCACAATTTGTCCAGAGTGGTAATTATTATTTCTTGATTTGTAGCAGCTATTCTATATGTGTATAACCTGGTATTCAGAAATAATAATGAAGGATAATCAGGTCAGCAGTAAAGCAATTCAGAACACAGGGTAGGGAAGACATTGTCTATATTTTAGAACAGCACCTACTCTCTCAGACCAAAGGAAGAAAGGTTTATTTTGTCCAGAACCTAAATTTTATGTAACACATAATCTAACTCAACCTGTCTGTATAGCTCATGTAAACAATTGAAACACAGGGATCCCAGAACAAAAATTAAATCCTGTAAAGCTTAATGTACTGCCTGGATATATCCCAGAATACATTCAGCAGATAATCAAAAAATATTGGCAAAGTTCCTTGAAGGGTAGGAGAAAAAAAATGGAAATATTAAAATTTATCACTGGGGAACCCCCTGATACTGTGTTAAACATCAGTGACACCCAAATCAATGGTCAAGCCCTTGATCTTGAGACTTGCTCTTGTGAAGCCTATGAATGTAGCAGAAAAGATAGCCTACCTATAGGTGTGCCTAAGAGTCACCTCTGGAGGACATTTTTTGTGGCTCAGATGTGGCTTCACTCTCTTTAATCCCAATTCTGTAAGTGAAATCATTGCCTTCCCCCCTAAGTGGGACATGACATCCAGGGATGAAAGTCTCCTTGGCAATATGGGAGATGACTCCCAGGAATGAGTCCAGGCTTGGTACCATGGGATAAACCATTCCTGACCAAAAAGGGGAAACCAAATGTAACAAATAAGCTATCAGTGGCTGAGAGAGTTCAAATAGAGTTGAGATGCTCCCCTGGAGGTTGTCCTTAGCAAACTTCAGTTAGACATTGCTACCTATCATAACTTGCCAACCCCCAACCAAAACCACTCCAGCAAAGCCTAAAGAAAACCTTGCACAATATATAAATTACTACAAAGGTTCCATGCACTAGAGTAACTTTCCAGAAAGCTACAACCTCCAGATGAGTCCTTGGTTCAGATAAGTCCTGAAACCTAGAGGGCACAGTCTCTCCAGAATATTGGCTAGTTCTATTTTCCTACCCCATACTATTGACAGCCCTTCCAACATGAAGAAGTTAGACTCACCATAGCCCAAATAAATGTGTGGGAGAAAGATTGGAGGGGATGATGGAGTCACACAGAGAAGTTAAAGTTTAGTAAATGAGAATGATTACTGAATCATTACATGGATATTTCTTTTAGTCTCCTGTATCTTAGAGAAGATAGAAGTAACAACCTAAAATTGTTGAATTGTAACCCATACTAAACTCTGAAATCTGTTCTACAACTAATTGTTGCACTGTGCTTTAAAGTTTATTGCTTTTCTGTATATATGTTATTTTTCACATAAACAAAAAAAGTGATGATTGAATATATATATATATATCCTTGTAGCCTCCAATGTTCCAGAGCAGCTACAAAGAAAAATCTGAGATAATGGCATGGTAGCCCATGACAAACTTGAATCTGACCTGTAGCTGCTTGTTGAGGAGTGCTTTGAAAACTTGATTTTTTTTCATTCTTTGCTTTGTGTTTAAGTTATATTACACAATAAAAAGTGTTAAAGAGAAAATAAAATGCTATTGGTAAAAAAAGGGACTCAGCCTCAATGTCTTCCCAATCACACCCCCACAGTCATCTGATATTAGCTTTCTTCCTTTCTTTTCCATATCACTTATCTAGGAATCACCCTGTCTTTGAATCATCACCTCTGCCTTTAACTAGGCAGAACTGGGACCTCTAATTTCCCATTCTTGCCATACATTATCCTTCAATTATTTCTGCCTTCTGCTGCTAGAGTTTTCTCTATAAACTTCTCCCACAGCTCCATTCAGGGTCTGGTAGGAACAGGAGGAGTTGGGGTTCTGGAGGAATGACTGAGGGGATGGATGGACACTGAATGGTGACCTTGAGATGATGTTTGTTGGGAGAGTGAATAGTCCCTCTGCATTTCCGGGCATCACATTTATCAGTTTCCTTATGAAAAAATCAGAAATTAAATAAATATTTTTAGCTCCTCTCCTCTTTATAAATGTTCATTTGTAATGACATTGTCAGAGAGACCTCAATATATTTAGAATTGGATTGTACAGGTATATCTATTGAATGGATCATTCTAATCATTCTAAGTGGGTCCATTGAGGGTTTTTCTTTTTCATGGACAGGCACCCGGAATAAAACCTGGGTCTCTGGCATGGCAGGAGAGAATTCTGCCATTGAGCCACCACCAAATCCCTCTCCACTGAATTTTGTTAGTCCTGTCTTAATAGGGAACCTTCATTTCACAGTTCCTTCTATTCCCCAATACAGTCCAGCCAGAACCCAGCCATGTCTTCTCACAGGTCCAAGACCCATCATTCCTATGGGAGCGAAGAGGCAGTGGAAGCATTTATGGCTTTGTCTCCATTCCCTATGAGCCTGGAGCCCAGTGCAAGCACTCAGAATGCTGTCCATGCTGAGCAAGTGACGTTGATGCTCAGGGAGGCCACTTCCCCCAACATGGAGCCCGAGCATCTCTGAGATCCCTGAAGCTTCATTGTCATTCCTGCAGATCATGAGTCTTAGGACCTTGCCTGGGCACTGCTGCAGCCATACTGCTCCCTGGTTGCCCATGCTGTTGCTGTTTCCAGTGCAGGTGACCATGGCCATGTGTCTTGGTTCTTGAGACACTGAATGTGGCTGAGTCATCCTTGCCTGGGCCACACACAGTGGATCAGGGAGAGACAGAGGACAGTGAAATGAGAGAGGAAAGATGAGGGTCCAAGAAGGTAAGGGACCCCATGAGGAGTCTCCTGCAGACATTATATCAGCCCTCACCTGAGCAGAGTGAGGAGGTGGTGAAGGAGGGGCTTTTGTTTTGGTGTAGGTGATAAATCTCTGCTTCCAGAGACTTCAGCATGAAACCTGGGCTCCCCTTAGACTTTAAGCTCTCTCAGGCCCCAGGAGGAAGGAGTTCCTCCCTTCAAATATGCCCTTGTCCCCTATGACACCCAGAGCCCCAGGCCTTCAGCAATGTCTCTGTGGCAGGGAGGAAGGAAAGGAGCAAGAGGAAGTCATCTGATGGGGCCCTTGGGGTGAAGTCTGAGGGTCCTGATGGCCTGACAGCTGCAGTCTGGTCTCAGCTCAGTGAACTCACTGTTTTCACCTCCCCAACAACCCTCTAATGCTTTCCCAGCTGGGAGGGCCCAGCTCCCTCACCATGAGCACAGCCCCACAGCATCACCTGCTGGCCAATCTGCTTTTGGCACCACCAGGCCTAGGAACTCTGAGCACCTGAGCCATTGATGGGCTGGTGGCCCCTCTGAGGTGGATACTAAAGGGGTGACCAGGATTGAGGGGACAAGGATAGAGCCACAGGAAGCAATCTGGCTGGCACAAGGTGGGGAGTTCATAAATCAGCAAGCAGCTCCCTCTTCTGATTTGTATTTTATTTTGTAAAATAAAACAAGGTTTGACATTTTACTAGAACTGAGCCAAAAAGAATGAACTTCTTCATATGGTGGATTAGTCAATGCCCCATTGTCTCTGACCTGGAGGAACTGAGGCAGGCTTGGAGATCTGTGCTGAGTCTCTGAGACCTGTCCCCACCTGTGCAGTGAGAGGAGCATGAGGAGGAGAGGAGTCCAGGCCATGGTGGACACAGCCCTGTGGACCCAAGCCCTGAGGCTGGAGCTCAGCTCATCCTGTGGACAGAGGAGGATGACAGTTGGGTTGCCCCTTGGGAAAGCCCAGGGGGGAAGAAGCTGCTGAGACAACACCAAGGTCCTTCCTCAGGGGACTCTGCCAGGCCAGAGAGGACACAGCTGCTGAGATTCCATCAATCAGCTCAGGGCTCAGGAAACACAGTATAATTCCAAAGTATTCCCTTCTGGCCACAAGGAAGGAAGTGACCATTGCTGAGAGGCCTAGGAGCCCAGCTGCTGATTTCCTCCTTCCAAGATTTCCCCCTCCATGCCTGAATGTCAATTGACTGATTCCTACATTTTGTGAATCTGACACCCCACACTTGATTCTAAACAACTACTCAGCCCCCAGGAAGTCTATTGGAGTAGCAAGCATGTGCCAAATTGCATGCTAATGGCTTAACAGCACCAAAGAAGATTCTGGAAAAAGCTAATACACATTTTCCATCAGGACAGGCATCAGATGAGGGGCTGCTTGGCTTGTTTGGAGCTCATGCAGGCCTGTTCAGGGAAACTGCCTGGAAGGAGTGTTTTCATGGATGGAAAGTTGCTCAGTGGCTTCTTCAAATGCTGGCAATGCAGCTATCATTAAAAAAGATACAAAAGCTTTGATAATTTAAATAAGGATTTAATTCATTTTAGTGGTGTGGGGCAAACTAACACCTCCACTAGACTTAAAATTTATAGGAAAATAGTGCAGCCATGTTTCGTACTTTTATGAAGTCAGCCTTTATCTCCCTAAGCAAAAGTTGTATTTTGGGCATATTTAGGTTGAACCTTTCAAGTCAGGATTTGCTTCTAAGTGTCACATGAATTTCTCTTATTGTTGAAAGATGCTTTCTGTCTGGACTTTCTTAAGGTTGTTTTAAGAGTTATAGGAATCTAAGTATATTTGCTCTCACATTGTTTCTGGGCAGGTGAAGGCAGCTGTCTTCCCCCTCCCCTACCCCACTGTCCTGACTGACTTGATTCTCCAAATGGTTCCCATAGGCCCAGACTCACAAGGGCTTTTCAGCAGATATTCTAGGACATGCTCTGACATCTGGTCCTTTCCCTTTATGGTGTGTAGTGAGAACTTTCATTTAACCTGGGCCCCAAAGACCTAAATGTCAGGACTTTGTTCCTTCTTAGCACCAAGTCACACAACCATCAACATCATCTGATTCTACCCCATGTGATGTCCAATGCTTGTCCTGAATGTGATAAGATGAGTGCTAACCCCTGCCCTGGCAGAGGGAGCACACATGAAATAAATGTTCACAGTGAGAGGGGGTGACACTGCAGAGGAGATTGTGGTCCAGGGAGCACCTTCTGTGGGAGCACCCCAGAAGAGGAAAGAGAATCTCAGCCTTGCAGAGTGTCAGGAGTCCTCCTGGGGGAGAAGGGAGAGCAGGCCTAGAGCTGGGCTCAGCAGGTGCTCCCCACAGAGGAGTAAAAAGGGCAATACAAAATGTTTGAGGAAAAGTGAGGAGTGGGTGGGAGGGGAGGGGTGTGGAGGGTGGCACATGTGGTTGGAGAACAGCTTGAGACATTAGTCACCATCTTAATGGCAGCTGCCTCACCCTCTATGGATTTGGGCAGCTTTTGATATTCTCAGTAAAGGGGAGTGAATTGTCAGGCTCAGAAACACACACCCTTCATAGAGAGAGGACAGGGGATGGGGCTAGGACAGGATGTTCCACAAGCAGGGGCAGCAGAGGTCTGAGGGAAAGGACAGATCCAAGGGACATGGAGGGCTTCAGTCTCCAGCTCCCAGCTCCAGGACCAACTGGGCATGGAGTGCAATTGAAAGCAGGGGGTAACTGAGACTCTGGACATTGTAGAATAATAATTTTCTTGTGGTAGTGTCTTCATCCATTTACTATATTTGAAACCAAGGGGAGGAATTAATTTGCTGTGAATAACCTCCTGGTTTTTCAAAATCTTCCTCAATTTAACACAGGGTAGCTATTAGGCTGATTGAGCTGTTTAACTTTTACACAGGTACTTCTTTAATATGCAATTACTATCATCACCAAAATAAACCTTTTTTCTGTTCTTTACATGATATATTTAATTCTTAAATTTCAACAAATACCATATTTCATCAAGTTTTATAAGGGGTGGCACTGTCTAATTTGGAATGTAAAGAGGTGTTAGGCTTTGTATCTGTGCTGGTTTGAAAGAATGTATGCCCTCTAGAAAAGCCATATTTTAATCAAAATCTCATTTCATAAAGGTAGAATAATCTCTATTCAATACTGTATGTTTGAAACTGTAATCAGATCATCTCCTTGGATGATGTGATTTAGTCAAGTGTGGTTGTTAAACTGGATTAGGTGACAACATGTCTCCACCCATTTGGGTGGGTCTTGATTGGCTTATTGGAGCCTTATAAAAAAGGAAACATTTTGGAGCAAGGAGAGAATGCTGCAGCACCATGAAGCAGAGTGTCCACAAGCCAGAGACCTTTGGAGATGAAGAAGGAAAATGCCTCCTGGGGAGCTTCATGAAACCAGAAACTAGGAGAGAAGAAGTTAGCAGATGACACCGTGCTCACCATGTGTCCTTCCAAATGAGAGAGGAACCCTGACTGTGTTCACCATGTGCCTTTGCAGATGAGAAAGAAACTGTGCTCACCATATGCCTTTCCACTTAAGAGAAAAACCCTTAACTTCATTGGCCTTCTTGAACCAAGGTATCTTTTTCTGGATGCCTTAGATTGAACATTTCTATAGACTTTTTTAATTGGAACATTTTCTTGGCCTTAGAACTGTAAACTAGCATCTGATTAAATTCCCCTTTTTAAAAGCCATTCTGTTTCAGGTATGTTGCATTCTCATAGCTAGCAGAATTTTTCTAAGTCGGAGGCACTGACAGGGACTTCATAGTCTCCGACCTTCCACTGAAAATCCTGGGAAATGTTTCAAGAAACGTTGAAGCAGAGTACAGACAGATGAACTTGACTGACCCATGACAATTATGACAAAAACAACACAGAATGTGATGAGACCAACAATTGAGAGGAGGGACAAAATGAACCAAGACAAACAAATGCCTTATCCCTAATAGATTCCTAACTGAAATCCCAGGCAACGTCTTGCTCCGGAACCAGACCTTGGAAGTAATGCTGCATCCAGCCTTCCGGAGGTCCCCACTGGATCCAGTAACAGACCTGTACTCACCAGCGAGGTTTCCATAAACAGATGACTCCACCAGATTTTGTATAATTTTGGAGGGTCCTATAGAACTGGTCCGGTTCCTGGTCTTTGCCTGGGGCAGAGGAACGTCTCTCCGAGGCCTTCCCCTAGGCCAGACCTCAGTTCCGGGGGCAATCCCCAGGACCTGTGGTCACCAGATGTCCCATTAGGAACTATCTCACTGGGGCTTCCAAATGTTGTGGGGTGCACTGAAAGAGAGACCACACAATTCAAAACTGCAAGCCAACTTGGAGTTTTTATTAGCCAGCTGGTGACTGCCTCAGAAACCTCCAAGAAAGAGGATTCAGAGAGCAGCCCCCAGAGGTTTTCAAGGTGTGCTTATAAAGGCTAAAATCATGTTGTGGCTTTTTTTTTGCAGTTGCTAGCAAGCAAGCAGATCATAGAAGCAGAAGAATGCTGTTAGCCATTGCCAAAACACATCCCGTTCCCTCAGTTTCTTAACATTGGTTATTGTTTAACTCTCGGGGACATTCTGCCCCAATGGTGTGGGAACTTTCCCTGCTTGGGCCTGATTGATTGCTTCTGACCCTCCACAGTTTCAGAGTCATTCATAGCCCTGCCTGGATTGGGTTGTTGCAGTTTTCCATTGATTTGAATCACAGGGCATGACAGTACTAAAAGATGCCCTAGGGGATCTCCTGTATTTCAGGAAAACTCTACTTTACCTCCATTGTGTACTTGCAGTCTTATTTCCCCTGATAGTCAGGGTCAATCACCCCAACCAGTAATGTAATCCCCTTCTTGGCTTGTTGATTCATGGACATAAGTAGCCCAGAGTGACCATGTGGCAGTAATAGATTCCAGTTCAATGGAATCGTTGTTGTTTCTTCTGGTGGAAGCATTTCCCCTTTTGGAACTAAAGCTTGTAGACCAGCAGAGCTCAAGGTTGCAGGGACAGGAAGCAAAAATTTTCCTAGTGGATCATGAGGGGTAATAGTAAGTGGTGCTACTCCTATTTCCACCACTTGATTCCTGGATCCATGAATTCTGGCTATGGGAGAAACAGCACCATACAGTGGACACTGATTTAGAGTATATACAGCTTCCTGGAGAATATTACCCCAGCCCTTCAAGGTATTGCCACCTAGTTGGCAACATAATTGAGTAGTCAGTCTCCTTGGGGAAGACTTGAAGGAAAATTGACAGTAGATTTGTGGCAGTGTAGCAGGGTTCTCCCCCAAAGGATCCTGGTCTCCCCTTCATTCAAGGGGCTCTGGATCTGTAAACTGCCTCATATCTGGAAATTGATTAAGGGGCCATGACTCTGTCTTTTTGTAATTCAAGTTAGGTTTCTGTTGACTTTACCAAGAACTCTTGTTTATATAGCCCTAACAAAAATTTAGTAGAGTGTCCATCCATTGTATTTCTAGGTACCCCATGATTTACTAGCCAATGCCACAAATCTCTGTGAGTTATGTAATTTTGACTCCTGCTTTTTGTTTGCTATTATATTAGCCATGTCCACCCAGTCTCTGGCGATTAAGTGCTGTCACCTGGCTTCTGCCAAATCAGGATCTGGTCATCTCCATTGTGTTTAAGGATTCCAGCTCAGTGACAGCAGTTCCCATAGTAGTATCTGACCTACAGAGAAGTGCAACTACAGAGCTCTTCAGGGATGATGCCGCTAGTCTCACAAATTTATTTCTCATTGTTCTGGTAAAAGTTGCATTCTCTGGACATTCCTGGGGTGTAAGAGCAGGCTTTGCATGATAAATCCACTCTAACATTCCAATCTCCCTAAGCCTCTGGATCCCCTCATCTACATTATACCAGGGCAGTTCTGGCATTTCAACCTCAGGTAATATTGGCCACCTTTTGATCCATGTTTCAGACAACCATCTAAACAAACTGTTAATGCCTTTTCTAACCCCTTGAGCTAAAACACTGAATGCAGAATCTCTGCTTAGTGGGCCCAAATCAATAAATTCAGCCTGATCCAGCTTTATATTCCTCCCAACATTATCTGACACCATTAAAGTCCATTGCCACACATATTCCCCCGATTTCTGTATATATAAATTGGAAAACACACACAGTTCTTTTGTAGTGTAACATATCTTCTCATGTGTGATATTTTGCAACTCATCTTTAGGGGTCTGTTAGGAATTTAGTCTAGTTATAGGTCTGGAAAAAATGAGGGGTGGTGGAGGTAGGTCATGAAAACAATTAGAAGTATCTTCCAAGCAATTTACTTCAGGGCATTCATTTGCAGTTTCATCTGGTGAAACAGGATTAATCACTCTAGGGCTAATCCCTGCAGGTGGAAGTTGGGTGGCCAACTCCTCAAAGCTGGAGGTGGGTTGGCTATGTCCTCAGGGCAGACTATTGCAGGGTTATCTAGAGAAGACTCAGCATTACCTAGGGTTTCAATTTTGCCACCAACATCAATATCAACCCATATGTCACCACTCCATTTTTCAGGGTCCCACTCCTTTCCAATCAATGCCCTCACTTTAACAGCATATGACATGTAAGATTTAGATTTCAGTTTATGTTGTAAAGTTGCTACTCTAACAATAAGATTCTGAGTCTGATTTTCAGAGATCTCAAGTCTATAGCTATAGGAAATAAGATTTTCCTCCAGGACACTCACATAAATGTCTACATCTGTCAGGTGGTGCTTAAGCTCCTCATTTGAAGCCTTAAGCCTATCCCTTTCACTCATTAATGTATACAGTGTATCTAGCAACAACCAGCCAATGTCTCTGTACTTACTATTTCCACAAAACTCCATAAAGGTGTCAAAAACATTATCCCCCAGAGCCTGGCTTCATATAAGCAAAGCGTTAGAAGAATCAAATGGGGATATTTTGACTACCTCTTTTGCCAATTCACTCCTTGGATAGGTAATGTCATTCTGATTATGGGAATCAGAGTCCTTAGTGCCTTTGAGTCCAGTTAGTTTAGAAAGCCATTCATCAAAACCCATTTTTAAGATTTTGTTTCTTAAGAACCACTGTTGGAACCAGGTGCATTAGTTAGGGTTCTCTAGAGAAAAAGACTCAACAGGAAATATTCATAAACGTAAAATTTATAAAAGTGTCTCATGTAATCATGGGAACATAGAGTCCAAAATATGTAGGTCAGGTTGTAATTCTGACGATTTCGATGGAGATTCTTCACAAACTCCACAGCAGGGGCTGGCCGGCTAAAGCAGGAAGAGTGCTTGTCTCTCCTGAATTCTCCTTAAAAGGCTTCCAGTGATTAGATTAAGCATCACTCATTAAGGAAGACACTCCTCTTGGCTGACTACAAATGAAATCAGCTGTGGATGTAGCTGATGTGATCATGACTTAATTCTATGAAATGTCCTCATGCAAAAGACAAGCTAGCACTTGCCTAACCAGACAAACAGGTACCATTGCTTGGCCAAGTTGACACATGAACCTGACCATGACAGCTGGATTGGGAGTCATGGAGGCCCTTTCATGGAAGCCACATGGAAGGAGCATTTTCCAGAAAGGAAAACTTAATCATCATCTTGTTCAATTGTTCAAAAAGCTATGTAAAATTTCTAAAATTTGGGCATGAATTTAATGTACTTTAATGACTTCAGAGAAACTAACAGATATACTAGACTTAGTATTTATCTGCAAACAGTGTAACCATGTCTTTTAGTTTACAATTCAGCTTTTATCATCCTCAGTAGAAGTTGTATTTTGTGCATGCATTTATTGTAAATTTCAAGTCAAGATTTTTTTCCTAGGGTTCACATGATTTTCTCTTATTTTGAACAGACTTTTTCTCTCTGGTCTTTCCTATGGTTGTTTTAAGTTTAAGAGGAATTGAAGTATATCTTTTAATATCACACTGTTTCTGTAGATGTCTTTGACACCTGGGTAGGAGAAGGCTGCTCTCATAACTCCTCCCCACACCCACTGTCCTCATTGACTTGAATCCTCCAAATGGTTCCCACAGGCGCAGACTCAAAAGGACTTTTGAGAGGATATTCCAAGACATGCTCTGACCTCTTGGCCTCTCTCTTTTTGGTGTTTGTGAGGGATGCTTATCTAGCCTTGGCCCATGTCATGGTCAGGTTCATGTGTCAACTGGATCAAGTGGTGCTATCTGTTTTTCTGGTTAGGCAAGTGCTGGCCTGTCTGTTGCAATGAGAACAGTTCATAGAATTAGATCATGAGCACATCAGCTGCATCCACAGCTGATTCCACTTGTAATCAGCCAAAGGGTGTGTCTTCTTTAATGAGTGATGCTCAAGCTAAGAACTGGAAACCTTTTAAGGAGGATTCAGAAGAGACAGGCTCTCTTCCTGCTTTGGCTGGTAAGCCTCTCCTGTGGTGTTCATCCAGACTCTCCATTGGAATCATCAGCTTCACAGCCTGCCCTGCAGATTTTTGGACTCTGCATTCCTGCAGTCACGTGAGACACTTTTATAAATTTTTTATTTGTGAGTACTCCCTGTTGATTCTATTTCTCTAGAGAACCCTAAATGTGCTGGATTGAAATGATGTATGTCCCCTAGAAAAGCCATGTTTTAATAAAATCCCATTCCCTATTCAATACTGTATGTTTGAAACTGTAATCAGATCATCTCCCTGGATGATGTGATTTAGTCAAGAGTGGTTGTTAACCTGGATTAAGTGATGACATGTCTCCACCCATTTAGATGGGTCTTGATAAGTTTCTGGAGTCCTATAAAAGAGGAAACATTTTGGAGAATGAAAGAGATTCAGAGAGCAGAGCAAAACAACATAGCCATGAGAAGCAGAGTCCACCAGTCAGTGACCTTTGGAGATGAAGAAGGAAAATGTCTCCCGGGGAGCTTAATGAAACAGAAAGCCAGGAGAAGAAGCTAGCAGATGACACTGTGCTCACCATGTGACCTTCCAGATGAGAGAAGAACCCTAACCATGTTCACTCTGTGCCTTTCCAGATGAGAGAGAAACTCTGATTGTGTTTGCCATGTACCTTCTCACTTGAGAGAGAAACCTTGAACTTCATTGGCCTTCTTGAACCAAGGTATCTTTCCATGGATGCCTTAGATTGGACATTTCTATAGACTTGTTTTAATTGGGACATTTTCTTGGCCTTGGAACTGTAAACTAGCATCTGATTAAATTCCCCTTTCTAAAAACCACTCTGTTTCTGGCATATTGCATTCCGGCAGCTAGTCTTATGGCCATAAAGGCCTAAATGTCAGGAATTTGTCCTTCTTATCACCAAGTGACACAGTCACCATCATCACATGTTTCTTCCCTGGGCAACACTTGATGCTAAACACAAATGTGTCGAGGTGAGTATTGGTCTTTGTCTTGACTGAGGGATGAGACGTGAGACAAATGTTCACAGTGAGAGGGGATGATATCATAGAGAAACTTGTCATCCAGGAAAAAAATATTCTATGAAGATAGAATAAGGGGAAAGTGAATATCAGCCTTTCAGTGATTCTCCCAAGAGAGAAGGGGCAGGCAGGCCTGGAGCTGGGCTCACCTGCTGCTGCTCCAAGAGGAGTAAAAATGACAATGCAAAATGCTTGGGGAAGAGTGTGAGGTGAGAGGGAAGGACTATAGAGGTCAGCATCAGGTCTGAGGGGAAAAGTGGAGCATGGTCCTGAGGACAGGTGCCCCGTCCTCTATGGATTTGGGGAGGCATTGATATTTTTATTAAATGGAAGTAGAATTCCAGGCTCTGATCCACACACCTTTCACAGAGAGGAGGGCAGGGGATGGATCTAGGGCAGAATGTTTCATAAACCAGGACAGCAGACATCTGAAGGAGTGGACAGTTCCAAGGGACATGGAGAGTTTCACTCCCCAGCTCTCAGCTCCAGGGCCAATGGCACATGCAGCGCAATTGAAAGATAGAAGCAAATTGAGACTCTGGACATTTTAGAATAACAGTTTCATGCAATAGTATCTTCATCTCTTTTCAATGTTCAAAGTCAAGGACTTCTGGGAAGTTGGCCAACTAGAGTAGCTGAAGATTAGCCCTGCTCCAAGGAAAAGTTAGAGAAGGAACAGAAAGGTGACTGAGGCAGTGACTCAGGAGTGCAGCTGACCTGGGAGAGCCTTCTGCACTACCTGGGGCAGCCCTGGTTGCAGAGGCCAAGGAACCGAGAGGTAGGAAACTGGGGCCTGGTATGGAAGTGTGGAGCCATGGAGCCAATTGGGGCATGTGGATGGAAGCATGGGACTAGGAAGTAAGTAGGCCATGTTCCTTGAGCACATGACCCTCACCAGAACAGCACCATGACCGTGACTCACCCCACACCATGTACCTGAACCCCATCACCCACCTCCATTCTCAGGGCTCTAGATACTCCCAACCCACCAGCCCTCAGTGCATGTACCTGCCCCCCACTCCCACCCAAATGCAGGCCAACCCACCTCTTCTACTGCCCTCCTGAGCATTACCTCCTGCTTCTGTTCCCTTCAGGTTGTTGCTAGCACATAAAGGCTGCAGGCACTAACCTCCATACCTGGGTTCCCCCTGCTGCCCTTCCCACCATGTCACACAGCCCCACTCCACTCCCTCTGAGATCTGTGCATCAGTTACAGCACTCCAAAGCCCATGCATGTGCACAGGTCCCCAATAACATCATTCAGCTCTGGGAACCCACATTACAGTAGTCCTAGAACCTCGTATGTGCAAAGCCCTCAGGCTCACTTCCCAGCTCTGAAAAAGTTCCAACTTGTGCAGCTGGGTCACATCTGCCCTCAATCCATGAAGGCATAATGCCAACTGGCCATCACATCTCTATGCATGTGCACAAGGGGCCCCTTGCCTTAGACCACCATAAACCAGGGATACAACCCCCAGACCAGTGTACCTACACAGCTACATCCTCCCTGGCCACTGGGTGCCCACACTCACAAGCATCAACACATCCCCAACCTGCGCCTTTGCCTGCCCTGAAACAAATCACTGTACTGAGTGCCACATCCCATGCCCTGCTCCCTGCTATACAACAATTCTGCAAACACAAGGCCTTAGACTACTGAAATAAATCAACTCCCAAAGTAAATCAATCAAGATATTTACATGCCATGAAGACAGCAGAAGATCACTAAACATATCATAATGCAGACAGATATAGCCCTGCCTAACGACCAAATTAAAACACCAGAAGAGACACAGGTGTTGAAACAACTAATCAAAGATATTCATACAACTCTACTTAATAAAATAATTGGGATAGCAAATGACATAAAGAAGATCAAGAAGGCAGTAGAAGAGCATAAAGAGGAATTTAAAAGAACAAATAGAAAAATAGCAGATAGCACAGAGATTAAAGATTCTGTTGACAAAATAAAAAACACACTAGAGGCACACAACACCAGATTGGAAGAGAGAGAAGAAAGAATAAGTGATATAGTGGACAGGGTAACTGACATCGAAGATTCAAACAGCAAATGACAAAAAGATGGAAAAAATTGAATGGAAACTCAGGGAAATGATAGACAAACCAAAGCACACGAATATAAGAATCACTGGTGTCCCAGGAAAAGAGAGGGGTAAAGGGCTAGGAAGAGTAGTTGAGGATATAGTGGGAGAAAACTTTCCAATCCTCATAAAGGACATAAATATACAAGTCAAAGAAGCCCAACAAACTACAAACAGAATAAACCCAAACAGACTTTCTCCAACACACATACTAATCAGTCAATCAAATGTTGAAGAGAAACAGAAAATACTGCAAGTTTCAAAAGAAAAACTATTACATACAAGGGAAACCAAATAATGCTGAGTTCAGACTACTCAACTAGCACCCTGGAGGTGAGAAGGTAGTGGTATGATATATTCAAGATCCACAAAAAGAAAGACTTCCAGCCAAGAATTCTGTACCCAGTCAAATTGTCCTTCAAAATTGAGGGAGAGATTAAAGTTTTCACAAACAAAGATGTCCTGAAAGAATTTGTTCACGAGAGACTGGCCCTACAAGAAATACTGAAAGGAGTTCGGCCAGCTGAGAAATAAAAAGACAGAAGAGGGAGGTCTGGAGGAGGGGACAGAATTGAAGAGTACCACTGAGGGTAATTTTAAAGAATACAAAGAGAAAGAAGGAAAAGAATATATAGATCTGACAAATAAAAGAAAAAAGATAAGATGATGGAATCAAAGACTGCCTTTTCAGTATTACTTTGAACGTTAATGGAGGAAACATAATTAAAAGACACAGATTGGCAGAATGGGTTAATAAACATAATCCACCTATATGTTGCTTACAAGAGACTCATCTTAGACACAAGGATACAAACAGATATATACAAAGAAGTCATACAACTCAATAACAAAAGAACAGATGACCCAATTATAAAATGGGCTAAAATTTAAATAGACATTTTTCTGAAGAGCAAATGCACATGGCTCAAAAACACATAAAAAGATGCTCATTGTCATTGGCTATAAGGGAAATGCAGATCAAGACTAAAATTGGATACCTCCTCACACCTATAAGAATGGCTGCTATTAAACATACAGGATACTATAAATGTTGGACAGGATGTGGAGAAAATGGGACACTTGTGCACTGCTGGTGGGAATGTTTAATGGTGCCACTACTATGGAAGACTATTTGGTGATTCCTTAGAAAACTCAACATTGAGTTGCCCTATGTGCTAGTTTGCTAGCTGTCAGAATGCAACACACCAGAGATGGCTTGGCTTTTAATAAAAGGGGATTTATATTATTAATTCTTCAGAGGAAAGGCAGCTAACTTTCAACTGAGGTTCTTGCTTACATGGGACAACACAGGACGATCTCTGCTGGCCTTCTCTTCAGGCCTCTGGGTTCTAACAACTTTCCAGGGGTGATTTTTTTCTGCATCTCCAAAGGCCTGGCCTGAGCTGTGAGTGCTGAGATGAGGTATGCTGAGCTGCTTGAGCTGTGTTATGTTGTGTTCTCTAATTTAAGCACCAGCCAACTAAGTCAAACATCATTCACTGCAGTGGGCACGCCTCTTAGCCAACTGCAGATGTAATCAGCAACAGATGAGGTTCATGTACCATTGGCTCATGTCCACAGCAACAGAACTATGTGCCTTCTCCTGGCCAAATTGACAACTGAATATGACTACCACACCCTATGACCCAAAAATAGCACTACTTGATATATACCCCGAAGAGCTGAAAGCAATGACACACACAGACGTTTGCACACCAGTATTCTTAGCAGCACTATTTACAATTGCCAAAAGAAGGAAATAAACCATATGCCCATCAGCAGATGAGTGTATCAACAAAATGTGATGTATACATATGATGGAATATTATGCAGCTGTAAGACAAAATAACATCCTGAAGCACATAACAAGGTGGATAAGCCTTGAGGATTGCTGGTCTGAAAGGATGTATGTCCCCTAGAAAAGCCATGTTTCAATCAAAATCTCATTTCATAAAGGCAGAATAATCCCTATTCAATACTGTATGTAATTAGATCATCTTCTTGGAGATATAACCCAGTCAGGAGTGGTTGTCAAGCTGGATTAGGTGATGACATGTCTCCACCCATTTGGGTGGGTCTTAATAAGTTTCTGGAGCCCTATAAAAGAGGAAATGTTTTAGAGAAGAAAGGGATTTGGACAGAGCAGAGAATACTGCAGCCCCACGAAGCAGAAAGTTCACAAGCGAATGACCTTTGGAGATGAAGAAGGAAAATGCCTCCTGGGGAGCTTCATGAAACCAGAAGCCAGGAGAAAAAGCTAGCAGATGATGCCATGTTTGCCACATGCCCTTCCAGCTGAGAGAGAAGCCCTGACTGTTTGCCATGTGCCTTCTCACTTTAGAGAGAAACCCTGGACTTCATTGGCCTTCTTGAACCAAAGTATCTTTTCCTGGATGCGTTGATTGGACATTTCTATAGACTTGTTTTAATTGGGACATTTTCTCAGCCTTAGAACTGTAAACTAGCAACTTATTAAATTCCCCTTTTTAAAAGACATTCTGTTTCTGGTGTATTGCATTCCAGCAGCTAGCAAGGACATAATACTAAGTGAATTTATCCAGACACAAAAGGATAAATATTGCATAATTCCACTTTTATGACCAGCATAAAGTTATAATCAGAGGCTTATAATACAGAATATAAGGAATTTAGAGATACAGAGAAACTAGAGATGGGTGAACCTTTAGCTAATGAGGTTGAACTCCAATGTAAGGGAAATGAAGGAGTGAAGGTGGCTCCCTAGTGTAGATCTGTAAATAATATTACCATGTTGAAGATGAACAAGATTCAAAGGGATTATATAGCCCTATGTGTCCCATTGATTAGCACTAGCAATATGAATTAGTTCTCATAATAATTACTTCAAAAATATGATTCTTGTATAAAGAGTGTTTAAGTCCACATACAGGGTGGGAAACTGCTATTGCATGGTATAAGCTATGTTCAAAATGAGACCATCAGCATTACCAAAGCAACAGCAGAGGTAAATATGGGGGGGGGGAGACAAGAGTTAAGAGGAGGTTTAGGGTCCCTATTTGGCAAAGGGTATGTTTATTGGTTTTCTTTCTCTGTGAACGATGAAATAATCTAAAACTGAGAATTTTGATGGCCTGCAGACTTTGTGCCCTCTACATGATGCCCAATTAATACAGGTAGCTGAAGAATGCACTGACAAAGAAGAGGATTGGTGAATGATGGTGTATACTTATGAATGAAGGTTGTGAGTTACTTCTGGAGGATGTTTTGTTACTTATATTTGGCCTCAGTCTCTCTAAGCTAACTATGCAAGTGAAATCATTGCCCTCCCCACTTCATGGGACATGACATCCAGGGCTGAAAAGTTCCCTGGTGATATGGGAGATGATTCCCAGGGATGAATCCACACCTGGCACCATGGGATCAACAATTCCATCCTTACCAAAAGGCAGAAAAGAAGTGTAATTAATAAAGTATCAGAGGCAGAGAGAGTTCAAATAGAGTCAACAAGCTATTCTGGAGGTTGATCTTATGCAAGCTTCAGGTAGACATTGCTACCTAATATAACCTGTCAACCCACAACCAGGACCATTTCAGCTAATCCTAAAGAACACCTAGGGCAATATATAAGATTCCACAAGGATTCCTTGCACTAGAGTAACTTTCCAGAAACCTATAACCTCCAGATGTGTCCCTGGTCTAGATTAGTCCTGAAAACTAGCCCAGCCTCTCCATAACATCAGATAGTTCCTTCTCCCTCCCCCATATTAGTGGCAGACCCTTCCAATATGAAAAATTTAGAATAGCCACAGTCCAACCAACCCTAAAGAGAGTGATGGAAACATCAAAGGTGATGGTGGAGTTATACAGAGAAGATAGGATTTAACAAATGAATATGAATGTCAAATCATTAATTGGTATCTCTTTTTGTCTCCAGCATTTTAGAGCAGATAGAAGTAAAAACCTAAAATTGTAACCCATGTCAAACTCTGAAATATGTACCTCAAGTAATTGTGGTGCTGTGCCTTGAAATTTGAGGGGTTTTTTTTTTTGTGTGTGTATATGTTATTTTTCACAAAATTAAGAAAAAAGTCAATTGTGATGATAAAAAATAATTAAACCATCTAACCTTATATATTCTGGAGCAGCTTGAAGGAGAAATATGAGAGTATTGTATGGTAGCTCATGACAAACTCTGGGATCTGTCCTGTAACTACTTGTTGAAGAGTGCTTTGAGAACTATTGATTGTTTATTTTTTGCTTTGTATATATTTATACTATATGGTGAAAAAAGTTAAAAAAATTGTATTGGTAAGACTGCCCAGTTGTGAATAGACTTTTTTTTTTACTTGAAAGGCCAGCTGCATTCTGCATTAGTGCAAAACTTTTCCAAGGGGCACAAGGTCCTTCACTAATTTTAAGTATAGCAAGACTGTTAAAATAGAATGGTAATGCAAACCACTTCCCTTTTTGGGGGACTTCATTAAATTCTGTTATATGTTCCCACTTGAAAGTTTACTGACCAACAGGTTTCCTGGCATAAATGGGCTTTTATAATAAATTGCCAGTGGCCCTTCAAATGTACAGGAAACTATGAAGTTCAGCTTTGTTTTTGTGAAATAAAAGTTGCTTGTGAGTAGTTTATGTATGCTAAATGAGAACTGTTATTCTGGTGTTAACTGATTTGGAAGGAGAGACTCTCCTATCAAGAGGGGAAATGAGAACTAGTCAGTACCTTAACTTTATTTATATGCAATTAATTGACTGATATGCTTTTGGATGTGGGAATTTCAGTGACATTTTTACAAATAAAATTGTTCCACAAAAATTTTTTTTTAAAAAATAAAGGGGAGGTCAGGGATAAGCCTGGTCTTGGCACCATGGGAACGACAATGCCATTGTGACCAAAAGGGGCAGAGAAGTGTAATAAATAAGGTATCAGTGGCTGAGAGAGTTCAAATAGAGTCAAGAGACTACACAGGAGGTCACTCTTATGCATGTTTCCATTAGACATTGCTACCTATCATAACTTGCCAAACCCCAACCAAAATCATTCCCACCAATCCTAAAGAATACCTAGGGCATTATATAAGAATCTACAAATGTCCCATGCTCTAAGGTAACTCTTTATAACCTACAACGTCAAGATGGATCCCTGGGCCAGATGGGTCCTGAAATGTAGAGGCACCAGCCCTTCCAGAGCATCAACTTGTTCCATCCCTATCCCCTATTATGAGCAGCCCCTTCCAACATGAAAAGGTTTGAATAGACATAGCCCAAATACCCCTAAAAAGTGAGAGAAAGATAAAAAATGATAGTGGAGTTATACAGGGAAGGTCAGGTTTAACAAATGAGTAAGAGTGCTGAAGCATTATACTGATAATTCTTTTAGCCTCCAGTACCTTAGAGCACCTGGAAATAAAAACCTAAATTTATGGAATTGTAACCCAAACCAAACTGAAATTTGTTCTACAACTAATTGTTGCAATGTGTTTTGAAATTTCTTGCTTTTATGTATATGCTATTTAAAGAGAAGGAGGAGTATACAGAGGAGATAGGATTAAACAAATGAGCATGACTGCTGAATCATTATGTCTGAGTAGTATTATAGGAAATACCAGGGGGCCCTCCCTGCCTTCTGCAGGTGCAAGTATATGATTTTGCCACCAACATTTACATCACCACTCAGGATGCAGGTGAGTCTGACTGCTGTTCCTGAAGATGCAGAGAGGGAGGGTGGCTGAGTCAGCACAGGCTGGGAGAGGGAACCTGTAAACACAGACACACATTGGAGCTGGGGCAGGGACCAGGCTAAGCTGCTTGAGGTCTGAGCCAGAGGTCTGAGGTAAATCTTCCTGAAATCCCTGAGGCCTGTCCCTACCTGTGCAGTGGGACAGGAGCAAGAGGAGGAGAGGGGTCCAGGCCTTGGTGGACACAACACTGTGGGACCCACAGTGGAGCTGGGCTGCCCCAGGCCTCCTTTTCTCTCCACCCTCTTCCAGAGGAGGGGCTGTTCATGCAAATTTTCCCCATTCACTGCCTGCTCAGGCCCTCCCAGAGCTCTGATGCTGGAGCTCAGCTCACCCTGTGGACTGAGGATATGACGGTTGGTTTTGCCCCTTGGGAGAGCCCTGGGAGGAAGCAGCTACTGAGACAACATAAAGTCATTGCTCAGGGGACTCTGCCAGGCCAGAGAGGATGCAGCTGCTGAGTCTCCATCAGTGAGCACAGAGCCCAGTGCCCCAGGTCAGGGCCTCATTTAGTAAATGGTCCCTAATGTGCCTGAGTGTAGGAAACCCAGGGTGTTTCCACAGCGTACCCTCCTGCCATGGTGAGGACATCACTCCGAAGTGAAAGAACTAAGAGTTTGGCTGCTTTTCCTCCTTTGAATTCAAGGTTATATTCAATTTGGGCCTAAATTTAATTCTTCCAACAAGCAGAATACTTACTGAGATGCTGTTGAAAATTTCTTGGTGTCACAACTGATTCTGAACTAGATGCCCATGGTGTCCAGTTACTGCTGAGATTCTGCTTTAGACCCTGACCCTGGGGATGTCAGGTCAAGGATGGGACCCCTCTGGGTACTGATTTATTCAAGACTCAGGTTGCTGTGGGTGGGGGATCTCCAGCTGAGTGTCTGTCATGACAAACTTGATTACAGTAGGCTTCTCAGGGAAATCCTGTTGGGGATGTTATATATCTAGAATTAATAAATCTTTAAATGGATATCCTAAAAACACTCTATAGTCATGGTTGTGATGGAAAGTTCATCTGTCAACTTGGCCAGCTGATGATGCCTGTTTGTCTGGTCAAACAAGCACTGGCCTATCTGTTGCTGTGAGGATGTTTCATGGACTTAAATCATGAGCACATTGGTTGTATCCATGGCTGATTACACATGCAGTCAGCTAAGTGAAATGTCATTTGCAATGAGTGACACTTAATCTAATTACCTGAAGGGTTTTAAGGAGAATTGAAAGAGCAAGCCTCTCTCTCCCCTTCAGCCAGCCAGACTCTTCTGCAGAGTTTACTGAGGACTTTCATTGGTGTGGACAGCTCATGACCTGCCCAACAGATTATGGACTCTTACATCCCCATGTTTGTGTGAAACACTTACATAAATTTCTTCAGCTTGGTGCCAAGAGTGGTTCTTGAGAAACAGAATTTAAAAGTGTGCTTCTACAGTTGGTTTTCTACTCTAATTAGACTCAAAGGTATGGATGACTATTTCCAACAATCAAGATAGCATTGACAGTCCCTGGCATGAATTCACTGCACACATAAGCAAAACATCAGCATTTGATTCTGCTAATTGTATGTTTATATGAGGCAAGTCTTTGGGTGACAGTGTTTTTGACACTTTAATAGTATTTTGTAGACTTAAAAAGTAAAATGATTGTGGCTGGTTGTTCCTGGAAATGCTTGATATAGTTATAAAAGAAAGGGATAACTGAAGGCTTTAAATTAGCAGCTTAAGCACCATATGAAAGATGCACATGTTGTATGTGTGCCATGAAGGAAAATCTTAACTCACTTGGCTCACTTACCTGTGCAAACCAGACCCAGAGTCTCATTATTTCCATAGAAGATTTACAACATAAACTGCAATCTCAAACTTGCAGGGTGTTTGCTGTTAAAATGAGGACATTGATTGGAAAGGAGTGGGATCCTGAAAAGTGGGATGGGGGACATGTTGATTGAAAATGATGGAAGTGGGTACTTGAAACCCTAGACTTTACTGAGACTATTCCAGATAAACCTTTAATGGTCTGCTCTGAGGAAACAGCTGCCCCACCTCCAGCCTGTCAGGAGGAAACAACTTCCTATCCTCCAGCCTGCCCTGAGGAGTCTGCCATCCAAATTCCACCCTTCTGTGCCTGCTAGACATATAACCACCACTCCTAGGGAAACCAACCTCACTGCTGTGTCTGGAGAGAATATTCCTCTTTCACTCAATGAAACTGCAAGGGAATGCCCTGTGGTAATTGGCTTGAAAGACACTTCAAATTCTTATAATGACCCTCTCCCACCACCCTTTAATTCAGACCTATAACTAGACTAAAGTCCCAAGGGGCCCAGAAAGGTGAGGTACAAAATGTCTCCCATGAGAAGAACCTTATAATCTAAAAGAACTGCATGAATTTTCCAACTTCTATAGACAGAAATCATGGGAAAATGTGTTGAAATGGATGTTGTAGGTGTGGGATAATGGTAGAATGAGTATACAGTTCAATCAGGATGACTTTATTGATATGGGCCCACTAAGCAGAGATTCTGC